>NC_134707.1:81816696-82127946 GCF_043290135.1 Rhipicephalus microplus | reverse complement strand
AGAAATAGGCTTCAAAGCACACACGATACGTGATCCAGCTCCTAAGAGCGTCGTCGAAGGCCTGGGATCCAGATCCCATTATTCTGGTGTCAGAATCGAAGTGCAATCAACGATCCCATCTTCGTCGCCAGTGTACTATCGTACATAAAGGCGAAGAAAAGACACTTCAAGACGAGAACAAGAACTGAATGCTTCTGTTTTATACCCTGGCCAGAAGCCACAGCATGCACCGTGGCGAGCAGCGAAGACACGTGGTGTGGGTATGCTTCTCGCGTCTGCATCAGATGATCAACGGTATCTCACAAACAGTCACGGATTTTCCGAGCCTGTGCCGCAGGAAGCGTCCCGAGTCTCACGCCATCCTTGTCGCGACAGCTCCATGTCCCGGATTCAACTCAGACCCTCTATAGTTAGAAATCTCCATGCGCTACAACGCAAGCCCAACGCGTCTCACGGTAAGGAACACGAAAATCGCACAAATCGCCTGCAAAAAGCAATACAGTGGTGGCTAGCGTTGGCTACGAGACGCTTTAGGCCAGTTCAGTTGAACTTCCACGGGAAGTGCAACGACATTTACGTGTACATTATTGAGCAAGAGAAAGTCCTTCGAACCGCATGTATACCAACTGAAGTGCTTCAAGATGCCGCAGCTTTAAAGAAACACCGGATTTGTCTGGAACATAACACAATAAGGAAATCCGCTCTATCAGCCTAATAAGGTATTGTACGCACCCACAACCTGATGTCCCTACTTCCTTCACTGAAGACTTGGTAACCGTATACTTGGCGAGAAGTCAAAGCCGTGTATTTAGCCACCCGCAATGCAGACGTTTAAACCATGCATGCAGGCGTGCTTGATTCGCCGAATCACTTTTAAACATTTAATTGTGGCTCATACGCACTCAAAAATTACCAGATACGGTTACTAAGCAAAGAAAAAATAGACACCAGTAAGTAAGCACAGAGAAATAAACGTTATTTGTTGTTCTCCGCGAGAATATCGGTCAGTGGAAATCAGTCCGCGATTCCACTATCGCGGGCCAGTATGCACAAGTATTGCACCCCCACGCTCAATCAAAAATGTCAACACATTTATTATTCTTCATCGTCTTTTTCTCCTCTCGCTTCTATTGTTCTGTTTCTATTTTGCTTCATCCTCACCTCCATGTTCATCAACATTAACAAACACTATCTTCATCATCGTCGTCGTTCAATTCTAGTATCAGCAAGTATATTAGGGCCAAAAAACCCTACATCACTAACCACCGAGGTGGGCGAGTGGCTTGGGCATTGCGCTGCTCGACCCCCATTTGGCGGGCTAAAACCCGGCCTCGGGGGCTGTATACAGATGGAGGCTGTATACAAAAATGCCCGTTGTTACGCCCTGTAGTCCTCCATGGCAGGGCATTGTTAAGTTTGACTTGTTAAGTTTCTCTTTGAGGGGTTGGGGGGTTTTTTAATGGTCTTTTTACCGTACATCCCACTACTCTTCAGCTGAGCTGGTTGTTCCCAGATGACCCTGGTTGTTCCCTACACACTTAAATAAGGAGGAATGGTTTCGTGCCGCGAACTGCTATCGAACGATAAACTAAATGAAAAGTCATACCGGGAATGTGCGAATGTTCATATTCTACTGATTTTCTGCAACGCAATGCGGCGGCGGAGCTGATGGAATGTAGAGGAAGATGTGGACAAGGTTTCACCACTTGCTCAGCAAACATTTTTGTTTATTGCTAGTATTATTTCTAAACTACTTTTCAGATTGGCTTCATTTTCATTTTAGTTTCATTTTAGTATCCTGCCACCCGGTTCTTGGCCCATCCCCCTCTGTGGGTGAGCGCCATCCATCAGAGGTCATCAACATCATAATCACCACCACCACCAACAGCAACAACAACCAAATATGAGATCAGCGGGCGCATTACGGGACAAAATCTGGAGAGAACCATCCGGGTGAATGAAGAAAACTTTTTGGCGTTGTGCGGCATGGGCTCCAACGCGGGGAGTTCTTTAATTCCTGTGAAACCCGAAGCGAAACGCCGGTTCTTGAAGGCCGTCACAGAGCTTGGCTGCAAGTGGAACAACTCCGAGGGCTTCCGAACGGCTGTGAGGTATAGGACAGTTTATGAGACTCTGTACCCCAATGCACCGAGGCGTTGAACGTTACTTGGTGCGTTATTGTTCCTCCACGTGCGCGCTGGGTATCATCCGTGTGCAAAGTGAAAGGACAATAGCGCAGTTCAGGTTCGAGAAGATATGCGAGGCACTCGAATGGAGGACACTGGCTGCCTTGCGCACACTATTCTCGCACAGTCATACGCTCTATAGAGGTCATAATGTATATATTAAGCTTGAATATTTCAGTGAAATGCACTCCACAAAATTCTAGCTGATCAGTCGTTTAAGCATCGGGAGCTTCAATTGACCGGCAAGCGTGTGGCATCCAATAAGTGCAAGGTTTATTCCTATTGAGAAATACGCTGCACGTAAATAGAAGATTTCCGTTGCTGTTAAATCAATTGGATACGAAAACTTTAATGAACATTGTGAAATTGGCTGCTATACATATGAAGGAAGCGAACCTCGACTTACAACTTTATGTTTTCTTGCTGGTCTATATAGAAACCCTTTATAAAAAAGAAACTACTCCAGAATCAGGTTGAAACAGTCACACAAGTTCTCTTTTTGATACAGTATCCGCCATACCAATTGTTATATTCGCAGTATTGACATTACTCTTGACACTGTTGACTTCGGCTTCCATTACATGCTGAAACGCGGAGTCAGAACAAGTGCATACACTTTTCCAGAGCCTAATTTCGCTTTCATCTTGCACCGTATTTGTCGAAGGCGAACAACGTTGCGCGATATGAGCTATGTATGGAAACTTTAGATGCACTTTTTGCAGCATTCACGCAAAGCTCTAAAGCCGTTGTCATATAAGTATACAGGACATTTGAAATGCCAACGTGATGAAACTCGTAGTACAATTGAACATCCATTTAATCTCTACATGCACATCCAAGTGGTAAAAACACCTAAGGGGAATCATTGCACGTGCAATTCTAATAACTGTCAGTTTGTGCTTGAGACGACGACACGTTCAGCTGAATATCACGTGCTTTACAGGTAACGAACCACGACGTTTTACTTCGCCTGCCAAGTGAAGCTGTGTAAATGAATCACGCGGTAATTTAGCTTCGCTGTTGGCCTATTAATTACTCCCTAAGTATGCGCCTGCAGGACGCAAAATATAAATTTTCGGTTTTTGAAAAACGAGTTAACGCAATCCCCGCGCCATTTTCAAGAAGTCGAAGCCCCAGAGTTGGCTCCAGTTTAGAAGCTCGCGTCAGAGAAGGTGGTTACAGATGTTTTTTTCTTTTTTTGTAGTTCTCGTGCATCCCATAAATAAAACTTCACGGAGCGTTCAGCATTTTACATCTGTAGCTCCGCTATAGTCACGGTACAAGCACAGAAAAGACCATTGTGCATAAATCATACATTAAGCTTCAGCCAAGGACAACTTAGGCGAAGAGCATCAACGAAACGCTAAAGCGAAGCGCATTTGAGAAAACGAACGACGGCTCATGGTTAGTCTTAGCAGCAGACATATGGACTCTGGCGTCCTCCCCGTAAACTGGGCGTTCGCGTACAGATCGCGGATGACGCCAAGCAGCGTCTGTGCGTCACGTTCCGATGCAAAACAATGGCTCCGTTGCAGCGGAGCCTGGTCAAAGTGCGTAGGCTTATCAACGTTCTTGCATAAGCAAAGACGTGCAGCTTAGTTGAATCTTCGTGAACCACTGGAACCAGCCAAATCAAACTAAATCGAGCAATCACCTAACAAACATAATTTTGACGGCGTTTCATCAAACTTATCTTAAACAGCGCCAGTGTGAAATGTATTTGAACATATTCTTACAAGAAAACGTATATTTACAGATATTTACAACGATTACACGCGATCACAATGCCTGGCGCACTGGCGGGCTGGAACCAGTCTCTATCCACTTCGTAGTCTTCCCTTTTAGCCAGGGACCCTCTACCGCTTTATGCCCCAATCCCACTACTGCCTTGTGGCACTACCCCGCGGCGTTAAAGCGCCGACCCGGCGCTTGTCACGAAAGGGGAGTGTTGGGTGACACATAAGGCTTCAGTCTTACGACGTGCACAACAGTGGATGGTGGTGGCATTGAGTGCGCTTCGTCGACGACTCGCTGTATCTCGTAGGTGAGGTTGCTGATCTTGCGAAAGACTTTGTATGGTCCGTCATAGCGAAATAAAAGTTTTTCGGAGAGGCCGATGTGACGACATGGGGTCCACAAGAGTACGAGAGAACCTGGTGCATACGAAACTTCACGGTGGTGACGATCGTATCGATCTTTCTGAGAGGCTTGAGAAAGCATGAGTCGTTCTCGGGCAATCTGTCGTGCTGCGTCGGCTCGCTCTATGGCATCGCGGACGTATGTGACAGGGGAGCTTGAACCAGCGGGAAGGAGGGTATCAAGAGGCAGAGAGGGTTCCCGTCCATAAAGAAGGTAGAACGGGGAATAGCCTGCGGTGTCATGTCTGGAGGAGTTGTAAGCGAAGGTGACGTAGGGTAACGTTGCGTCCCAGTCACGGTGGTCTGGAGAAACATACATTGACAACATGTCCGTGATAGTGCGATTCAGGCGCTCTGTAAGTCCATTAGTTTGTGGATGGTATGCCGTTGTGAACTTGTGGTTCGTTGAACAGGAACGTACGATATCCTGAACGACGCGAGATAAAAAGTATCGGCCTTGGTCAGTAACGATCTGTCGAGGAGCGCCGTGATGCAATATGATGTCATGTAGCAGAAAGTCGGCGACATCGGTAGCGCAGCTGGTTGGAAGAGCGCGGGTGATCGCATAACGTGTCGCGTAGTCGGCCGCCACGGCAACCCATTTGTTCCCGGATGCAGAAGTGGGAAATGGCCCGAGAAGGTCGAGCCCTACGCGGTAGAATGGTTCAGCAGGGATCTCAATAGGGTTAAGAAGGCCAGCTGGAAGCGATGTTGGTCGTTTTCGACGTTGACAAATGTCGCAGCTGGCAACATACTTTTGCACCGAGCGATATAGGCGTGGCCAGAAAAAACGGCGCCGGACGCGATCATAAGTGCGAGTGACTCCCAGGTGACCAGCGGCAGGTTCATCGTGAAGCTGTCGGAGAACATCTACACGCAAATGGGAAGGCACGACGAGAAGGCGGTCAGGGCCGTTAGGGCGCATGTTGTGGCGGTAGAGAACTCCTTCATGAAGGAAATACAAGTTCAGAGAAGTGGGTGGAGTAGCGGAACTCAGGCTTTCTATGATGGGAAGTAAATCCGGATCGCGGCGTTGCTCAGAAGCGATATCAAGAAAGTCTGATATTGATAAGACGCAAGCCTCCGTAGCTCTCTCTGTGGCGTCTGGTGGATCCACTGGATACCGTGACAGGCAGTCGGCGTCTTGATGGAGGTGACCAGATTTATACACGACCGAGAAGGTGTATTCTTGGAGGCGTAGCGACCAACGACTGAGACGTCCCGTGGGATCCTTGAGCGAGGAAAGCCAGCAGAGTGCATGGTGATCAGTTACAACAGTAAAACTGCGGCCGAAGAGGTACGGGCGAAATTTAGTGACAGCCCAAACAAGAGCAAGACACTCTCTTTCGGTGATTGAATAATTCCTCTCGGCAGGGGATAAAAGGCGGCTGGCGTAGGCGATGACACAGTCACGTCCATGCTGACGCTGAGCTAAAACAGCACCAATTCCGTGGCCACTCGCGTCCGTACGAACTTCTGTCGGGGCAGTCTGATCGAAGTGGGCTAATATTGGCGTAGTCGTGAGGGCTGCAATGAGCGCCGAAAATGCAGCACTCTGAGGCGAATTCCAAGTAAA
The DNA here is from genome assembly GCF_043290135.1 of Rhipicephalus microplus. NCBI lineage: Eukaryota > Metazoa > Arthropoda > Arachnida > Ixodida > Ixodidae > Rhipicephalus > Rhipicephalus microplus. The sequence continues at coordinate 82,122,046 of NC_134707.1, read as the reverse complement.
TGGGACGTCTTTTTTAAGAAGCTCATTGAGAGGCCGCGCAATATCAGCGAAATTTCGGATGAAGCGACGAAAATAGGAGCACAAACCAAGGAAGCTCCGGACATCCTTATGAGAAGAGGGCACGGGAAATTGAGTCAATGCGCGAATTTTGTCCGGATCGGGCTGTACCCCAGATGCGTTAACGAGGTGACCAAGTACAGTTATTTCGCGACGGCCGAAACGGCATTTGGAAGAGTTCAGCTGGAGACCAGCGTTGCGAAATACTTGGAGAATACTGGACAGTCGCTCTAGATGGCTTGCGAACGTCGGTGAAAAAACAATTATATCATCCAAGTAGCATAAGCAAGTGGACCATTTGAAGCCGCGCAGAAGGGAGTCCATCATGCGCTCAAAGGTGACCGGCGCATTACAAAGCCCAAACGGCATTACTTCAAATTGATATAACCCATCGGGGGTTACAAATGCTGTTTTTTCTCGGTCCCGTGGGTCAACAGCGATCTGCCAATAACCAGATCGAAGGTCAATGGACGAGAAAAACTTTGCGCCATGAAGGCAGTCAAGGGCGTCATCTATTCTTGGTAAAGGGTAAACGTCCTTCTTAGTGACCTTGTTGAGATGTCTATAGTCGACGCAAAACCGCCATGTGTTGTCCCTCTTCTTGACAAGCACTACCGGGGATGCCCACGGACTAGATGAGTGTTCGACGACGCCTTTGGCGAGCATTTTCTCGACCTCTTTCTGGATGACAGAGCGTTCGGCGGCGGAGACGCGGTAAGGGCGGCGATGAATTGGGTTGGCATCGCCGGTGTTGATGTGATGGGTCACAACTGATGTCTGGCCTAAAGGGCGGTTGACAAGATCGAATATGTCCGCATAGGATGTCAACAGACGGTGGAGGTCTTGTGCTTCGGGGGGCGAAAGATCTGGCGCTATCATTTTGGCAATGTCAATGCTTGACAGGTTGGGCGCAGTGAGCAAGTTGACATGCGGAGTAGGTTGCTGAGCCGACAGTTCAGAAATATCACACTCTTGCAGCGACGTGACGCCTAGTTTAATACCAGCAGGCAGCACATGCGTGGAGAAACCAAAGTTCAAAAGAGACAGATGGGTCTGATTGTGGCGTACTCTCACCACGGTGTGCGGGACAGCAATGGAGTGCTTTAGCACAACGTCGGTAATAGGTGAAACGACATATTCACCATCGCGCACAGGCGGATCACACACGAGCTGCACGTAAGTCGCGGCTTGCGGCGGAAGATGCAGGAACTCGGTGGCACAAAGGCGACTTTGAGCGTCATGGGCAACAGCGGCGTCAAAAGGCAGTTCCAACTGAAGAAGACCTGTCGAGCAGTCGATAAGGGCGGAGTGCGCAGAGAGAAAGTCGAGGCCAAGAATCACGTCATGTGGGCACTGCTCAAGCACGGTGAACAATACGACGGTCTGGCGCCCAGCAATACATACGCGAGAGGTACACATGCCGAGAACGGCAGATGTGCTCCCATCGGCAAGCATTACTGCACACTTAATAGGAGGCGTGATCACTTTTCGCAGTTTAGTACAGAGAGCAGCGCTCATGACTGAAATTTGTGCACCAGTGTCTATCAGGGCTGTAACGGTAACGTCATCCACCAAAAGGTCCAAAATATTGCGGCGTGTAGGAATCGTCAACAGAGGATTTGCAGAATGGGTCGTTAATGCAGCGTCACCTCCGGGAGCTGCATGGTCTAGTTTCCCGAGGTTGAGGGCCCAGGTCGTGCAGGGGACCTGGATCGAGAAATCATCGGCGAGAGAGATCGGCGGCCTTGGGGTGATGGCGACCGGCTGAACCTTCGGCCCTGAACGTTAGTAGGAGCAGGCTGTGGATCGTACAGAGTAGAAAAGCGGCGAGAACTGCCTTCAAAGCGACGCCATGTCCCAGTGTTCCAAGATGAATTGGATGACCAACGATTGCGACAGTAGCGTGCAATGTGGTCGGCGCGAGAGCAGTGAAAGCAGATTGGTCTATCATCCGACGTTCTCCATTCAGCAGGGTTCCGGTAGCGGGAAGAGTAGCGTGAAGGGTACACCGGAATCTGGTTAACAGAAGCCGAGCTCTCGGTGGTGCGAACAGCGCAAACAGGTGTGATGCCGAGATTTGCTATTTCTTGGCGAACGACGGCTTAGATGAGGGAGACGGTGGATGCGTTGTCTTGAGGACCGTCAGAGGCGATGGCTGCAGGAGCCATTGCTTCGAGTTCGCGACGAACGATTCGGGTGAGATTTTCGGACGATGTAGCTTGCGTGAACTTGGGGCTGTCTTCACAGGTCGAAGTGGCTGCAGTATTAGGCAGACGCGCAAACTGGCGGGTTATGCGACGGTTCTTGGCGTGCTCGAAGCGCTGACACTCCTTCACAACCGCGTCGACGGTGGCGCAATCTTTAACGATCAACAACAGATTGAACGCGTCATCGGCAATTCCCTTCAATATGTGAGCGATTTTGTCAGTTTCGCTCATGTTCTCGTCCACCTTTCGACAGAGGCCCAATACGTCCTGTATGTAAGATACATACGATTCTGTCGATGTCTGCACGCGACATTCCAGGTCTTTCCTCGCGGCCTGCTGTCGCCCAAATGGCCTGCTGAATAACTCGAGAAGCTTCAGTTTGCAAACGTCCCAGCTGGTCAACTCCGACTCATGCGTCTCATACCAGGTGAGCGCCGTATCCCGCAAGTAAAATACAACGTTGGCCAGCATCAACGTAGGGTCCCACCTATAATATTCGCTCACGCGCTCGTACAAAGCGACCCAATCTTCAACATTCACCTTGTCCTTGCCTGTGCCCGAGAAGGTTCCGGGGTCTCGTGGAGGCAGGAGAATCAAAGGAGGCAGCTGCTGCTGCTGGTGCTGGTGCTGCTGGTGCTGGTGCTGGTGCTGCTGCTGCTGCTGCTGCTGCTGCTGCTGCTGCTGCTGCTGCTGCTGCTGCTGCTGCTGCTGCTGCTGCTGCTGCTGCTGCTGCTGCTGCTGCTGCTGCTGCTACTGCTGCTGCTGCGGCTGCTGTTGCTCTTGTGGGTGGGCCTGTTGAGCCACTGCAGAAAAATGAAGGTGGCGACCACTCCGAAGTTCCGTGTTGGTTTGCCGAAAAAGCCAGGTAGGCGTACCCAGCACCTCCACCAATAATCTTACAAGAAAACGTATATTTACAGATATTTACAACGATTACACGCGATCACAATGCCTGGCGCACTGGCGGGCTGGAACCAGTCTCTATCCACTTCGTAGTCTTCCCTTTTAGCCAGGGACCCTATACCGCTTTATGCCCCAATCCCACTACTGCCTTGTGGCAATATAATCACGTGCATTCAGTCATTACACTAGCAAAAAAAATACCAGTCCAAACTCAGTCAAGATTTCAACAAAAGATCAATAGCTTATGGGGTTATTGACACAAAAATCTTCGTTTATTGTTTCTCTAAACAACGATTTCCACGGTATTTGTCTCTTCGTTTGGCATTAGTTTATTAGAGTAACGTCCTACTAATCAGTTTCTTTTTTTATTGCAAATTGATAATGCACGGGTTTTGCCTTGGCCTACTCGTAACGTGTTGGTTTTCTATATGCGTATTTTTCATCCAACAGGCTATTGGAATAACTTTTGCATAACTCTGTTAAACATATGGATTCAAACGTACTTATTGTGTTCAGCTACCACCGGAATAGCGCATTCACTTGTCTGCAAGCAGACGCGCTGCGTGGGCTGCCCCAGCGTTTTATCGTGTATAGAGAAAGATAACCGAAAAATTGCTGTAAGGCCGTTTTCTAATCAAGAGGTTCGTCGATAAATGCCGTTCTCCGGTGAACGAAGTTCCACAGGTGACATTTCAAATCGGTATGGTTTTACCAGTGATCGCCGAATAAGTTTTGTTTGGTGCACTGTAGTGAGAATACGGCAACCAAGCCTTCTTACGTGGTCCACGTAGAGTGTGTGTTGTCTTGTTGACAATTTGACTGTTCATATCGCTTAAAAAGCAGCCGGCGCGAAGACGTACACCACCTTGACGACGGACATCAGCAGCACATCTTTCAAAGGTTTGAGGCCTCGTGGAGCCTGTCATTGATGAGTCCCTGTGAATGCGGTGTCGTAGAATGGTTCGGCTGCTTTGTCTACAACTGGTAAGAGGCAATTTAAAGGGAGGGTTCCATACTCTCCCGGATTTCGCTGAACTGTCCAAACTTTTCCGGCAGCGTCCCAAGTCTCACGCGGTCTTTGTCCGGAGAGCTACATGTCGCGGATTTGTTCGAAACCCTCCCGTTAGAAAGTTCGTGATAGAACGCAAGCCCAACGCGGCTCGCGGTAATGAACAAGAAAACACACAAATCGGCGGCACGAAGGAATGTAGTGGTGGCTAGCAGCGCCCACGAGAGGCTTTAGCCAGTTAAGTTCAACTTCAGCGTGAAGTTTAGCGTTTAGGAGTACATTATACAGCAAGATAAAATTCTTCGAACCCCTATAGGCAACCAAAGTGCTTCAAGAAGCCGCAGCCATAAAGGAACAATGTATTTATCTGGAAGATATCACGAAAGGGGAGAGATATCACGAAGGGGGGAGATATCACGAAAGGGGGAATAAGAAAAACCCACTCTACCATCTCAAAAGGGTATTGTACGCACCCACAACCCGATGTCCCTACTTCCTTCGCTGAAGACTTGGTATAACCGTATACTTGGCGGGCGAGCCATCAAAGCCGTGTATTTAGTCAGCCACAATGCTGACAATGAAACCATGCAGGCAGGCGTGTTTGGTTCGCTGATTCAATTTTAAACATTTAAGTGTGGCTCATAAACACTACGAAAATTGCCAGACACGGGTAATAGGCAGATAAAAAGCAGACACATGTAAAAAGTGTAGAGAATAAAACGTTTAATTAATGTTCTCCACAAGAATATAGGCCAGTGGAAACCTTAGAGTGGCATCCTATGGAAACTGCCCCGGATGCGCAGGTAACACACCCCCGTGCTCAAGAGCGCCCCCACATTTTTTACTCTTCTTCATCTTTTTGTTCTCTTAATTTTTTTCGTTCTGTTTCAATTTTTCTCCTTCAGCATGACCTCCATCATCATCATTGGCAAAATTTATCATGTTAATCGCCGTCGTTGTTTGTATTTAGTACCAGCAAGTATAAAGGGCCAAAAGACCACACTTCATCAACCACCGAGGTTCCCCTGTGAGCTACTGTTGAGGTGTCGCACTCTGATGCAGACAGTTACGGGGCTCACTTTTCTCTTCTTTTTCCACATATAGCCACATCTCTTGTCGGCGGCAGGAGATGACGTAGGGAGAGCCTGTCGGCCAGAGCAGCGCTGACGTCGGAGATCACGGGGGCACAACCTGTCGGTACGAAATCCAGAGAGCGAGTCCCGTAATTGGATTTCATCGATGTTCGTCTACTATACTGATGGTGTCACCGGATTGTATAGCTATAGTGTACTAGTGTGCATTGTACTGCATTATAGTCCATCTATACTGCACTATACAACCACGAAGCTGTTGTACCTCTAGCAAGTTCTAAGTGTGCCACGGCTACGCGGTGGCGCTTCTAGAGTGTTTAGTGGCAGAACGACATTCTATTTATTCACGCTGAACCACGAACAAAGGTGCAGATATGTAGAGGAAAGCGGAAACGGGTCCCAGGTACACCGATGCGACCGAAATATTACACTGGTTGGCACACACCCGTTGCTTCGCGTGAGCTCGGGGCTTTTTGACGCGGCGTCATTCCCTCTCCCTGTAGAGAGCCTGGGTCCACAGCTTCGCGTAGCCACGCACCCTCTCTCTCTATGTAGTAAGAGGGCACGACGAATGCGTTTGGTCAAGCCTTAAGCAACACGTTTCGTTTCTGCGTCGCTATCGCGTACCAACATACTCTACAACTCACTCACACATATATAACACTGCTATACATGGTGAGTTGGTTTTAAAACCAAACGCCACGCCACCAGTCCTCTTGCCCACACCGTTCCAAATCCGGGATCAGTCGATGTGTTCACTAAGGCAGTCGTGAAGTCTCAGTGGGCCGCCGTTGAGCGAGGATGGCATCAAGGTTTAATTGTGGTGTGTACTCGCAGACAAGGACGATGCGGAAGGCAGAAGCTGCCGAGATTCCCACCCTCGCCAGTGTATGGAATACAGGACAGCTCCACATCACTCCTATCATTCGGGTGTGTATTTGTGCGCCGCCCCCTGTTTTTTTTCTGCGTCGTGGCACGGCCATATAGCACGAGGAATTACGCAAGCTACGCACTCAACTGAGGTCAGGAATGGAGTCTCCTACCAGCCTAACAAGTTTAATGATCAGCGCACGGTTCTTTGCGTATCGTAACAGATACGCATGCCCCTTCTGATAGTAAACAGCGCGTGGCTGTATTTGTGTGGCAAACTGTTGGGTAAGAGGGCAATCAATCAGATAATGACCAGTTCCTTCGCAAACTGCGCCGCACGAACAGACCACTTCCGGAAGCAGGTTAAACCTGTGAAAATAGAGGCGGAACCGACCGTGTCCTGTTAGAAAGGTGATTAGAGTGAGAGAAATAACATTTATTTATACATCATGCGTGTAGAAAGTCCCCGGTCTCACAGGGCGCGGATGTTCCTTATCTTAAGATTACGGCTATTAGAGTACGATAATCTCAGAGCCTAGATCTCGAGGATGTTGTGCTCCAAATAGGCGGCAGTTACTCGGGTGCCTCCATGCCCGTTAGACGGGTCGTCGGCTCCTTTGCTCCGTTGCTTCGCCAAAGCCTCCTCAAGCCGCTGGATGGCCCTAGAAAGGTGACAAAGAATTTGTTAGGTGGGAACCAAAGAGCTGCGTCTAAGAAGTGAGCAACCCATTTCAATAGGTCAGTGTCGGCGTTATTCTCCGTCCATTAAATCTCTCATAGCCAAAGTTTCTGCCTTCTCAAGGCACTGCGGACCACCCTCGAAGTGAGGGGAGCCTGCCGCATGTCACCCGATTGGGCCACATGCTCAGCGAGAAAATCTGCCAGTTCGTTGCGAAAAAGTCCCGCTTGCCCTGACACGTGGAAGAGCGCAATTGAGGCGGCAGTGGAGATATCCCGCCGGTTAACCTTTAGTTCTCGGATTCTCGGGTCAGTAGTCCGGAACCATGAGAGGGCCTGGAGAAGGGACAAGCAATCCGTGTATACAGGGATGGTGACGGCCGAGCCCTTGTTCTTTATGTGACGTAACGCCTCCATTAGTGCGATGACTTCCGTGCAGTACGTGCTCGTGGCGTGGTCGACGCGATGTACTGGCCTACCAATGTGATTCGCTCACTCAGGCCCAGCACGACGAATAAACACGACGAACGCACTTTCTGACGACGCGAACGAATGCGTGTTGCTGACTATTTACGCTGAGTAAATATTAACAATAATGTCTTCCGCTTCATTGTCTAATTAGCTAAAATAAAGTTCTAAAGCAACAAACTTTGGCGAAAGAAGTCAAATTATAAAGCTGCAGATTGGTTCGCCAAACGTCGGATCATATAGGCTCTGCCCATTAAGTAAAAACACTAGAAAGACAACCATTACCGGTCTGCGAACAACCTAGACTAGGCTGACTAATGTGGAATTGGGAGAGACAAACTGGCCCTCGGTGCTTACTTCTGCGTCATCAGGGTCAGACAAATTCGAAGCTTCACTAAGATCTACAAATGCAATATTCACCAAACGGACAATAATAAAAAAACTGTTGTACTTCCTGGTACGCCTAAAGCCATTTTCTGCTCAGACCCTTTGAAACCACAGTCAGCATGATCGCAAACTTTTGTTTTACGGAGAAACGAAGTTTATGCAACTCTGAGAGAGCTGGTTTTGTGAAACTCGATTTCATCGAACACATTACTAAATAGAGCCGGCCAACAAAGAAGGGCAGACGAGGCGGTCAATAGACAGGCACCTGTCTTTTTTTATTTGTTGGCCGGCTTGGTCCTTTGTTTTTTACCGTTATCCAATAGACCAGTTTGAGTATTTGAGTACTTTACAACACTGCTTCGTGCATATGGACTAGCGGAACAATCCTGGTGCACGTTTATTGAAATGCAGGAGAACCAGCAGGTTGATGGCGAAATATGATGATGATGATAATGTGTGGTGCTTTGTGGCGCAACGGCCAATTGATGGCCAAAGAGCGCCATTTCGATGAGTAGAGATGAGACAATGATATGTTGCGTTTCTGTACAGGGGCCTTAAAATTCCTCGCGATAATGCGAGTAAAAACATAAGTATTAAGATCATGACAGTGGCGTGATATGCATATTAAAAATGGTGATAAAGATTTTGATAATAAAAACATGTAAAAATATTTGGCACTAGCACACGTGCCTCATCAGCGCCCTTGTGTCCAAGGGCTGCGAGGCAAGGGCATTTAAATGTAATCACTGCAGCAGCAACCTCTCTTGAGAGGTCACGCTACGCAATGCCTGGGTATATTACATAGTAAAAATTGACATCTCTTAAAAAAGCTAACAATGATTTATGGGTGAAAAGTTTTTCCCTACCGACAAACATTGCGGGGTGTGATGGTATGTGTTGTCGGTAGGGTAATGGAAAGTGTTGTCTTCTTAGAGTGTCTAACTGTTTACATTGGATTAAAACGTGAAGAACTGTCAATGCCTCACCACAATTGTCACACAGTGGTGGATAACCACCGGACAAAAGATGCGTGTGTGTCGTGTATGTGTGTCCTATCCTGAGTCTTGTTAGTGTTACCTCTGTTAGACGAGATTTTGATACTGGTGGCCAATGGCCAAGGTGTGGCTTGATAACGTGTAGTTTGTTTTGTGTGTGTTTGTCCCACTTGCTCTGCCAGTAGTCCCTGAGGTTTTGTTTGAGAGACGGCTTCAGATCAAGGACCGGGATTGATATGGGTGTAGGGGCACTGGTTTTGTGGACGGATGCAGCGAGCTGATCCGCCCTCACGCTGCCTTGGATCTCACGGTGCCCTGACGCCCAGCACACTACAACATGTTGGTTGAGTGTGTAGAGTGTGCAAAAAATGGAGTAAAGTGAGACAAGGACAGCGTTTTTTTTCTTTTTTAAGACTGTGCAGAGCCGTTACCACACTGAGGGAGTCTGTATAAATTACTGCTTTTTGTATTTGTAATTGTTTGATGTGTTTAGCTGCCACAAGTATCGCGTAAGCTTCCGCTGTGAAGATACTTGTGACTGGATGTAGAGGGCCAGCATCCGAAAAGGAAGGGCCAACAGCAGCGTAGGACACAGAGGAGTTGGTCCTAGAGGCATCTGTAAAGAACTCAGGACGTGTGTATTTGTGTTGAAGTTCCAGGAAATACGTTCGGATATGGGCAATGGGCGCATGTTTTGTAAGTTCTAGAAAAGACACATCGCAGTCTATAGTCTGCCATTGCCACGGTGGCGGGTATGCTACAGGAGCCATTAAACTGTGTTCAAGTGAGACTCCAGTTTCCTCAGCTAGACTCTTCAGGCGAACTGAGAAGGGCTGCCTCATCGAAGGCCTGTTTTGAAACAGAATTGAGCTCGACAAGTCATTAATAGTACGGTATGAGGGGTGCTTCTTGTCTGCTTTTACCTTAAGGAAATAAACGAAGGACATGTAAGTTCTCTGCAGATGAAGCGACCACTCATTTGACTCCACATAAAGGCTTTCTATGGGGCTGGTGCGAAAAGCACCCGTAGAAAGGCAGATGCCCAATGGTGCACGGGGTCCAGCATCTTCAAAGCACTTTGAGTTGCAGACTGAAAAACAACGGCCCCATAATTTAAGCGGGTGCAAATGAGGCTTCGATACAGATTTATGAGGCACTGCCTGTCGCTACCCCACGTAGTACGTGACAACACTTTTATAACACTCATGGCTTTTAAACATTTCGTTTTTAAATACTTGATGTGTGGTACGAATGTCAATTTGTTGTCCAAGATTAAGCCTAAGAATTTATGCTCCGCATTGACAGACAGACGTTAACCGTTCATTTTAATGTCAGGTTCTGAGTGCACGCCTCTCTTTCGAGAGAACAAGACACACGTGCTTTTTTCTGGGTTCAGCCGGAATCCGTTTTCCTCTGCCCATTTGGAGAGCTTGTTTAAACCTAACTGAACCTGCCGCTCAAACATTGCTAGGTTGCATGACTTAAAACCAAGCTGGACGTCATCGACATACGTGGAATAGAACATGTTGCCGGGGATGGACAGGTGCAAGGAATTCATTTTAATAATAAAAAGTGTACAACTAAGTACACCACCTTGCGGTACTCCCGTTTCTTGCACAAATGTTTGGGAGAGAGTACTGCCCACATGGACGCGGAATTTCCGATTAGACAAGTAACTCTCGATTATGGAAAGCATTCTACCGCGCACACCCAGGTGAGACAAGTCTCTTAATATTTCAAAACGCCATGTTGTGTCGTAAGCCTTCTCGATATCGAGAAACACTGACTGGAAGTATTGTTTGTGGACAAAAGCGTCTCGGATCTGTGCCTCGATACGCACCAAATGGTCGGTGGTGGATCTACCCTCTCGAAACCCACACTGGAACTGGTCGAGCAGATTGTGTGTTTCAAGGAAATGTAAAAGTCGGCGGTTTATCATTTTTTCAAAAAGTTTACAAAGGCAGCTGGTTAGTCCAATGGGCCTATAACTTGAAACTGAGAAAGGGTCCTTGCCCTGTTTCAAAATAGGGATAACATTAGCCTCTTTCCAGAAAGCAGGGATGGTGCCAGAAAGCCAGATAGCATTGTATAGAGAGAGTAAAGTTTTTCGCGTTTTAGGCGGCAGGTGTTTCAACATTTCATACGTGGCACGGTCGTAGCCTGGTGCAGAATTACTGCTAGAGTTTAGTGATGTTTGTAGTTCAGATAAGTTGAAAGGTTGGTTGTATGCCTCGTGTTTTGTGCACTTATATTCTAGTTTCTGTTTTTCTATTCTTGCTTTATATCTTTGGAAAACTTCAGTATAGTGTACCGAGCTAGACATTTGCTCGTAGTGTGCACCGAGGAAGTTCGCCTGATCTTCCAGGCTGTCACCTTGTGTGTTTACGAGTGGGAGTGAGTGTACTTGTCTTCCTGCTACCCTACGAACCATGTCCCAGACTTTAGCCTCTTGTGTATATGAATTTATCCCTGATAAAAACTTGTGCCAGCTTTCTCTTCTCGCCTGCCGACGCGTTCTCCTGCCTCGAGATTTTATTTTCTTAAAGCTCTCAAGGTTTTCCGCTGTCGGCGAGTTGCGCAGCAACCTCCATGCCCTGTTCTGTTCCTTTCGCACATTCTGACACTCAGTGTTCCACCACGGGACGTGTCGTTTGCCGGGCAGTCCAGATGTTTGTGGAATGCACTTGGCTGCTGCGTCAGTAAGAAAAGCCGTGAAGTACTGCACAGCTTCATCTATGCCTAATCCGCATATGTCGGTCCAATTTAGGTGTGTAATCTTTTGAAATTGTTCCTAGTCGGCTTTGTTCACCAGCCATTTTGGAACATGTGGAGGACATTCATATGTTATTGGTGTACTCAAAACTAAAGGAAAATGGTCACTTCCGTATGGATTATTCATGACTTTCCACTGAAGTAATGGGACAAGTGAGGGAGATGCGATACTGAGATCTATGGAGGAGTAAGTATTGTTTGCAAGGTTATAATATGTTGCCTCGTTTCTATTCAACAGACAAGCACCTGATGAAAAAAGGAACTGTTCAATGAGACGACCTCGTGCATCACATCGACAGTCACCCCATAAACCGCTGTGCGCATTCAGGTCCCCTAGAACCAAGTAAGGTTCTGGTAACTCATCTATTAAAGACTGGAAATCATGTTTTTCCAGGCGGTGTTGCGGCGGTATGTATAAAGAGCAGATGGTGACGAGCTTATTCGATAGAACTGCTCGAACAGCCACTGCCTCTAGAGATGTTAGTAGTGGTAGATGACTGCATGCTACTCCTCGATTAACTATAATGGCTACACCACCAGATGACGCCACAGCATCATCTCTGTCCTTTTGGAAGACAACATATTGACGCAAAAAATTTGTATTCTTGGATTTTAAGTGTGTTTCCTGTACACACAGCACTTTTGGAGAATGTTTGTGTAGAAGCTCTTGGACATCGTCGAGGTTTCGAAGTAGTCCTCTGACGTTCCATTGTATAATTTGTGTCTCCATTATGGGAGTAAAGAAGTGCTGTGTGTACGAAATGAGTGTGGCTGGTGTCTAAAGAGAGAAGTGACTTATCTTACAGAGCCTTTAGAAGGCCCTGTAATTACTGTTTTGTCTTTTTTAGAGTGGTCGAGGGAACCCTGCCGCTCCTTTGGCGCAGTCTGCGCCGGTGCAGTTGATGTGTCCATCGCCTCAGGAGAGACGACAGACAATGTTGTTTTAGTTGTAGGCTTCGTCGTGACAGACGGAGCCTTAAACCCCACCGGGCTGGAGGTCGAGGGGACCTCTTTAGTCTGTGAACCTTGGCAGCAGCCAGAGCCCTGGCTGCTGCCAAGGTTCACAGGGGCCTTCGGTGGGGCTGTATTCAAAGAGGGTGGGGCAGCCGAGGCTGCTCCCCCTATGGGGGCTTGTGGCGTTTGCCTCGGCACGCTGGGCGTGGTCCAAGGCATTGCCGAAAACCGAAGTGGTGCTGACCCCCCTCGCAACACTTCGGCATACGATGTGTTCCCAGCAAAATGCGGGGAAACGCGCTGCCGCGCTTCACGGAAGCTTATGTTCAATTTAAACTTTTTATTAATGATTTCTTTTTCCATTTTCCAGGCCACGCATGACCTGGAATATGCAGGGTGGTCACCCTCACAGTTTGCGCAGTTCACTTGTAGCTGACAGTCATCATCAGCGGTATGACCTTTGGTGCCGCATTTCGCGCAGGTAATCTGTCCTCGGCAGCTCTGGGAGCCATGCCCGAACCTCTGACACTTAAAGCAGCGCCGCGGGTTGGGTATGTATGGTCTAACTGGCAGTTTAAGATATCCTGTTGCTATTTCAGTGGGGAGGGTGCTAGATGCGAAAGTTAGTATGATGTGCTTCGTTGGGATTTCCTTATTTTCTCTTCTTATTTTGATACGCTGCACCTGAATGACGTTCTCCTCTTTCCAGCCTGTTAGAAGTTTATCATCAGAGATGTCCATCAGGTCTCCATCTGATACAACACCCTTCACTGTGTTCATGGTTCGATGCGGTGTGATTGTGATAGGCTGATCCCCAAATGCTGTGAGTTTATGTAGTCTTTGGTACTGTGCGTTGTCTTTTATTTCAAGTAACAGGTCACCACTGGCGGTCTTTGTGGCCTTGTAGCGTGCGCCCAGCGTTTCTATGAGACATTTGGACACAAGGAAAGGTGAAATACTTCTAGCTTTCTTTTCTGTACTTTCACAGTGGATAATGTGGTACTTGGGGAAGTTATCTTTTTTGTTTAGAGCAAATTAAAAAATTGCATCGGTGCGCCACCTCTTGGAGGGGCGATTAGTTGTGAGAGGGCTAGGCGTTCCCATAAATTTGATAGCTTATTCGGCGGCCATGCCAGCCACCCACCACCGAGCCCAACAAGGGGACGCTGCGAGACGCAAGGCGCCAGCCGTACATGGCCGCTATAACCTAATATATCTACCCAAGGTTGGATATTTACACTAGGTTAACCCTTGCCGCCAGGAAAAATTGGAAGTGAAATGAAGCGAGGAGAATACAGGAAAGATGTAAAGTGAGAACAAAAGACGAAGACGTAGGGAGAGAGAGATAGGAAAAGGCGACTGCCGATTTCCCCTGGGTGGGTCAGCCCAGGGGTGCCGTCTACGTGAAGCCGGGGCCAAAGTGGTGTGTTGTCTCTGCCGGGGGGCTTTAAAGGTCCAATCACCCAGCGTCAGCTCAACCCCCCGGATCCCCTTTTCCCCGGACACGGCAAAGCCACGATGGGCTAGGCGTGGGAGGGAGCCGAAACTCTCCCGTTAGCTCGGGTCCGTGGTGTCGCTACACACCAAACGCCTACTTGCGCAGGCGCCCCTGCGGGGGATGGCGAAAGAACTAACTCGTTCACAGCTGACGGCCTTCGCACGTTAGGGTGCGCTTAATTGTCTACGCTAAGTGGCCCAACGGTGTGCGACTACAGCATACAAACTCTCTTCATGATCTCCGCATTACGTCTCTTCAAATTTCGTTCCGTCCATCACTAACGTCCTAGCAAGATGCACTTCGTTGCCACATTGATGACAGATGAAACTGCGACGCCGACACAACCCGGTTGTACGCGGCTCTTTGCATGTGTCCTAAGAGAAACTAGGACTTCGCAGGTGGTCGTTCCTCCTGCACTTTCTTTCTTGCTGTTGCGTCTGTACCATGTTGACGCCACCACCTGCAATCATTCCGTATTGAGCTTGCATGTCACGAGCGTCTTCGTTCGCTCCTTCAGAAGCAAACACAAATTCTTCGGCTTCTTCACGAGCCAACTTCGTGCGACCCAGCAAGCACCGGCACGCTTCATCATCCCCAATCTAGCAAACGATTCAGTCCCACCACATGCGACCTAGATTTGTTTTGAAATTGCAATTTAAAGCTAGTCTTATTCGATCAGCAATGCAGTCCTGGACGCTTTCTTGCTCTTGTCGCCTTTAGATGAATAAGGAATAGCTTGCAACTATTTTGTTTGCTTGAGGGTCGAAATGGTCTTCTAGGCATTTTACAACGTCGCCATGCGTCAGAGTTAGTGGGGACCCCCTTGTGGTGTTCTTGCCAAATCCGGATGACGCTTTCGCTCAATGATAAAACTCGGTATTTATCTGCGTCGGTAATTGATTTATATGTGGGGTTTAACATCCTAAAACCACCATATACTTGTGAGAGGCGCCGTAGTGGAAGAGCTCCGCAAGTTTCAACCAGCTGGGATTCTTTAACGTGCACCCAAAACTGAGCACACGGGCCTACAATATTTCCGCCTCAATCGGAAATGCAGCCATCGCAGCCGGGATTTAATCCCGTGAGCTCACGGTCATGAGCCGAGTACCTTAGCACTAGCCACCGCGGCGGAGCTATCTGCGTCGGTAAATTTGTTTCCCGTCAGGCTTGTTTGTCGGCACGGCCACATCCGGCTCTCCAGCGCCTTCTGTGTGGACTGCGGCGGTTGCGCACGGACCAGCCGGCAGCAACAAAGGGTCAGAATGGCAGAGCACGAGCGCAAGACCAAGAGGTCAGCGGATCTTACCACCCGACCTATTCTCGGACTCTGAATCTGAGATCGGAAGTGAGGGCTCCGCGTTCTGCGAGGGTGTGTCGACCGGAATTCCTCCCCTCAAACACATTAGAGGTGATGCGATAATGGTGGCACGAAACACAGTTCCAGACAATGAGATGGACCACTACGCCTGCCCTGAATGCGGCAGATACTTCAAGTCGAAAATGGCCTAAGCCAACATAGATGCCATGGACATATCGAGGCTTATCGCCCCGCCGCGGTGGTCTAGTGGCTAAGGTACTCGGCTACTGACCCGCAGGTCGCGGGTTCGAATCCCGGCTGCGGCGGCTGCATTTCCGATGGAGGCGGAAATGTTGTAGGCCCGTGTGCTCAGATTTGGGTGCACGTTAAAGAACCCCAGGTGGTCGAAATTTCCGGAGCCCTCCACTACGGCGTCTCTCATAATCATATGGTGGTTTTGGGACGTTAAACCCCACATATCAATCAATTATCGAGGCTTATAATGCTGACATCGATATTGAGCGATCCAGACCAAGATGTACTAGGAGGAAGGGTACCTTCTAGCAGTCTGTGAAGTCCAACTCCAAAAAAGAGAGTGTTAAAATACCAACCAGCGATTGGCGAGCAGAATTCCGACAAGAATGTCCAACGGCATCAAGTCTCACAGCCGGCAAGTGTGCTGCCGGAATCGGGTGAAAGAAATGCAAATTAGGAGAGATGGTGACGATCAAAGCCAAGCCATTTGTGGTTCTTCGTCAACGTATATACTAGCTCAAGAGGATACAAGTGCTCCGTGCAACACTGTATATTCACAGGTGCAGCCCCCCCCCCTCACTGCTATATGTGATTAGCTGCAAATTTTGGGGGGAAAACAGCCACCTCGTTACTTTCAATCTTTCAGACTATAGGAATTAAAAAAAGAGGTTCCTGGATGAATAGAACGTTGCAATGGCCCTCAAAACTTACCTGCTAGATGTCTTGACTACAAATAGGAGGGTCCAGAGCGGTTGCACGCTGGCTATGACTGATGAAAGCCATCGTAAAAGAAAGAAGAGAGTATGCGCAATGCCGAAAACTCTTCAGGAAAAAGCGCTTGTTTGTATTCGAAACATCCTGGATGAAGCCGGGTCATCGTCTGATGAAGCCGGGATCTGTATGCCTGTGCTATGCTCTTTTAAGGGTTCTTCTGAACCTCCTGATCCTCCAGAGACGAATATTATTGTTAAATGCCCGGACAATTTTAATTGCATAAATGTCTGGCGCTTCCTCGGCTGCATTGCATCGCCCAATCACAGTCTCTCACCTTTAAACGACGCTGATGCATAAGATTTTTATGCATTGTCTAATGTCAGTGATTAAACTCGACTATCGTCAGAAAGCCTTCATTCCAGCAGACGGATGTGCAGAGAACCTCCTATTACTACAAACAGTCATTGACGAGGCGAAGCATAAGCTTAGGTCCTTGGCCATGGCCTCTGTTGACGTAGCAAAAACATTTGACCGAGCCGCTCACTCCGCTATTCTCCAGGGTATGAGACGAAAAGCAATATCGGATAGTTTCTGAGCGTATGTGTAGGATTTCCATGATAGAGCCAATACGGTGCTCTCATGCGGCAACCAGTCTAAGATGGTCCACCCAACGAGAGGAATAAAACAGGGAGATCCACTATCACATTATTATTTAGGCTGACACTGCACGAATTTTTCGAAGAACTGCCAAGGGAGATTTCTTTGAAAGTGATGGCCTGGCAATGTCAGCGATTGCGTTCGCCAACGATATTATTTTTTGGAGTGTACAAGAAGTGGGCTGCAGTACCAGCTATATAGACTAGAAGAACATCTTCAACGATGTGGTCTCGAGGCGACCGCAACCAAGTCAATGAACTTAACGATAATGCCATGTGGGCGAGACAAGAAGGCAAAGGTTGATACCCAGTGGGTATACAAAATAGCAAGTGAACCTATTAGGAACATATTCCATACGGCAGTATAGAAAAATATCTGGGCATACGATTTGATGGCATTATGCCCAACAACAATACAGTGAGAAACGACCTTCGCATAATGCTAGCCCACTTGGCAAGGATGGCTGTAAAGCCGCAGCAAAGGTTAGTTGCCCAACGATGCTATTTGCTTCTTCGCCTGATTCATAGGCTTGTGCTGGGCCCGATCTCCACCAAACTGCTAAAAGCACTGGACAAAATGGTCAGAGCTTCATTCAGGACCTGGCTGTCACTGCCACACGATGTTCCGATTGGGTTTCTCAATGCCCCCATATCGGTGGGTGGCCTGGGACTAATGTGCCTAAGAACTTCCATTCCTTACATGAAAACCAATCATGTCGAGCCACTGCTCTACAGTGATCATTCTCAATGCACGGTAGCGGTCACCAAGGATTTCATTCGGAAGGCCTTAAGGCAGGAGCAGGACTTAACCCAATTTGGAGGAGACGTCATTGGTTCTGTGGCAGCTGCCCGCAAGTACTGGACGAGGAACCTGCATTAAAAGTTTTGATGACAGGCCGCTGTCCAAATGTCCCGCTGCCTCGGGTTCAATGGCGTAGCTTGGCGAGAGGACAACGTTTCTGAAAGGAAGGGAGTTCATTGACCTAGCCAAGTTTCACATCGCCACAATCTGCAATCTCACCCGCCTTCAACGTGGCCTGTACAGATCGAAACGTAGTCGCGCTGCATGTGACAAAGACCAGTCCTTGGTTCATATTTTGTAGCGTTGACACCGTACACATCACCAAAAGAATCCAACGTCACCACATTATAGTTAGTTATTTGGCGAGAACGTTAAGGAAAAAAGAACGGCCTGTTCGTGAGGAGCCGTATTACCAAACATCGCAGGGTACAAAGATCCCCGACTTAGTGCTTTCTAGAGACGGCCAATGTGTCATTCTTGATGTCCACGTCATGACTACGCTGGCGAAAATTTCGGAAGCACACGGGGCTAAGCAAGCGAAATATCTAATTGCCGATATGCTAATGAAAATAACAGATGCGACCAGCGCGTCCACCTATCCGACTGTGTCATCAGTCACCTTGGCCTGCCGTGGAACATGGGCGAGTGAATCTGTTAAAATTTTGTGGGACTTGGGTTTGGGACGTGAACATCAGCGGACTTGGGTTCAGGACGTGAAGTTTATCAACGATCAACGGCAGTTATAAACCGACTTTGACCAGCAGGCGTTGGGATTATATCACCCCTTTGCCACAAGTGCGGCTTCTTGGAAACTGAAGCTCAGTTGCTAATGGATTCCTCTGCCTTATCAGAGTTGAATATAACAGTAATCTGAGTACTGCCTCAATCTATGAATAGGTGCCCGATGATGACATTAATAAAAAAATAGGCTTCAAAGCACACACTATACGTGATCTTGCTACAAAGATCGTCGTCGAAAGCCCGGGATCCAGATCCCATTGCTCTGGTGTTACAATCGAAGCGCGATCAACGATCCCATCTTCGTCACCACTGTACTATCGTACATAAAGGCGAAGAAAAGACACTTCAAGACGAGAACAAGAACCGAGTGCTTCTGGATTTATACCCTGGCCAGGAACCACAGCATGCACCGTGGCGAGCAGCGAAGACACGTGGTGTCGACATGCTTCTCGCGTCTGCATCAGATGATCAACGGTATCTCACACACAGTCACGAATTTTCCGGGCCTGTGCCGCAGGAAGCGTCCCGAGTCTGACGCCATCTTTGTCGTGACAGCTCCATGTCCCGGATTCAATTCAGACCCTCTATAGCTAGAAATATTCATGCGCTACAACGTAAGCCCAACGCGTCTCACGGTAAGGAACACGAAAATCGCACAAATAGCCTGCAAAAAGCAATACAGTTGTGGCTAGCGTTTGCTACGAGACACTTCAGCCACTTCAGTTGAACTTTTGTGGAAAGTGCAACAAAGATTACGAGTCGATTATTTAGCACGAGAAACTCCTTCGAACTGCATGTATACCAACTGAAGTACTTCAAGAGGCCGCAGCGTTAAAGAAACACTGGATTTGTCTGGAAGCAATAAGAAAAACCCGCTCCATCAGCTTAACAAGGTATTGTACGCACCCACAACCAGATGTCCCTACTTCCTTCACAAAAGACTTGGTAACCGTATACTTGGCGAGCCATCAAAGCCGTGTATTTAAACACCCGCAATACTGACGTTTAACCATGCACGCAGGCGTGCTTGGTTCGCCGAATCACTTTTAAACATTTATTGTGGCTCATACGCACTACGAAAATTACCAGATACGGTTACTAAGCAAAGAAAAAAATAGACACCAGTAAGTAAGCACAGAGAAATAAACGGTATTTGTTGTTCTCCGCGAGAATATCGGTGAGTGGAAATCAGTCCGCGATTCCACTATCGCGGGCCAGTATGCACAAGTAACGCACCCCGACGCTCAATCAAAAAACGTCAACACATTTCTTATTCTTCATCGTCTTGTTCTCCTCCCGCTTCTATCGTTGTGTTTCTATTTTCCTTCATCATCACCTCCATGTTCATCAACTATAACAAACACTATCTTCATCATCGTCTTCGTCCACTTCTAGTATAAGCAAGTATATTAGGGCCAAAAAACCCTACATCACTAACCACCGAGGTGGGCGAGTGGCTTGGGCATTGCGCTGCTCAACCCCATTTGGCGGGCTAAAACCCGGCCTCGGGGGCTGTATACAGGTGGAGGCTGTATAAAAAAATGCCCGTTGTTACGCCCTGTAGTTCTCCATGGCAGGTCATTGTTAAGTTTGACTTGTAAAGTTTCTGTTTGAGGGGTTGGAGGGCTTTTTTTTTCGTGGTCTTTTTACCGTACATCCCACTACTTTTCAGCTGAGCTGGCCATATGACCCTGGTTGTTCCCTATTCACTAAAATAAGGAGGAATGGTTTCGTGCCGCGAACTGCTCTCGAACAGTAATTTGAATGAAAAGTCATACCGGGAATGTGCGAATGTTCATATTCTACTAAGGTTCTGCAACGCAATGCGGCTGCGGAGCTGATGGAATGTAGAGGAAGATGAGGACAAGGTTTCACCACTTACTCATAAACATTTTTGTTTATTGGTAGTATTTTTTCTAAACTACTTTTCACGCCCCACCGTGGTGGTCTAGTGGCTAAGGTACACGGCTGCTGACGCGCAGGTCACGGGTTCAATTCCCGGCTTCGGCGGCTACATTTCCGATGGAGGCGGAAATGTTGTAGGCCTGTGTACTCAGATTTGGGAGCACGTTAAAGAACCCCAGGTGGTCAAAATTTCCGGAGCCCTCCACTACGGCGTCTCTCATAATCAAATGGTGGTTTTGGGACGTTGAACCTCACAAATAAATCAAATCAATCATCAAACTACTTTTCAGATTGGCTTCATTTTCATTTTAGTTTCATTTAAGTATCCTGGCGCCCGGTTCATGGCCCGTCCCCCTCTGTGGGTGAGCGCCATCCATCAGAGGTCATTATCATCATCATCATCATCATTATCATCATCATCATCATTACCACCACCACCAACAGCAACAACAACCAAATATAAGATCAGCGAGCGCATTACGTGACAAAATTTCAAGAGAACCATCCGGGTGAATGAAGAAAGCTTTTTGGCGTTGTGAGGCATGGTCTCCAACGCGGGAAGTTCTTTAATTCCTGTGAAACCCGAAGCGAAACGCCAGTTCTTGAAGGCCGTCACAGAGCTTGGCTGCAAGTGGAACAACTCCAAGGGCTTCCCAACGGCTGTGAGGTACAGGACAGTTCATGAAACTCTGCACCCCAATGCACCGAGGCGTTGAACGTTACTTGGTGCGTTATTGTTCCTCCACGTGCGCGCTGGGTATCATCCGTGTGCAAAGTGAAAGGACTATAACGCAGTTCAGGTTTGAGAATATATGCGAGGCACTCGAATGGTGGAGACACTGGCTGCCTTGCGCACACTATTGTCGCACAGTCATACGCTCTATAGAGGTTATAATGCATATATTAAGCTTGAATATTTCAATGAAATGCACTCCACAAACTTCTAGCTAATCAGTCGTTTAAGCATCGGGAGCTTCAATCGACCGGTACGCGTGTTGCATCCAATAAGTGCAAGGTTTTTTTCCTGTTGAGAAGTACGCTGCACGTAAATAGAAATATTTCCGCTACTGTTAAATCAATTGGCTACGAAAACTTTAATGAACATTGTGAAATCGGCTGCTCTAGATATGAAGGTAGTGAACCTCGCCTTACAATTTCATGTTTTCTTGCTGGTCTATTTAAAAACCTTTTATAAAAAGAAACTACTCCAGAATCAAGTTGATACAGTCATACAAGTTCTCTTTTTGATACAGTATCCGCCATACCAATTGTTATATTCGCAGTATGGACATTACTATCAGGACGTTTGACTTCGGCTTCCATTACATGCTGAAACGCGGAGTCAGAACAAGTGCATACACTTTTCTAGAGCCTAATTCAGCTTTCATCTTGCATTGTCTTTGTCGAAGGCGAACGACGTTGAGCGATATGAGCTATGTATGGAAACTTTAGATGCTCTTTTTGCAGCATTCACGCAAAGCTCTAAGGCCGTTGTCATATTGCTACCTGTAGGCTGCCACAAACCATAGTGCGAATGCGCGTGTGCGCCCGACGAGGAAGATGAGGCTCGCTGGCTGCTCGAGCTCGGAGCCAGACTGGCCAGTGCTGCAACCGCTCTTGCAAATATATTTTTCGAATATATTCGCAATACTTTGTCTCGTTACTCACGTAACATATTTGGTGGAGGTGGAACGATCCCCGTCCTCACCACGCAGCTCCGCAGTGGCCGCATCCTCCAGCTTTCCGCCATGGCTTCCAGTGACAACGCGTCCGCTTCATCATCTGCGGCTTCTCCGACAACCTTTGTCGCCGTCCAAACACCACGTGATCCCGGGACATTTTCTGCGCAACCTGGCCTCGACGTCGACAAATGGCTTCGCCTTTATGAACGGGTCAGTCAAACTCACCGTTGGGACCCTACCATGATGCTCGCTAATGTTCTCTTCTACTTGGACGGAACCCCGCGTGTCTGGTACGAGACAAATGAGTCCGAACTCACCAGCTGGGACACGTTCAAGGAGAAGCTACGTGACATCTTTGGGGACCCGACCGGTCGCCACGCAGCTGCACGACAGGAGCTGGCTACCCGTGTCCAGTCGCCAACTGAATCGTATGTGTCATACATCCAAGAAGTTCTCGCTCTTTGCCGAAAAGTGGACGAGGCGATGTCTGAGGCTGAAAAGGTTGGACACGTTTTGAAGGGGATCGCGGACGACGCCTTCAATTTGCTGGTGTACACTAACGTCTCGACCATCGACCGTGTAATTCAAGAATGCCGCCGTTTCGAAACAGCAAAAAGCCGTCGGGTGCGCCCTCCTTTTTCTCGGTTGCCAAACACGGCGGCTACGTCCACCTGCTCCGATTCTACCGTCACACCGCCCTTTGAGCAGAGTGTAACGCGTATCGTTCGACGGGAACTTGAAGCAGCAAGTCCAGCGCCGCTTCAGCCCACTTCTTTCGAACATACGATACCGACAACCCCCGCGATCTCCGTTATTCAGGCGGTCGTACGACAAGAATTCGCCAACCGCGGGTTCCCTGATGCTTGCCCCATCTCTTGCCCCTCCTCCAGACCAATTCCCACTAATGCACCTCGACGTGACCCATTTGTTGCTCCACGATCTCGCAACCCGGCGGAATGGCGAACTCCTGACGACAAACCGATCTGCTTCCGGTGCCACCGCGTTGGACATGTCTCCCGCTACTGCCGTGCCTCCTGGACGCCGCCACATAGGAGCCAGTTTTTCGCACCTTATAGCCCATATGAAGATCTTCGCCGGTATTCGTCCAGCCGTACCGCCCCTGCTTTCGACACGTCTAACAGCCGCCTTCCTGCTCGTTCTCCGTCCCCTCAACGCCGTCGTTCCCCGTCGCCCCAGACACGCCGCCATCACTCGCCGCCTAACTTTTCATCGTACCCGACGGAAAACTAGACAGTGCAGCCCCTGGAGGTAGTGCTGCATCATCCCTGTCTGAACCAAACCCTCCATTGACGCTTCATACGAACAAAAATCTTGTCGATGTACACGTGGACGGTATTTCTCTGTCGGCACTAGTAGATACTGGCGCTCATGTGTCCATAATCAGCGTTCATCTTTGTCGCCGCTTAAGAAAAGTACTCACGCCCCCTGCTACCGAAGCTGTACGTGTGGCCGATGGCGGCACTGTTCCTGTCATTGGCATGTGTACGGCTCGCATACGCATCGCCGACCGTTACATCCCTGTTCTATTCACGGTGCTCCAGAACTGTCCTCATGACCTCATCTTAGGGATGGACTTCCTGTCGACCCATTCTGCTCTCATCGACTGTTCCGCTGGTACTCTTTGCTTAGACCTTCCTCTTCAGCCGGATATTCACCCTGAACCTCAACACGGCCTTTCTGCCACAGACTTCCTCCGCTTACCGCCTAAAGCCCTCACATTCACCGAATTTGCCACGACCTCACCCGTATTGGATGGGAATTACATCGTCACGCCGATTCCTGATGTCCTACTGGCACGTGACGTCACCGTCCCTCACTGCATCGTAACTGTAGCCTCCAACCGGACCCGTCTACCCGTCATAAATTTCGGCTTCACAAAGCAAGTCCTCCCTGAAGGCATCCTAATTGCCACGTTGCGGTCCTTAGCCGATGATCACGTCACCACTTTCGCAGCCGACGCATGCCCCAATTTTCCTTGTCGCCCACTCGATGCCACATGCCTCGACATGTCAATACGTCCCATGATCGACCCTGACCTTCCCCCAGCGCAATCAGCCGCTCTCGCACGCCTTCTAGCTTCCTACCGTGACATCTTCGACCTTGACGACCGCCCACTCGGCCAAACTTCTCTTGTAAAGCACCGCATCAACACCGGTGATGCTGCTCCCATTCACCGTCGACCGTATCGCGTGTCCGCGTCGGAGCGCCAGATTATTCAAGCTGAAGTGAATAAGATGTTAACTAAAGGCATTATTGAGCCCTCATCAAGCCCATGGGCGTCACCCGTCGTCCTGGTTAAAAAGAAGGACAACACATGGCGTTTTTGCATCGATTACCGGCATCTAAATCGAATCACCAAAAAGGACGTGTATCCTTTACCACGTATTGATGACGCCCTCGATTGTCTCCACGGCGCACGCTACTTTTCATCCATCGACCTTCGTTCTGGTTATTGGCAGATTGCCGTAGACGAGAAAGACCAAGAAAAGACCGCCTTCATCACTCCAGATGGCCTATACCAATTCAAGGTTATGCCCTTCGGTCTATGCAATGCCCCCGCCACGTTCGAACGTATGATGGACTCTCTGCTACACGGGTTCAAATGGTCAACATGCCTGTGTTACCTAGACGACGTCCTCGTATTTGCACCTACGTTTGAGACCCACCTTGAGCGTCTGTCGGCCATTCTCGACGTCTTCCGCAAAGCTGGCCTCCAGTTGAACTCCTCGAAGTGTCACTTCGGCCGCCGACAGATTACCGTGCTGGGCCACCTTGTCGATGCTTCTGGTGTGAGACCGGACCCTGAGAAAATTCGTGCCGTCACGAGTTTCCCAGTACCCCAATCCGCCAAAGATGTCCGGAGCTTTGTGGGACTTTGCTCCTACTTTAGGCGGTTCGTGAAAGATTTTGCGGCAATCGCCCAACCACTTACCGATCTTTTGAAGAAAGGCGTTCCATTTTCGTGGGGGTCCACTCAAGCTGCCGCCTTCTCTCACCTCATAACACTTTTGACGACGCCCCCTATCCTCGCCCACTTTGACCCATCTGCCCGAACTGAGGTCCGAACTGATGCCAGTGGTCACGGTATCGGAGCCGTTCTCGCCCAATGCCAACAGGGACACGACCGCGTTATCGCGTATGCTAGCCGCCTCCTTACACCTGCAGAGCGTAACTATTCGATCACGGAGCGAGAATGCCTTGCTCTTGTCTGGGCGGTCTCAAAATTCCGTCCATATTTATATGGCACTCACTTTTCCGTCGTCACCGACCACCACGCGCTCTGCTGGCTTTCATCCTTAAGAGATCCTACAGGTCGACTTGGTCGCTGGGCTCTGCGACTGCAAGAATACACCTTTTCTGTGATATACAAGTCTGGACGCCTGCACTAGGACGCCGATTGCCTTTCTCGCTATCCAGTTGACCCATCGGCCACCATACCTGACAACGACGCCTGCGTGTGCTCCGTTTCTCAACTGAACCACATAGCCGACGAGCAACGCCGTGATGCAGCCCTACGAGCTATCATTGAGCGCCTCGACTCCTCCCCATCGAACCGATCCTATCGCTCGTTCGTACTCCAGAATGGCACATTATACCGGCATAACTTCCATCCAGACGGCCCATCTCTGCTGCTTGCCATACCCAAACACCTCCGCTTGGCTGTACTCCACGAACTTCATGACGTTCCTACTGCCGGTCACCTGGGTGTGTCCCGCACATACGACCGGATTCGCCGTCGCTTCTATTGGCCAGGTCTGGCACGGTCCGTCAGAAGATACGTCGCGGCGTGTGAGGAATGTCAGCGCCGCAAAACACCATCGACGCTTCCGGCTGGGCGCCTTCAACCACTCGATATTTCTACGGAACCTTTCTTTCGCGTCGGCTTGGACTTACTCGGCCCTTTTCCTCTGTCTTCTGCTGGCAACAGGTGGATAGCTGTGGCCACAGACTACGCCACACGCTACGCAATCACACGCGCCCTTCCAACAAGTTGCGCCACTGACGTCGCCGATTTTCTTCTACACGACGTGATCTTGCAACATGGTGCTCCACGCCAGCTGCTCACGGACCGAGGCCGCACATTTCTATCGAAAGTCATAGCGGACATCCTACGCTCTTGTGCAACACGCCACAAGCTCACTACGTCGTACCATCCGCAAACAAATGGCCTCACAGAACGCCTGAACCGAACCCTAACTGACATGCTTGCAAAGTACGTTTCCTCAGATCACTCTGACTGGGACATCGCTTTACCATACGTGACATTTGCCTACAATTCTTCGCGCCACGACACGGCTGGTTACTCCCCTTTTTTCTTGCTGTTCGGCCGCGAACCCACATTACCCCTCGATACGACGATTCCGTTACCAGCAGCTCCAACTTCACAATATGCTCTGGACGCCATCAGCCGGGCCGCCCACGCACGCGAAACCGCTCGTGCTCGCCTTCTGACCTCCCAAGCAAACCAACGGCGTCGGTACGACCAACGACACCGCGATGTGCACTTTTCGCCCGGTTCGTTGGTTCTGCTGTGGTCTCCGACCAGGCACGTTGGCCTGTCTGACAAGCTGCTCTCTCGGTACACAGGGCCCTACAGAGTGCTTCGTGAGGTGACTCCCGTCACTTATGAAATCACTCCTGCTGCCTCGCCGTCTTCATCCACCCCTAGGGCCACCGACATCGTACACGTCGCACGCCTGAAGCAGTACCACTCGCCCAATGATCTTGACATCTAGATGCGCCGAGACGGCGCCTTTGCCGACGGGGGTTATGCTACCTGTAGGCTGCCACAAACCATAGTGCGAATGCGCGTGTGCGCCCGACGAGGAAGATGAGGCTCGCTGGCTGCTCGAGCTCGGAGCCAGACTGGCCAGTGCTGCAACCGCTCTTGCAAATATATTTTTCGAATATATTCGCAATACTTTGTCTCGTTACTCACGTAACAATATAAATATACAGTAGATTTGAAATGCCAACGTTAAAAAACTCGTAGTACATTTGAACAGCCTTTTAATGTCTACATGCACATCCGAGTGGTAAACACACCTAAGAGAATCATCATGTGCAATTCTAATAACTGTCAGTTTGTGCTTGAGACGACGACACGTTCAGCTGAAGATCACGTGCTTTATAGGTAACGAACCACGACGTTTTACTTCGCCTGCCAAGTGAAGCTGTGTAAATAAATCACACGGTAAGTTAGCTTCAGTGTTGGCCTAATAATTACTCTCTAAGTATGCGCCTGCAGGACGCAAAATATAAATTCTCGGTTTTTAAAAAACGAGTTAACGCAATCCCCGCGCCATTTTCAAGAAGTCGAAGCCCCAGAGTTGGCTTCAGTTTAGAAGCTCGCGTCAGAGAAGGTGGTTACAGATGTTTTTTTTTTTGTAATCCTTGTGCATCCCATAAATAAAACTTCACGGGGCCTTCTGCCCTTTACAGCTGTATCTCCGCTATACTCACGCTACAAGCACAGAAGAGACCATTCTGCATAAATCATACTTTAAGCTTCAACCAAGGACAACTTAGGCGAAGAGCATCAACAAAACGCTAAAGCGAAGTGCATTTGAGAAAACGAACGACGGCTCAGGGTTAGTCTTAGCAGCAGACATATGGACTCTGGCGTCCTCCCCGTTTATTGGGCGTTCGCGTACAGATCGCGGATGACGCCAAGCAGCGTCTGTGCGTCACGTTCCGATGCAACACAATGGCTTCGTTGCAGCGGAGCCTGGTCAAAGTGCGTAGGCTTATCAACGTTCTTGCATAAGCAAAGACGTGCAGTTTAGTTGAATCTTCCTGAAGCACTGGAACCAGCCAAATCAAACTAAATCAAGCAATCACCTTACAAACATATTTTTGACGGCGTTTCATCAAACGTATCTTAAACAGCGCCAGCGTAAATGTATTTGAACATGTAATCTCGCGCATTCAGTGATTACACTAGCAACAAAATACCAGTCCAAACTCAGTCAAGATTTCAACAAAAGATTAATAGCATATGTGGTTATTGACACAAAAATCTTCGTTTATTGTTTATCTAAACAGCGATTTCACGGTATTTGTCTCTTGGTTTGACACTAGTTTATTGTAGTAACGTCTAACCAATCAGTTTCTTTTTTTATTGCAAATTTATAATGCACGGGTTTTGCCTTGGCCTACTCGTAACGTGTTGGTTTTCTATATGCCTATTTTTCATCCAACATGCTATTAGAATAACTTTTGCATAACTCTGTTAAACATATTGATTCAAACGTACTTATTGTGTTCAGCTACCACCGCGATTGCGCATTCACTTGTCTGCAAGCAGACACGCTGCGTGGGCTGCCCCAGCCTTTTATCGTGTATAGAGAAAGATAACCGAAAAATTGCGGTAAGGCCGTTTTCTAATCAAAAGGTTCGTCGATAAATGCCGTTTTCCGGTGAACGAAGTTCCACAGGTGACATTTCAAATCGGTATGGTTTCGCCAGTGATCGTCGCATAAGTTTTGTTTGGTGCACGGTAGTGAGAATACGGCAACTAAGCCTTCTTACGTGGTCCTTGTAGAGTTTGTGTTGTTTTGTTGACAATTTGACTGTACATATCGCTTAAAAAGCAGCCGGCGCGAAGACGTAGACCACCTTGACGACGGACATCAGCAGCACATCTTTCAAAGGTTTGAGGCCTCGTGGAGTCTGTCATTGATGAGTCGCTGTGAATGCGATGTCGTGAAATGGCTCGGCTGCTTTGTCTACATATGGTAAGAGACATTTTAAAGGGAGGGTTTCATACTCTCCCGGATTTCACTGAACTGTCCGAACTTTTCCGGCAGCGTCCCAAGTCTCGCGCCGTCTTTGTTCGGAGAGCTACATGTCGCGGATTTGTTCCAAACCCTCCCGTTAGAAATTTCGTGATAGAACGCAAGCCCAACGCGGCTCGCGGTAATGAACATGAAGAGCGCACAAATCGGCGGCACGAAGGAATCTAGTGGTGGCTAGCAGCGCCCACGAGAGGCTTTAGCCAGTTAAGTTCAACTTCAGCGTCAAGTTTAGCGTTTAGGAGTACATTTACACCAAGATAAAATCCTTCGAACCCCTATAGGCAACCAAAGTGCTTCAAGAAGCCGCAGCCATAAAGGAACAATGTATTTATCTGGAAGATATCACAATAAAAAAAAACCCGCTCTACCATCTCACAAAGGTATTGTACGCACCCACAACCCGATGTTCCTACTTCCTTCGCTGAAGACTTGGTATAACCGTATACTTGGCGGGCGAGCCATCAAAGCCGTGTATTTAGTCAGCCGCAATGCTGACAATTAAACCATGCACGCAGGCGTGTTTGGTTCGCTGATTCATTTTTAAACATTTAAGTGTGGCTTATACGCACTACGAAAATTGCCAGATACGGGTAATAAGCAGAGAAAAAGCAGACACATGTAAATAGGAAGAGAGAATAAAACGTTTATTAAATGTTCTCCGCAGGAATATAGGCCAGTGGAAACCTTAGAGTGGTATCCTATGGAAACTGCCCCGGATGCACAGGTAACACACCCCCGTGCTCAAGAGCGCCCCCACATTTCTTACTCTTGTTCATCTTTTTGTTCTCTTAATTTTTTCGTTCTGTCTTAACTTTTCTCCTTCAGCATGACCTCCATCATCATCATTGGCAAAATTTGTCATGTTAATTGCCGTCGTTGTTTATATTTAGTACCAGCAAGTATAAAGGGCCAAAAGACCACACATCATCAACCACCGAGGTTCCCCTGTGAGCTACTGTTGAGGTGTCGCACTCTGATGCAGACAGTTACGGGGCTCACTTTTCTCTTCTTTTTCCTCATATAGCCACATCTTTTGTCGGCGGCAGGAGATGGCGTAGGGAGAGCCTGTCGGCCAGAGCTGTGCTGACGTCGGAGATCACGGGGGCACAACCTGTCGTTACGAAATCCAGAGAGCGATCGGTACGAAATCCAGAGAGCGAGTCGCGTAATTGGATTTCATCGATGTTCGTCTACTATACTGATGGTGTAACCGCATTGTATGGCTATAGTGTACTAGTATGCATTGTACTTGATTATAGTCTATCTATACTGCACTATAGAACCGCGAAGCTGTTGTACCTCTAGCAAGTTCTAAATGTGCCACGGCTACGCCGCGGCGCTTCTAGAGTGTTTAGTGGCAGAATGACATTCTATTTATTGACGCTGAACCCCGAACAAAGGTGCAGATATGTAGAGGAAAGCGGAAACGGGTCCCAGGCACACCAATGCGACCGAGATATTACACTAGTCGGCACACACTCGTTGCAGCGCATGAGCCCGGGGCTCTCGGACGCGGCGTCGTGCCCTCTCCCTGTAGAGAGCCTGGGTTCGCAGCTTCGCGTAGCCACGCACCCTCTCTCTCTATGTAGCAAGAGGGCACGACGAATGCGTGTTGTCAAGCCTTTAGCAACACGTTTCACTACTGCATCCCTATCACATACCAACATACTCCACAACTCACTCACACACATATAACACTATTATACATGATGAGTTGGTTTTAAAACCAAACGCCACGCCACCAGTCCTCTTGCCCACAACGTTCCAAATCCGGGATCAGTCGATGTGTTCACTAAGGCAGTCGTGAAGTCTCAGTGGGCCGTCGTTGAGCGAAGATGGCGTCACGGTTTAATTGTGGTGTGTACTCGCAGAGAGGCCGATGCGGAAGGCAGAGGCCGCCGAGGTTCCCACCCTCGCCACTGTATGGAATACAGGACAGCTCCACGTCCACATCATCCCAATCATTCTGGTGTGTATTTGTCCACTGCCCCCTGTTTTTTTTCTGCGTCTTGGCACGGCCATATAGCACGAGGAATTTCGCAGGCTACGCACTCAACTGAGGTCAGGAATGGAGTCTCCTACCAGCCTAACAAGTACAATGATCAGCGCGCGGTTCTTTGCGTATCGTAACAGATACGCATGCCCCTTCTGCTAGTAAACAGCGCGTGGCTGTATTTTTGTTCCAAACTGTCGGGTAAGGGGGCAATCAATCAGATAATGATCAGTTCCATCGCAAACTGCGCCGCAAGAACGGACCGCTTCCGGAAGCAGGTTAAACCTGTGAAAATAGAGGCGGAACCGACCGTGTCCTGTTAGAAAGGTGATTAGAGTGAGAGAAATAACATTTATTTATACATCATGCGTGTAGAAAGTCCCCGGTCTCGCATGGCGCGGATGTTCCCTATCTTAAGATTACGGCTATTAGAGTACGATAATCTCAGAGCCTAGATCTCGAGGATGCTGTGCTCCAACTAGGCGGCCGTTACTCGGGTGCCTCCATGCCCGTTAGACGGGTCGTCGACTCTTTTCTCCTTTGCTTCGCCAAAGCCTCCTCAAGCCGCTGGATGGCCCTAGAAATGTGACAAAGGATTTGTTAGGTGGGAACCAAAGAGCTGCGTCTAAGATGTGAGCAACCCATTTTAATAGGTCAGTGTCAGCGTTATTCTCCGTCCATTAAGTCTCTCTACGCCGAAGTTTCTGCCTTCTCAAGGCACTGCGGACCACCCTCGGAGTGAGAAGAGCCTGCCGCATGTCGCCCGATCGGGCCACATGCTCAGCGAGAAAATCTGCCAGTTCATTGACAAAAAGTCCAGCATGCCCGGACACGTGGAAGAGCGCAATTGAGGCGGCAGTGGAGATATCTCGCCGGTTAACCTTTAGTTCTCGGATTCTCGGGTCAGTAGTCCGGAACCATAAGAGGGCCTGGAGAGGAGACAAGCAATCCGTGTATACAGGGATGGTGACGGCCGAGCCCTTGTTTTTTATGTGACGTAACGCCTCCATTAGTGCGAAGACTTCCGTGCAGTACGTGCTCGTGGCGTGGTCGATTAGATGTACCGGCATACCAAGGTGATTCGCTCTATCACTCCCAGCACGGCGAATGATCTCGACGAACGCACTTACTGACGACGCGAACGAATGCGTGTTGCTGACTATTCACGCTGAGTAAATAATAACATTAATGTCTTCCGCTTCATTGCCTAATTAGCTAAAAGAAAGTTCTAAAGCAACAAACTTTGGCGAAAGAAGTCAAAGTATGAAGCTGCAGATTGGTTCGCCAAACGTCGGATCAGATAGGCTCTCCCCATTAAGTAAAAATGCTAGAAAGACAACCGTTACCGGTCTGCGAACAACCTAGACTAGGCTGACTAATGTGGAATTGGGAGAGACAAACTGGCCCTCGGTGCTTACTTCTGCGTCATCAGGGTCAGACAAATTCGAAGCTTCACTAAGATCTACAAGTGCAATATTCACCAAAGAGACAATAATAAAAAAAAACTGTTGTACTTCATGGTACACCTAAAGCCGTTTTCTGCTCAGACCCTTTGAAACCACAGTCGGCATGATCGCAAACTATTGTATTCCGGAGAAACGAAGTTTTTGCAACTCTGAGAGAGCTGGTTTTGTGAAACTCGCTTTCATCGAACACATAACTAAAGAGAGCCAGCCAACAAAAAAGGGCACATGAGCCGCTCAATAGACAGATATCTGTCTTTTTTCATTTGTTGGCCGGCTTGGTCCTTTGTTTTTTTGCCGTTATCCAATAGACCAGTTTAGTATTTGAGTACTATACAACACTGCTTCGTGCGTATGGAGTAGCGGAACAGTTCTGTTGCAACTTCATTGAAATTGGCAGGAGAACCAGTAGGTTGATGGAGAAAGAACTAACTCGTTCACAGCCGACGGCCTTCGCACGTCAAGTTGCGCTTAATTGTCTACGCTAAATGGCCCAACGGTGTGCAACTACAGCATACAACATCTCTCCATGATCTTCGCATTACGTCTCTTCGAATTCCGTTCCGTCCATCACTAACGTCCTAGCAAGATGTCCTTTGTTGCCAAATTGATGACAGATGGAACTCCGACGCCGACACGACCCGGTTGTATGCGGCTCTTTCATGTGTTCGAAGAGAGACAAGGACTTCGCAGGTGGTCGTTCCTCCTGTACTTCCATTCTTGCTGTTGCTTCTGTACCATGTTGACGCCACCACCTGCAATCATTCCGTAAAGAGCTTGCATGTCACGAGTGTCTTCATTCGCTCCTTCAGGAGTTAACACAAATTCTTCGGCTTCTTCACGAGCCAACTTCGTGCGACCCAGCAAGCACCGGCACGCTTCATCAACCTGAATCTAGCAAAAGATTCAGTCCCGCCACATGTGACCTAGTTTCGTTTTGAAATTGCAATTTACAGCTAGTCTTATCCGATAAGCAATGCAGTCCTGGACGCTTTCTTGATCTTGTCGCCTTTAGATGAATAAGGAATAGCTTGCAACTATTTTCACAGTCTCACAGCCGGCAAGTGTGCTGCCGGAATCTGGTGAAAGAACTGCAAATTAGGAGAGATGGTGACGATCAAAGCCAAGCCATTTGTGGTTCTTCGTCAACGTATATACTAGCTCAATTGGATACAAGTGCTCCGTGCAACACTGTATATTCACAGGTGCAGCCCCCCCCCCCTCACTGCTATATGTGATTAGCTGCAAATTTTTTGGGGAAAACAGCCACCTCGTTACTTTCAATCTTTCAGACTATAAGAATTAAAAAAAAGAGGTTCCTGGATGAATAGAACGTTGCAATGGCCCTCAAAACTTACCTGCTAGATGTCTTGACTACAGATAGGAGGGTCCAGAGCGGTCGCACGCTGGCTATGACTGATGAAAGCCATCGTAAAAGAAAGAAGAGAGTATGCGCAATGCCGAAAACTCTTCAGGAAAGAGCGCTTGTTTGTATTCAAAACATCCTGATGATGATGATGTGTGGTGCTTTGTGGCGCAAGGGCCAATTGATGGCCAAAGAGCGCCATTTCGATGAGTAGAGATGCGGACAATGATATGTTGCGTGGCTGTATAGGGGCCTTAAAGTTCCTCGCGATAATGCGGGTAAAAACATAAGTATTAAGATAATGGCAGAGGCGTGATATGCATAGTAAAAAGGGTGACAAAGGTTTTGATAATAAAAGCATGTAAAAATATTTGGCGCTAGCACAACTGCCTCATCAGCGCCCTTGTGTCCAAGGGCTGTGGGGCAAGTGCTTTTAAATATAGTCACTGCAGCAGCAACCTCTCTTGAGAGGTCACGCTACACAATGCCTGGGTATATTACATGATAAAGACCGACATCTCTTAAAAAAGCTAGCAATGATTTATGGGTGAAAAGTGGTTCCCTACCGACAAACATTGCGGGGTGTAATGGTATATGTTGACGGTAGGGTAATGGAAAGTGTTGTCTTCTTAGAGTGTGTAATTGTTTACATTGTATTAAAACGTGAAGAACTGTTAATGCCTCACCACATTTATGACACAATGGTGGATCGCCACCGGACAAAAGATGTGTGTGTGTCGTGTATGTGTGTCCTATCCTGAGTCTTGTTAGTGTTACCTCTGTTAGACGCGATTTTGATACTGGTGGCCAATGGCCAAGGTGTGGCTTGATAACGTGTAGCTTGTTTTGTGTGTGTCTATCCCATTTGCTCTGCCAGTAGTCCCTGAGCTTTCGTTTGAGAGACAGCTTGAGATCAAGGGGCGGGATCGATATGGGTGTAGTGGCACTGATTTCGTGGACGGATGCAGCAAGCTGATCCACCATCATGTTGCCTTGAATCTCTCGGTGCCCTGGCACCCAGCACACTACAACACGTTGGTTGAATGTGTAGAGTGTGCATAAAATAGAGTACAGTGAGACGAGGACAGGGTTTTTTTGTTTTTTAAGACTGTGCAGAGCCGTTACCACACTGAGGGAGTCTGTATAAATTACTGCTTTTTGTATTTGTAATTGTTTGATGTGCTTAGCTGCCACAAGTATAGCGTAGGCTTCCGCTGTGAAAATACTTGTGCCTGGATGTAGAGGGCCAGCATCCGAAAAGGAAGGGCCAACAACAGCATAGGATTCAGAGAAGTTGGACTTAGAGGCATCTGTAAAGAACTCAGGACGTGTGTATTTGTGTTGAAGTTCCAGGAAGTATGTTCGAATATGGGCAATAGGCGCATGTTTAGTAACTTCTAGGAAAGAAACATCGCAATCTATAGTCTGCCACTGCCACGGTGGCGGGTATGCTACAGGAGCCATTAAACTGTGTTCAAGTGACACTCCAGTGTCCCCAGCTAGACCCTTCAGGCGAACTGAGAAGGGCTGCCTCATCGAAGGCCTGTTTTGAAACAGAATGGAGCTCGACAAATCAATAATGGTAGAATATGAGAGTGCTTCTTGTCTGCTTTCACCTTAAGAAAATAAACAAAGGACATGTAAGTTCTCTGCAGATGAAGCGACCACTCATTTGACTCAACGTAAAGGCTTTCTACGGGGCTGGAGCGAAAAGCACCCGTAGAAAGGCGGATGCCCAAATGGTGCACGGGGTCCAGCATGTTCAACGCACTTTGAGTCGCAGAGTGATAAACAATGGCCCCATAATCTAAGCGGGTGCGAATGAGGCTTCTATACAGGTTCATGAGACATTGCCTGTCACTACCCCACGTAGTATGTGACAACACTTTTATAACATTCATGGCTTTTAAACATTTTGTTTTTAAATACTTGATGTGCGGTACGAAGTTCAACTTGTTGTCCAAGATTAAGCCTAAGAATTTATGCTCCGCATTGAGAGACAGACGTTTACCGTTCAGTTCAATGTCAGGTTCTGAGTGCACGCCTCTCTTTCGGGAGAACAAGACACAGGTGCTTTTTTCTGGATTCAGCCGGAATCCGTTTTCCTCTGCCCATTTGGACACCTTGTTTAAACCTAACTGAACCTGCCGCTCACACATTGCTAGGTTGCATTACTTGAAGCCAATCTGGACGTCATCTACATATGTGGAATAAAACATGTTGCGGGGGATGGACAGGTGCAAGGAATTCATTTTAATAATAAAGAGTGTACAACTAAGTACACCACCTTGCGGTACTCCCGTTTCTTGCACAAATGTTTGGGAGAGAGTACTGCCCACATGGACGCGGAATTTCCGATTAGACAAGTAACTCTCGATTATGGAAAGCATTCTACCACGCACACCCAGGTGAGACAAGTCTCTTAATTTGCCGAAACGCCATGTTGTGTCGTAGGCCTTCTCGATATCGAGAAACACAGAGAGGAAGTATTGTTTGTGGGCGAAAGCGTCTCGGATCTGTGCCTCGATACGCACCAGATGGTCGGTGGTGGACCTACCCTCTCGAAACCCACATTGGTATGGGTCGAGCAATTTGTTTATTTCTAAGTAGTGGAGTAAGCGGCAATTAATCATTTTTTCAAATAGCTTGCAGAGGCAGCTTGTTAACGCTATAGGTCTGTAACTTGATACAATAGAGGGATCTTTTCCCTGCTTCAAAATTAGAATTATAACAGCCTCCTTCCAGGAGGAGGGGATCACACCCGAAAACCATATGTGATTATAAAGACAGAGGAGGGTTTCTTTAGTTTCGGAGGGTAGTTTCTTCAACATCGCGTACATTACGTTGTCAGAACCTGGGGTAGATGTATTACAGCAGCTGAGTGCTGTTCGCAGTTCTGCTAAGCAGAATGGTGCATTATATGCCTCATTTCTTGCGGATTTTCTTTCCAACTTTTGCTTTTCTATTCGTGCCTTGTAATTCTGGAAGGATTCGGAGTAGTGTGAGGAGCTCGATATGTGTTCGAAATGTGTGCCAAGAAAGTTGGCTTGATCCTCCAAGCTTTCCCCGAGGCTATTACTAGTGGAAGAGAATACGTTTGTTGGCCCTTAATTTTCATTATCTTATTCCACACTTTTCCCTCGTCTGTGTACGAGTTGATACTCGATATAAACTTTGTCCAGCTCTCTCGTCTAGCTTGTCGGCGCGTTCTCCTTGCCTGCGATTTGACCCGCTTGAAATTTTCCAGGTTTTCTGCTGTAGGGGAATCGCGAAGCAACGCCCATGCTTCGTTCTGAGTGGTCCGTGCTTTTCTGCATGGGTCGTTCCACCATGAGACTCGACGTTTAGTACACATGCCACTCGTTTTGGCAATACATTTAGATGCGGCATCAAGTATAAAAGCTGTAAAATACGTGACAGCGTCATCTATGGTCAGGGCAGACAGCTCAGTCCATGTCATGTGTGTAAGAGTTCTATACCCTTCCCAATCAGCTGAGTCAATCTTCCATCGAGGAACCTGCGGGGGTAGTTGATCTTTGTTCGGCGCACTCAGGATGATTGGGAAATGATCACTCCCATAAGGGTTTTTAAAAACGTTCCACTTAAAACAGGTAAAAGGGACAGTGATGATATGCTAAGATCTATGAATGAGTATGTGTTGTTTGCAAGGCTAAAATGCGTAGGCTCCTTCATATTTAAAAGACATAAACTAGAAGAGAAAAGAAGCTGCTCAATGAGACGTCCTCGCGCATCACAGTGAGCATCGCCCCACAGGACATTGTGTGCATTAAAATCACCTAGGACCAGAAATGGCTCTGAGTGTTCATCTATTAATGATTCCAGATCACGTCTGTGTAGCTGTTGATGCGGTGGTATGTACACAGAACATATGGTAATGAGTTTGTTAATAAGTACAGCTCAAATGGCCACTGCCTCCAGGGCCGTTTGGAGCTTCAAATGCTGGCATGCTATACTACGATCGACTATAATGGCTACACCGCCAGATGGTACGACAGGATCCTCCCGGTCTTTTCGGAAAATAATGTAATGTCGTAGGAAGTCCTTGTGCTTAGGAGTTAAGTGCGTTTCTTGCACACATAGCACTTTCGCGTTAAACTTACACAAAAGTTCTTGGACGTCATCTAAATTTCTAAGTATTCCCCTTACGTTCCACTGTATGATTTTGTCCATAATGGAAAAAAAAGGGAAAAAGTGCTGTGTGCAAAGAAGACGGGGATTAACTCATTTTACAGGGCCTTTGTCAGGCCCTGTAATCGGCGTTCTGTCCTGTTTAGGGCCGTCGAGCGAAGCTCGCCGCTCCTTCGGCGCTTCCTGCGCCGTTTGGCTTGAACTGGTGTCCATAGCCTCTTGCGAGGCACTGGACACCCGCTCTAAAGAGCGATCTGTGCGTCGCTTAGACTTCGCCTCGATCAACGAAGTCTTTTTCCCCACCGAGCTGGGGGTTGATGGAGCCCCCTTGGCCTCGTGATTGCCCTGGCTGCTGCCAGAGCTTGTAGAGGTCACTGGTGTGGACAGGCTGAATGTGGGCAGGGCAGCGCTGGCTGCTCCCGCCGCAGGGGCTTGTGGCATTGGCCTCGGCACGCTAGGCGCGGTCCGGGCGACTGCCAAGGGCCTTTGTGGTGCCGCCCCTCGTTGCACCACTTCGGCAAAGGGTGTTTTAAGTGCTAATGATAACGAAACTCGTTGTCTTGCTTCCCTGAATGTGATATTTTCCTTAACTTTTATAGTTATTATTTCTTTTTCTCTTTTCCAGGCTGGGCACGCTCTGGAGTATGCGGGGTGGCTACCTTCGCAGTTTGCACAGAGGATCTCGTCATGACTACATTTATCAGCACTGTGGCCGGTTGTGCCACACTTAGCACACATATGCTGTCCTCGGCAGCTCTGGGATGCATGACCGAATCGCTGGCATTTGAAACAACGCCTCGGGTTTGGAATGAAGGGTCGGACATGGAGTTTTACATAGCCAGTTTCGAGAGTCTCGGGTAAAGTGGTTGAGTTGAAGGTGAGTATCAAGTGCTTTGTTGCTATTTCATTGTTGTTACGTCTGATTTTGATGCGCTGGACTTGTATTACACCTTGATCCTTCCATCCATCAAAGAGCTCTTCTTTACTCAGTGTCATCAAATCTTCGTCTGATACCACGCCCTTCACTGTATTCATGGTACGGTGTGCGCTCACAGAAACAGGGATGTTACCAAAGGCCACGAGGTGCGAGAGTTTATTGTACTGTTCCTTGTCTTTTAATTCGAGAAGCAGATCTCCACTAGCCATCTTTGTGGCCTTATAACCGGTTCCAATGGTCTCTCTCAAGCACTTGGCCACAAGGAAGGGCGAGATTGCTCTAGCTTTTGTAGATGATTGTTCGCAGTGGATGACATGGTATTTTGGGAAAGTTTCTCTGTTTTTGGGCTAGAGTAGGAAAGTTGCATCGGTGCGTACTCTTTTCGAAGCACGATCAGTTAAAGAGGGGGTCGGGGATCCCATGAGAAAATGTGTATTTTTCGG
This sequence comes from Rhipicephalus microplus, assembly GCF_043290135.1. Taxonomy (NCBI): domain Eukaryota; kingdom Metazoa; phylum Arthropoda; class Arachnida; order Ixodida; family Ixodidae; genus Rhipicephalus; species Rhipicephalus microplus. Next base: position 82,082,936 of record NC_134707.1, on the reverse strand, counting down.
TAACGGCGCCTACCACCCACCACGGAGTCCAACGAGGAGACGTGGCAGAGCATATGGGCATGTCTGCGCAACGCCAGCAGTACCCAGTTACTATAACCCAATATGGTTTACCCTAGTTTGGATAGCCACACAAGGTTAACCCTTGCCGCCAGGAAAAATTGGAAGTAAAATGAAGTGAAGAGAAGACAGGAAAGATGTAAAGTGAGAACAAAAGACGAAGATATAGGGAGAGAGAGATAGGAAAAGGCGACTGCCGATTTCCCCTGGGTGGGTCAGCCCAGAGGTGCCGTCTACGTGAAGCCGGGGCCAAAGGGGTGTTTTGCCTCTGCCGGGGGGGCCTTAAAGGTCCAATCGCCCAGCGTCGGCTCAACCCCCAGGATCCCCTTTTCCCCGAACACGGCAAAGCCACGCATGGCTAGGCGTGAGAGGGAGTCAAAACTCCCCCGTTAGCTCGGGTCCGTGGTGTCGCTACACAGCAAACGCCTACTTGCGCAGGCGCCCCTGCGGGAGCGAAACATCCTGGATGAAGCCGGGTCATCGTCTGATGAAGCCGGGATCTGTATGCCTGTGCTATGCTCCTTTTAAGGGTTCTTCTGAACCTCCTGATCCTCCAGAGACGACTGTCAATATTATTGTTAAATGCCCGGACAATTTTAATTGCATAAATGTCTGGCGCTTCCTCGGCTGCATTGCATCGCCCAATCACAGTCTCTCACCTTTAAACGACGCTGATGCATAAGATTTTTATGCATTGTCTAATGTCACTGATTAAACTCGACTATCGTCAGAAAGCCTTCATTCAAGCAGACGGATGTGCAGAGAACCTCCTATTACTACAAACAGTCATTGACGAGGCGAAGCATAAGCTTAGGTCCTTGGCCATGGCCTCTGTTGACGTAGCAAAAACATTTGACCGAGCCGCTCACTCCGCTATTCTCCAGGGTATGAGACGAAAAGCAATATCGGATAGTTTCTGAGCGTATGTGTAGGATTTCCATGATAGAGCCACTACGGTGCTCTCATGTGGCAACCAGTCTAAGATGGTCCACCCAACGAGAGAAATAAAACAGGGAGATCCACTATCACATTATTATTTAAGCTGACACTGCACGAATTTTTCGAAGAACTGCCAAGGGAGATTTCTTTGAAAGTGATGGCCTGGCAATGTCAGCGATTGCGTTCGCCAACGATATTATTTTTTGGCAAGTACAAGGAGTGGGCTGCAGTACCAGCTATATAGACTAGAAGAACATCTTCAACGATGTGGTCTCGAGGCGACCGCACCAAAGTCAATGAACTTAACGATAATGCCATGTGGGCGAGACAAGAAGGCAAAGGTTGATACCCAGTGGGTATACAAAATAGCAGGTGAACCTATTCGGAACATATTCCATACGGCAGTATAGAAAAATATCTGGGCATACGATTTGATGGCATTATGCGTAACAACAATACAGTGAGAAACGACCTTCGCATAATGCTAGCCCACTTGGCAAGGATGGCTGTAAAGCCGCAGCAAAGGTTAGTTGCCCAACGATGCTATTTGCTTCTTCGCCTGATTCATAGGCTTGTGCTGGGCCCGATCTCCACCAAACTGCTAAAAGCACTGGACAAAATGGTCAGAGCTTCATTCAGGACCTGGCTGTCACTGCCACACGATGTTCCGATTGGGTTTCTCTATGCCCCCATATCGGTGGGTGGCCTGGGACTAATGTGCCTAAGAACTTCCATTCCTTACATGAAAACCAAAAACCAATCATGTCGAGCCACTACTCTACAGTGATCATTCTCAATGCACGGTAGCGGTCACCAAGGATTTCATTCGGAAGGCCTTAAGGCAGGAGCAGGACTTAACCCAATTTGGAGGAGACGTCATTGGTTCTGTGGCAGCTGCCCACAAGTACCAGACGAGGAACCTGCATTAAAAGTTTTGATGACAGGCCGCTGTCCCAATGTCCCGCTGCCTCGGATTCAATGGCGTAGCTTCGCGAGAGGACAACGTTTCTGAAAGGAAGGGAGTTCATTGACCTAGCCAAGTTTCACATCGCCACAATCTCCAATCTCACCCGCCTTCAACGTGGCCAGAACACCTCGAAACGTAGTCGCGCTGCATGTGACAATGACCAGTCCTTGGGTCATATTTTGTAGCGTTGACACCACTGATCTCCACTAGGGTTGCTGGATGGCGCTTCGCCGCTGTCGCGGCCTGGCGCGCGCACGGCCACCGGAAGTTCAATGGCTCGTCCCGGAAGTTGAGCGTCTGCTACGCTTCTCAACCGCTGATCAGCGTTCCCATTGACGCATCTTGCATTTTGTTCTCACTTAATTGCATTTTGGTGATACACATCGCGTTCAGACCACAACTTATGCTATACCGAAACATGCGACGTTAATATGAAGCAGTTTATAATTGCGAAGGAGAACAAAAATGTCACTTAGGTATCGGTTCGAGAGGAGACGACGCAGCTCGAACGGGATTTATGCTGGCGAGTGGACTTTATGATTCGTGTTAGGATGCACGTCTTACAATAAATTAACAGTCATGAAGGGGTTTGTATTAGTCGAAAACAATAAATCAACAGCCGTGAAAGGCCTTGGATTATCGGAAAATCAACTAGCTAAGCGAGTTCGATAACAACGCGGAGGAAGCTACCTGAAACAGAATAACCGATTTGATGTTTGCTACGTGCCGGCCAAAAAAAAAAATCCTGAATTGGCTGTGCGCAGCTTGCTCCTGTTTTACCTTTGAAGGTTAGTACATCGGAACCATTTACAATATGAATTCAAGCATATATGTGTAACCAGCAGGTCAAAGTAAATTCTTTTAAAACGCGCTTTCTCATCATTGCCTGACAAAAAGTATCGCCCTTTCTCTTGAAGGAAAATTTCTAGCTTATGAACACATTTATTGCTAGTTTTCAGGGACGCCCACCCATTGCGCACACGCAGTGCCTAATGCAAACTGGTCTATCCAGATTTAGATTTGCCTAGTGGTTACGGCTTCAATTGGACATTTTAGTGTAACCCTTAAAGAATGATAAAGGAGGACGCGTGGAACTGCTTCATTCGAATTGAGAGGCCTGCAATTGTACGAAAAACTCATTTACTCAGAACGTTTGTGCTTGTGTCCTTGTTACTGACAATGCAGTGCCTGGAGATGGTTGGCAATAGTGCATGCAGGTTAATATTTAAGTATGCTTGCTGCCTCGCCATTGAAAACAAAACAGGCATACATGTACAAAGATGGATTTCACGTGTTTATTGTACTCGAAGCACTTAAGAACTGCCACGTCACGTCACTTCACTGGTGACTGAAAATAATCAACTCTGCAAGTCGCTTGAAGCACTTAAGAAATGCCACGTCACATCACTTCACTGGTGACTGAAAATAATCAACTTTGCAAGTCGTTTGCGAATGTTTGGTCCTGTTATCTTTGCAGTAGCTTGCTTCGCGGCATAGTGCATCCTGATCTTCACGTAGCAGCCGATGACACATTTAACAAGACGCACAAAATGGTTGGAGTCAACTGCTAATTCGAACATATGGCCATGCAGTTCCGGATTGAGCTTGTTCATGCTCAGCACTCCCGAAAGTTCTGCCATAACCTTGGCTGTCACAGTGTCAGCTGCATTCTTTTTGGGAAGGCCTCCGTCGTGAACCTTCTCCTGCAGTCGAACAGCTTTTTCAGTCAGCTGACAGATGTACGTTGTCGATGACGACGGCTTGGAAACGCCTCCACGGTTTTTTCTGTTCAGGAGTGCCGAACCACATGTCTCGGCAATGGTGGCCGAGTAGCATACTGCGCAAGGTATTTTACGTTTGACCATTCGGCAAACGAACCCTGCGATGTAACCAACGACGTTTCCAAGGTACGGAGACAGTGCAGGGAGATCCTCAACTATGACATCCAGCTCGCTCTCGTCGGGTAGGTCTATGCCTTGCATGAGGTCTTGTGTGCCGCTTCGCTTTGCTGTGGCCATGTCGAGCTCATCGTTGGAGCAAAACTGACTGCTCACGTACAGTATGCGCGTATTGTCAAGAGACTCACAGTTCCCTCGCCCACCCTTCACCTGGTTGTGTGTGACAAGTCGCTTGTATGCCGCCACAAATTGTGAGACTGTGGGATTGTTATTCCAGCCCCCTTTAGAACGCACAGCGGCAAAGAACAGTTCAATATGGTCTTGTGAAAGCTTGTAAGTAAGAAAGTAACGGAGTGGAGCATTGTCCGAGAGGAGGAGCGCGGATGCCAGACCGATGACACTTTCAATGGTCACCAGAAATCCTAGAAATGGAGTTCTTCTGGGCGTCCTGAAAATGGGAACACCTGATCCGTCAGTCAGCCCCCTAATGTACTCTTTGGCTTCTTCGAAGAAGTTCATCCAGGTTCCCTTGTTGATAGGTCGGAGTGGCGCTTTGAAACCATTGGCCACTGGGTTGCGTGAATTGAGGAAATCAAACAGTTTATCGAACATTCGAATAAATTTCACAGTTCCTTCTGAATTTTTGAACTGTGGGAGTTGCAAGTCTTCACGACAAAAATCTATGGCGTCAGCCACACTAGTGCTTAAAGTCTGGACAGCGAGGTTGACTTTCATCTTCTGTTTCTGCCACTGAATGTGTGCAGCACGTAGTTTTGTTGCTGCATGCAGGCCTTCTTTTTCTTGAAGTTCTTGTAGCTGGACAATGTAGTCCCAGCTCACCGATGCGCCTGATGCATCCCTGAGGCACCCAAGAGCAGAAAGAGCATTTCTAACTAACTTGACCATGTGACATGCGTCTAAAAAGCAGTACACCTTTTCTTGTGTTACAGGATGAGGGAATGATGTTGACATCGCTGATGCATCTTCAACGGAAGCCCCCAGGTCTTTGAACATTGTAAAGTTACAACGGAGACCATCACATGTCAATGATGTCACGTGCACTCCTGTCTCATGCAACTTTGTCAGACAGAGCTTCACAATGTTCGCACGCTCTTTTCCTGAAAGACCATTGATCAAAAAATAGCCACATGGTACCTTCCAGTGGGAGTCCAGAGATACGAGCATGAAAACAAGGGCTTCAGACGCAACTGCGTTACTGTCATCGTCCACTTCATTGCCAATATCCACGTAGCCTCTAAATTTTTTGCCGTCCCTTTCAAGGTGCTTTCTAATGGCCATTTCATCAACAACAAGGTTGCAGAGAAGCTGTTTGTTGTTCTTCTTAGCCTCATTGGCTTTTGCTCAGATGGCGTTGATTGCTTCGCTTGTGAATCCAGGTTCTCCGTTAATGGAGCTATACCATTTAGTTATAGTCGATGGATGTGGCAAGGAACATTGAAATGTTTCTCTGACATAGTTATATGCCTTTGTCGAGTAAAACTGTAGCGTGAGTGCAAATGCACGCAGTGCAGGAGAATATTTGTCTCGGCTTAACTCAACAGACGACTTGTCGCCTTCACTGGATGTTTGCTTGAGCAACCGTTTCGTAACTTCCAAGGGGATCCCCATGAAGCACCTTTCAAGCATTGCCGAGGCATCTTCTGAAATGAGCTGCTTGTGCTTGAGGTCATCAATTATTTCATTAAATGAGCTGACCTTCCTTCTTAACCGACGTTCTCGTTCAAGGCTGAGCTTCAGCTTTCTTTTCACTGTCGCCGCTGAATCTGTGCAAGCATCCAGTTTCCTCTTCAGTGTTTTTGGCGTGTCAAGGACTGCATAGCTGTGCTCGGCGACCTGAAAACAAAACAGTGAAAGTTAAAGCTGTTGAAAAAGACACCTTTCACAAAAACCACTCATCATATGACAGTCTTTGTAAAGCAGGCATCTGTTCGTAGCTTACGTGGTTTAACGCAGAAAATAAGCAACCAGGTGCACAGGGGAGTTTAGAAATTAACTTTGTCCCCTTCATTTACCGGTGCACTCGAGAAATGCCACATCAGACAGGAATTTCAATATTTTCCCTGGATTAGAAAAACTGGTGCTGCAGCCATGAATAAAACCAATGTTCTGCTATGACTACAGAACATACCAGGACCACTAACTTGATTCAAATTGGATGCTATGCTAGTGTGCGCAATGTATACAAAGTTATCGTGTTGGTTACCACGAGATTACAAGAAAGTGGCCTGACTAACATCGGACTAGTTACATTCAACCGAGGACGGACCAAGTAGCTGCACTCGGGCAGCGTAGTACAAAAAAGGCAACTTGCATGGGCTGAGTTCTCTTGCACCGTGGTTGGAGTGTTGTCGTTTGGCTGTTCCACTGGGGTCACATCCACAATGGCAGTTCTCTGCTTAGGCGGCTTTCTCTCAGCAGTCCTCTGAAACAGCCTTGTTTCATTCACAGTTATGATAATTTATTACTGCGAGTGCAAAATGCTGTAAGTAAAAAAATATGCTGGCGTCAAGCATATCATAGCAGTCTAGCAGTTTCTGAATTATACCACTAGCATCTTAGACAGCTATCATAGCACCACTGAGATATATAACGCAGATAGGAGCATTTCAGAAATTGAAAGAAAAAATTGGGCACTTAAAATTCAAGACCTCGCGCTTTGTAACGTAATGGACATGTTTTTCCAATTCCGTTTCATTGCTTACAGTACATGGTTTTCAGAGTAAGTGTGCCAAACAATTTCTCAACCACAGCTTCTCACAGCTACATGTAGATTTTATTGTGCTCCGAGCTAATTTGTAGGGCGTCATTTTTAAAGTGACTCAGCAGATGAACTACGAAAGAAGGTAGCGCCCATTCAGGCGATTTCAGTGTCTAATAAACATAGCATCAACTGTTGTTATACGAACGCTAAACGAGCGAACTGCAATGGCCGAACAGTATGCTTTTTTTTTTCCGGGCCGCTATACCAAAATGCCGAGATGTCGTACTATACCTTTTCCAGGGGCTTCGGGAAAGAAAACAAGGTGGGCACGGCGTCAGGCTGTAGCCGAGTTCGTGCGCCCGTTCTGTCAAAACAGTTGTCAGTAAAGTGGTCACTGCAGAGTCTGCTACCTGGGAATAGAGTCCATTTGTGCCTTCTTAAGTTTACCACCCAACGCCGATATAAATCCGGCTTAGAGCGTGGGAACCTGCGTAACAAGAGCCACAGCTTAACGACACTGATATCACGTTTGCGTTTCGCTGCGTATCACGCACGTCGCGCAGAATACTGTAATACTTACAAGTGGAACGTCTTCCCAGACGACTTCTCTGGTCTGCTGGTGCAGTTGACGGCGCAACAAGCAGGCATATTTAGCGGAATGCGCGCGAAACCAGCCCATACGTAGCACGCGCTATGCTGGAACGGCGGCCATTTGTCCCGACTTCCGGGACAAGCGCTCGAACTTCCGGCGGCCGCGCGCCGGAGAGCTCGAAGCGCCATCCAGCAACCCTAGTGGAGATCAGTGGTTGACACCGTACACATCACCAAAAGAATCCAACGTCACCACATTATAGTTAGTTATTTGGCGAGAACGTTAAGGAAAAAAGAATGGCCTGTTCGTGAGGAGCCGTATTACCAAACATCGCAGGGTACAAAGATCCCCGACTTAGTGCTTTCTAGAGGCGGCCAATGTGTCATTCTTGATGTCCACGTCGTGACTACGCTGGCGAACATTTCGGAAGCACACGGGGCTAAGCAAGCGAAATATCTAATTGCCGATATGCTAATGAAAATAACAGATGCGACCGGCGCGTCCACCTATCCGACTGTGTCATCAGTCACCTTGGCCTGCCGTGGAACATGGGCGAGTGAGTCTGTTAAAATTCTGTGGGACTTGGGTTTGGGACGTGAACATCAGCGGACTTGGGTTCAGGACGTGAAGTTTATCAACGATCAACGGCAGTTATAAACCGACTTTGATCAGCAGGCGTTGAGATTATATCACCCCTTTGCCACAAGTGCGGCTTCTTGGAAACTGAAGCTCAGTTGCTAATGGATCCCTCTGCCTTATCAGAGTTGAATATAACAGTAATCTGAGTACTGCCTCAATCTATGAATAGGTGCCCAATGATGACGTTAATAAAAAAATAGGCTTCAAAGCACACACTATACGTGATCTTGCTACTAATTGATTTGATTTGTGGGGTTTAACGTCCCAAAACCACTATTTGATTATGAGAGACGCCGTAGTGGAGGGCTCCGGAAATTTTGACCACCTGGGGTTCTTTAACGTGCACCCAAATCTGAGTACACGGGCCTACAACATTTCCGCCTCCATCGGAAATGCAGCCGCCACAGCCGGGATTCGATCCCGCAACCTGCGGGTCAGCAGCCGAGTACCTTAGCCACGATCTTGCTACTAAGATCGTCGTCGAAAGCCCGGGATCTAGATCCCATTGCTCTGGTGTTACAATCGAAGCGCGATCAAAGATCCCATCTTCGTCACCACTGTACTATCGTACATAAAGGCGAAGAAAAGACACTTCAAGACGAGAACAAGAACCGAGTGCTTCTGGATTTATACCCTGGCCAGGAACCACAGCATGCACCGTGGCGAGCAGCGAAGACACGTGGTGTCGACATGCTTCTCGCGTCTGCATCAGATGATCAACGGTATCTCACACAGAGTCACGAATTTTCCGGGCCTGTGCCGCAGGAAGCGTCCCGAGTCTCACGCCATCTTTGTCGTGACAGCTCCATGTCCCGGATTCAATTCAGACCCTCTATAGTTAGAAATGTTCATGCGCTACAACGTAAGCCCAACGCGTCTCACGGTAAGGAACACGAAAATCGCACAAATAGCCTGCAAAAAGCAATACAGTTGTGGCTAGCGTTTGCTACGAGACGCTTTAGCCACTTCAGTTGAACTTTTGCGGAAAGTGCAACAAAATGTACGAGTCGATTATTTAGCACGAGAAACTCCTTCGAACTGCATGTATACCAACTGAAGTACTTCAAGAGGCCGCAGCGTTAAAGAAACACTGGATTTGTCTGGAAGCAATAAGAAAAACCCGCTCCATCATCTTAACAAGGTATTGTACGCACCCACAACCAGATGTCCCTACTTCCTTCACAGAAGACTTGGTAACCGTATACTTGGCGAGCCATCAAAGCCGTGTATTTAAACACCCGCAATACTGACGTTTAACCATGCACGCAGGCGTGCTTGGTTCGCCGAATCACTTTTTAACATTTATTGTGGCTCATACGCACTACGAAAATTACCAGATACGGTTACTAAGCAAAGAAAAAAATAGACACCAGTAAGTAAGCACAGAGAAATAAACGTTATTTGTTGTTCTCCGCGAGAATATTGGTGAGTGGAAATCAGTCCGCGATTCCACTACCGCGGGCCAGTATGCAAAAGTAACGCACCCCCAGGCTCAATCAAAAACGTCAACACATTTCTTATTCTTCATCGTCTTGTTCTCCTCCCGCTTCTATCGTTGTGTTTCTATTTTCCTTCATCATCACCTCCATGTTCATCAACTATAACAAACACTATCTTCATCATCGTCTTCGTCCACTTCTAGTATCAGCAAGTATATTAGGGCCAAAAAACCCTACATCACGAACCACCGAAGTGGGCGAGTGGCTTGGGCATTGCGCTGCTCGACCCCATTTGGCGGGCTAAAACCCGGCCTCGGGGGCTGTATACAGGTGGAGGCTGTATAAAAAAATGCCCGTTGTTACGCCCTGTAGTTCTCCATGACAGGTCATTGTTAAGTTTGACTTGTAAAGTTTCTGTTTGAGGGGTTGGAGGGTTTTTTTTCGTGGTCTTTTTACCGTACATCCCACTACTTTTCAGCTGAGCTGGCCATATGACCCTGGTTGTTCCTTATTCACTTAAATAAGGAGGAATGGTTTCGTGCCGCGAACTGCTCTCGAACAGTAATTTGAATGAAAAGTCATACCGGGAATGTGCGAATGTTCATATTCTACTAAGGTTCTGCAACGCAATGCGGCTGCGGAGCTGATGGAATGTAGAGGAAGATGAGGACAAGGTTTCACTACTTACTCAGTAAACATTTTTGTTTATTGGTAGTATTTTTCTAAACTACTTTTCACGCCCCACCGTGGTGGTCTAGTGGCCAAGGTACTCGGCTGCTGACGCGCAGGTCACGAGTTCAATTCCCGGCTTCGGTGGCTGCATTTCCGTTGGAGGCGGAAATGTTGTAGGCCTGTGTACTCAGATTTGGGTGCACCTTAAAGAACCCCAGGTGGTCAAAATTTCCGGAGCCCTCCACTACGGCGTCTCTCATAATCAAATGGTGGTTTTGGGACGTTAAACCTCACAAATAAATCAAATCAATCATCAAACTACTTTTCATATTGGCTTCATTTTCATTTTAGTTTCATTTAAGTATCCTGGCGCCCGGTTCATGGCCCGTCCCCCTCTGTGGGTGAGCGCCATCCATCAGAGGTCATCATCATCATCATCATCATCATTATCATCATCATCATCATTACACCACCAGCAACAACAACCAAATATGAGATCAGCGAGCGCATTACGTGACAAAATTTCAAGAGAACCATCCGGGTGAATGAAGAAAGCTTTTTGGCGTTGTGAGGCATGGTCTCCAACGCGGGGAGTTCTTTAATTCCTGTGAAACCCGAAGCGAAACGCCAGTTCTTGAAGGCCGTCACAGAGCTTGGCTGCAAGTGGAACAACTCCGAGGGCTTCCCAACGGCTGTGAGGTACAGGACAGTTCATGAAACTCTGCACCCCAATGCACCGAGGCGTTGAACGTTACTTGGTGCGTTATTGTTCCTCCACGTACGCGCTGGGTATCATCCGTGTGCAAAGTGAAAGGACTATAACGCAGTTCAGGTTTGGGAATATATGCGAGGCACTCGAATGGTGGAGACACTGGCTGCCTTGCGCACACTATTGTCGCACAGTCATACGCTCTATAGAGGTTATAATGCATATAATAAGCTTGAATATTTCAATGAAATGCACTCTACAAAATAATAGTTAATCAGTCGTTTAAGCATCGGGAGCTTCAATCGACCGGCACGCGTGTTTCATCCAATAAGTGCAAGGTTTTTTTCCTGTTGAGAAGTACGCTGCACGTAAATAGAAATATTTCCGCTACTGTTAAATCAATTGGCTACGAAAACTTTAATGAACATTGTGAAATCGGCTGCTCTAGATATGAAGGTAGTGAACCTCGCCTTACAATTTCATGTTTTCTTGCTGGTCTATTTAAAAATATTTTATAAAAAGAAACTACTCCAGAATCAAGTTGATACAGTCATAAAAGTTCTCTTTTTGATACAGTATCCGCCATACCAATTGTTATATTCGCAGTATGGACATTACTATCAGGACGTTTGACTTCGGCTTCCATTACATGCTGAAACGCGGAGTCAGAACAAGTGCATACACTTTTCTAGAGCCTAATTTAGCTTTCATCTTGCATTGTCTTTGTCGAAGGCGAACGACGTTGAGCGATATGAGCTATGTATGGAAACTTTAGATGCTCTTTTTGCAGCATTCACGCAAAGCTCTAAGGCCGTTGTCATATAAATATACAGTAGATTTGAAATGCCAACGTTAAAAAACTCGTAGTACATTTGAACAGCCTTTTAATGTCTACATGCACATCCGAGTGGTAAACACACCTAAGAGAATCATCATGTGCAATTCTAATAACTGTCAGTTTGTGCTTGAGACGACGACACGTTCAGCTGAAGATCACGTGCTTTATAGGTAACGAACCACGACGTTTTACTTCGCCTGCCAAGTGAAGCTGTGTAAATAAATCACACGGTAAGTTAGCTTCAGTGTTGGCCTAATAATTACTCTCTAAGTATGCGCCTGCAGGACGCAAAATATAAATTCTCGGTTTTTAAAAAACGAGTTAACGCAATCCCCGCGCCATTTTCAAGAAGTCGAAGCCCCAGAGTTGGCTCCAGTTTAGAAGCTCGCGTCAGAGAAGGTGGTTACAGATGTTTTTTTTTTTGTAATCCTTGTGCCTCCCATAAATGAAACTTCACGGGGCCTTCTGCCCTTTACAGCTGTATCTCCGCTATACTCACGCTACAAGCACAGAAGAGACCATTCTGCATAAATCATACTTTAAGCTTCAACCAAGGACAACTTAGGCGAAGAGCATCAACAAAACGCTAAAGCGAAGCGCATTTGATAAAACGAACGACGGCTCAGGGTTAGTCTTAGCAGCAGACATATGGACTCTGGCGTCCTCCCCGTTTATTGGGCGTTCGCGTACAGATCGCGGATGACGCCAAGCAGCGTCTGTGCGTCACGTTCCGATGCAACACAATGGCTTCGTTGCAGCGGAGCCTGGTCAAAGTGCGTAGGCTTATCAACGTTCTTGCATAAGCAAAGACGTGCAGTTTAGTTGAATCATGAACCACTGGAACCAGCCAAATCAAACTAAATCGAGCAATCACTTTACAAACATATTTTTGACGGCGTTTCATCAAACTTATCTTAAACAGCGCCAGCGTGAAATGTATTTGAACATGTAATCACGCGCATTCAGTGATTACACTAGCAACAAAATACCAGTCCAAACTCAGTCAAGATTTCAACAAAAGTTCAATAGCATATGGGGTTATTGACACAAAAATCTTCGTTTATTGTTTCTCTAAACAGCAATTTCACGGTATTTGTCTCTTGGTTTGACATTAGTTTATTGTAGTAACGTCCAACTAATCAGTTTCTTTTTTTATTGCAAATTTATAATGCACGGGTTTTGCCTTGGCCTACTCGTAACGTGTGTGTTTTCTATATGCCTATTTTTCATCCAACAGGATATTAGAATAACTTTTGCATAACTCTGGTAAACATATGGATTCAAACGTACTTATTGTGTTCAGCTACAACCAGAATAGCGCATTCACTTGTCTGCAAGCAGACACGCTGCGTGGGCTGCCCCAGCGTTTTATCGTGTATAGAGAAAGATAACCGAAAAATTGCGGTAAGGCCGTTTTCTAATCAAAAGGTTCGTCGATAAATGCCGTTTTCCGGTGAACGAAGTTCCACAGGTGACATTTCAAATCGGTATGGTTTCGCCAGTGATCGTCGCATAAGTTTTGTTTGGTGCACGGTATTGAGAATACGGCAACTAAGCCTTCTTACGTGGTCCTTGTAAAGTTTGTGTTGTCTTGTTGACAATTTGACTGTCCATATCGCTTAAAAAGCAGCCGGCGCGAAGACGTAGACAACCTTGACGACGGACATCAGCAGCACATCTTTCAAAGGTTTGAGGCCTCGTGGAGTCTGTCATTGATGAGTCGCTGTGAATGCGATGTCGTGAAATGGCTCGGCTGCTTTGTCTACATATGGTAAGAGACAATTTAAAGGGAGGGTTTCATTGCTTGATTGATTGATTTGATTGATTGCTGGGGTTTAACGTCCCAAAACCACCATTTGATTATGAGAGACGCCGTAGTGGAGGGCTCCGAAAATTTTGACCACCTGGGGTTCTTTAACGTGCACCCAAATCTGAGTACACGGGCCTACAACATTTCCGCCTCCATCGGAAATGCAGCCGCCGCAGCCGGGAATCGAACCCGCAACCTGCGGGTCAGCAGCCGAGTACCTTAGCCACTAGACCACCGCGGCGGGGCCAAAGGGAGGGTTTCATACTTTCCCGGATTTCACTGAACAGTCCGAACTTTTCCGGCAGCGTCCCAAGTCTCGCGCCGTCTTTGTCCGGAGAGCTACATGTCGCGGATTTGTTCCAAACCCTCCCGTTAGAAATTTCGTGATAGAACGCACGCCCAACGCGGCTCGCGGTAATAAACATGAAGATCGCACAAATCGGCGGCACGAAGGAATGTAGTGGTGGCTAGCAGCGCCCCCGAGAGGCTTTAGCCAGTTAAGTTCAACTTCAGCGTCAAGTTTAGCGTTTAGGAGTACATTATACAGCAAGATAAAATTCTTCTAACCCCTATAGGCAATCAAAGTGCTTCAAGAAGCCGCAGCCATAAAGGAACAATGTATTTACCTGGAAGATATCACAATAAAAAAAAACCCGCTCTACCATCTCACAAAGGTATTGTACGCACCCACAACCCGATTTTCCTACTTCCTTCGCTGAAGACTTGGTATAACCGTATACTTGGCGGGCGAGCCATCAAAGCCGTGTATTTAGTCAGCCGCAATGCTGACAATTAAACCATGCACGCAGGCGTGTTTGGTTCGCTGATTCATTTTTAAACATTTAAGTGTGGCTCATACGCACTACGAAAATTGCCAGATACGGGTAATAAGCAGAGAAAAAGCCGACACATGTAAATAGGAAGAGAGAATAAAACTTTTATTGAATGTTCTCCGCAAGAATATAGGCCAGTGGAAACCTTAGAGTGGTATCCTATGGAAACTGCCCCGGATGCACAGGTAACACACCCCCGTGCTCAAGAGCGACCCCACATTTCTTACTCTTCTTCATCTTTTTGTTCTCTTAATTTTTTCGTTCTCTTTCAATTTTTCTTCTTCAGCATGACCTCCATCATCATCATTGGCAAAATTTATCATGTTAATCGCCGTCGTTGTTTATATTTAGTACCAGCAAGTATAAAGGGCGAAAAGACTACACATCATCAACCACCGAGGTTCCCCTGTGAGCTACTATTGAGGTGTCGCACTCTAATGCAGAAAGTTTTGGGGCTCACTTTTCTCTTTTTTTTTGCACATATAGCCACATCTCTTGTCGGCGGCAGGAGATGGCGTAGGGAGAGCCTGTCGGCCAGAGCTGCGCTGACGTCGAAGATCACGGGGGCACAACCTGTCGGTACGAAATCCAGAGAGCGAGTCCCGTAATTGGATTTCATCGATGTTCGTCTACTATACTGATGGTGTCACCGGATTGTATGGCTATAGTGTACTAGTATGCATTGTACTGGATTATAGTCTATCTATACTGCACTATAGAACCGCGAAGCTGTTGTACCTCTAGCAAATTCTAAATGTGCCACGGCTACGCTGCGGCGCTTCTAGAGTGTTTAGTGGCAGAACGACATTCTATTTATTCACGCTGAAACCCGAGCAAAGGTGCAGATATGTAGAGAAAAGCGGGAACGGGTCTTAGGTACACCAATGCGACCGAGATATTACACTAGTCGGCACACACTTGTTGCAGCGCATGAGCCCGGGGCTTTTTGACGCGGCGTCGTGCCCTCTCCCTGTAGAGAGCCTGTGTTCACAGCTTCGCGTAGTCACGCTTCCTCTCTCTCTATGTAGCAAGAGGGCACGACGGATGCGTGTGGTCAGGCCTTCAGTAACGCGTTTCATTTCTGCGTCACTATCGCGTACCAACATACTCCACAACTCACTCACACACATATAACACTATTATACATGGTGAGTTGGTTTTAAACCCAAACGCCACGCCACCAGTCCTCTTGCCCACACCGTTCCAAATCCGGGATCAGTCGACGTGTTCACTAAGGCAGTCGTGAAGTCTCAGTGGGCCGCCGTTGAGCGAGGATGGCGTCACGGTTTATTTGCGGTGTGTACTCGCAGACAAGGCCGATGCGGAAAGCAGAGGCCGCGTAGGTTCCCACCCTCGCCAGTGTATGGCATACAGGACAGCTCCACCTCCACATCATCCCAATCATTCTGGTGTGTATTTGTCCGCTGCCCCCTGTTTTTTTTTCTGCGTCTTGGCACGGCCATATAGCATAAGAAATTTCGCAGGCTACGCACTCAACTGAGGTCAGGAATGGAGTCTCCTACCAGCCTAACAAGTTTAATGATCTGCGCGCGGTTCTTCGCTTATCGTAACAGATACGCATGCTTTCTGCTAGTAAACAGCGCGTGACTGTATTTGTGTTGCAAACTGTCGGGTAAGAAGGCAATCAATCAGATAATGATCAGTTCCATCGCAAACTGCTCCGCACGAACAGACCACTCCCGGAAGCAGGTTAAACCTGTGAAAATAGAGGCGGAATCGACCATGTCCCGTTACAAATGTGATTAGAGTGAGAGAAACAACATTTATTTATACATCCGGCGTGTTGGAAGTCCTCGGTCTCGCAGGGCGCGGATATTCCTCATCTTAAGATTACGGCTATTAGAGTACGATAATCTCCGAGCCTAGATCTCGAGGATGCTGTGCTCCAACTAGGCGGCAGTTACACGGGTGCCTCCATGCCCGTTAGACGGGTCGTCGGCTCCTTTTCTCCGTTCCTTAGCCAAAGCCTCCTTAAGCCGCTGGATGGCCCTAGAAAGGTGACGAAGGATTTGTTAGGTGGGAACCAAAGAGCTGCGTCTAAGACGTGAGCAACCCATTTCAATAGGTCAGTGTCGGCGTTATTCTCCGTCCATTCAATCCCTGAACGCCGAAGTTTCTGCCTTCTCAAGGCACTGTCGACCACCCTCGGAGTAAGGGGAGCCTGCCGCATGTCGCCCAATCGGGCCACATGCTCAGCGAGAAAATCTGCAAGTTCATTCCCAAAAAGTCCCGCATGCCCTGACACGTGGAAGAGCGCAATTGAGGTGGCAGTGAAGATATCCCGCAGGTCAACCTTTAGTTCTCGGATTCTCGGGTCTGCAGTCCGGAACCATGAGAGGCCCTGGAGAAGGGACAAGCAATCCGTGTATACAGGGATGGTGACGGCCGAGCCCTTGTTCTTTATGTGACGTAACGCCTCCATTAGTGCGATGACTTCCGTGCAGTACGCGCTCGTGGCTTGGTCGATACGATGTACCGGCCTACCATTGTGATTCGCTCACTCAGGCCCAGCACGACGAATAAACACGACGAACGCACTTTCTGACGACGCGAACGAATGCGTGTTGCTGACTATTTACGCTGAGTAAATAACATTAATGTCTTCCGCTTCATTGTCTAGTTAGCTAAAATAGAGTTCTAAAGCAACAAAGTTTGGCGAAAGATATCAAATTATGAAGCTGCAGATTAGTTCGCCAAACGTCGGATCAGATAGGTTCTGCCCAATAAGTAAAAACGCTAGAAAGACAACCATTACCGGTCTGCGAACAATCTAGACTAGGCTGACTAATGTGGAATTTGGAGAGACAAACTGGCCCTCGGTTACTTCTGCGTCATCAAGGTCATACAAATTCGAAGCTTCACTAAGATCTACAAATGCAATATTCACCAAAGAGACAATAATATAAAGAACGGTTGTACTTCATGGTACACCTAAAGCCGTTTTGTGCTCAGACCCTTTGAAACCACAGTTGGCATGATCGCAAACTTTTGTTTTCCGGAGAAACGAAGTTTATGCAACTCTGAGAGAGCTGGTTTTTTGAAACTCGATTTCATTGAACACATAACTAAAAAGAGGCAGCCAACAAAAAAGGGCAGATGAGCCGGTCAATATACAGACACCTGTCTTTTTTAATTTGTTGGCCGGCTTGGTCCTTTGTTTTTTTGCTGTTATCCAATAGACCAGTTTGAATATTTGAGTACTATACAACACTGCTTCGTGCGTATGGACTAGCGGAACAGTCCTGGTGCAACTTCATTGAAATTGGCAGGAGAACCAGTAGGTTCATGGCGAAAGAACTAACTCGTTCACAGCCGACGGCCTTCGCACGTTAAGGTGCGCTTAATTGTCTACGCTAAATGGCCCAACGGTGTGCGACTACAGCATACAACATCTTTTCATCATCTTCGCATTACGTCTCTTCGAATTCCGTTCCGTCCATCACTAATGTCCTAGCAAGATGTCCTTTGTTGCCAAAATGATGACAGACAGAACTGCGACGCCGACACGACCCGGTTGTATGCGGCTGTTTCATGTGTTCCAAGAGAGACAAGGACTTCGCAGGTGGTCGTTCCTTCTGTACTTCCATTCTTGCTGTTGCTTCTGTACCATGTTGACGCCACCACCTGCAATCATTCCGTATAGAGCTTGCATGTCACGAGCGTCTTCATTCGCTCCTTGAGAAGCTAACACAAATTCTTCGGCTTCTTCACGAGCCAACTTCGTGCGACCCAGCAAGCAACGGCACGCTTCATCGGCCCGAATCTAGCAAAAGATTCAGTCCCGCCACATGCGGCCTAGTTTCGTTTTAAAATTGCAATTTACAGCTAGTCTTCTCCGATCAGCAATGCAGTCCTGGACGCTTTCTTGCTCTTGTTGCCTTCGAATGAATAGGGAATAGCTTGCAACTATTTTGTTTGCTTGAGGGTCGAAATGGTTTTCTATGCATTTTACAACGTCGCCATACGTCAGAGTTAGTGGGGACCCCCATGTGGTGTTCTTGCCAAATCCGGATGACGCTGTCGCTCAATGATGAAACTCGGTGTTTATCTGCATCGGTAATTTATTTATTTGTGGGATTTAACGTCCCAAAACCACCATATACTTGTGAGAGGCGCCGTAGTGGAAGAGCTCCGTAAGTTTAGACCAGCTGGTATTCTTTAACGTTCACCCAAAACTGAGCACACGGGCCTACAACACTTCCGCCTCCATCGGAAATGCAGCCACCGCCGCCGGGATTTAATCCCGTGAGCTGCCGGTCATCAGCCGAGTACCTTAGCCACTAGCCACCGCGGCGGAGCTATCAGCGTCAGTAAATTCGTTTCCCGTCAAGCTTGTTTGTCGGCACGGCCCCAGCCGGCCCTCCAGCGCCTTCTGTGTGGACCGCGGCGGTTGCGCACGTACCTGCCAGCAGCAACAAAGAGTCAGAATGGCAGAGCACGAGCGCAAGACCAAGAGGTCGGTGGATCTTACCACCCGACCTATTCTCGGACTCTGAATCTGAGATTGGAAGTGAGGACTCCGCGTTCTGCGAGGGTGTCTCCACTGGAATTCCTCCCCTCAAAGACATTAGAGGTGATACGACAACGGTGGCAACAAACACAGTTCCAGACAATCAGATGGACCACTACGCCTGCCTTGAATGCGGCAGATACTTCAAGTCGAAAATGGCCTAAGCCATAGACGTCATGGACGTATCGAGGCTTATAATGCTGACATTGATATTGAGCGATAAGACCAAGATGGACAAGGGAAGAAGAGTACCTTCTAGCAGTCTGTGAAGTTCAACTTCAAAAAAGAGAGTGTTAAAATATCAACCAGCGATTGGCGAGCGGAATTCCGACAAGAACTTCCAACGGCATCAAGTCTCACAGCCGGCAAGTGTGCTACCGGGATCTGGTGAGAGAACTGCAAATTAGGAGAGATGGTGACGGTCAAAGCCAAGCCGTTCGTGGTTCTTCGTCAATGTATATACAAGCTCAAGAGGTTACAAGTGCTCCGTGCAACACTGTATATTCACAGGTAGACCCCCCCCCCCCACTGCTGTATGTGATTTGCTGCAAACTTTGGGGGGAAAACAGCCACCTCGTTCCTTTCATCTTTCAGACTATAAGAATTAACAAAGAGGTTCTTGGATGAATAGAACGTTGCAATGGCCCTCAAACTTTCCTCCTAGATGTCTTCGCTACAGATAGGAGGGTCCAGAGCGGTCGCACGCTGGCTATGACTGATGATGATATATGGTGTTTTTTGGTGCAAGGGCCATTTGATGGCCAAAGAGCGCCAGTTCATGAGACAGGAATGTGGACAATGGTTGTGATTAGCGGCTGTATAAGGGCCACAAAATTCCTCGCAGTAAAAAAGGTAAAAACATACAAGTAATAAAATCATGACCATGCCGTGAAAAGTGTGTGTGGTGTGAATAGGTGACAAAAGTTGGTGATAATGAAAAACGATGGTGGACATGTATGGCATTAGCACAAGTACCTCACACGTTAGTACCCTTGCGTGCAAGGGCCGTGAGGCAAGTGCTTTCCTGTGTAGCCACCGCAGCAAAAACCTCTCTAGAGAGGTCGTGCTACGGTATGCCCGGGTAAATGATATGAAAATTATGAATTTTGTTTAAAAACGCTGATAATGATTTGTGCCTAAAAAGCGGTTCCCTACCGACGAACATTGCAGGGTGTAAAGGTATATGTTGTCGGTAGGATAGTGGGAAGTGTTGTCTTCTTAGAGTGTCTAAATGCTTACATTGAATTAAAACGTGAAGAACTGTTAATGCCTCACCACATTTATCACACAATGGTGGATCACCACCGGACAAAAGATGTGTGTGTGTCGTGTATATGTGTCCTATCCTGAGTCTTGTTAGTGTTACCTCTGTTAGACGTGATTTTGATACTGGTGGCCAATGGCCAAGGTGTGGCTTGATAACGTGTAGTTTGTTTTGTGTGTGTGTATCCCACTTGCTCTGCCAGTAGTCCCTGAGTTTTCGTTTGAGAGACGGCTTAAGATCAAGGGCCGGGATTGATGTCGGTGTAATGGCGGTGCTTTCGTGGGCGGATGCAGCAAGCTGATCCGCCCTCACGTTGCCTTGGATCTCACGGTGCCCTGGCACCCAGCACACTACAACATGTTGTTTGAGTGTGTAGAGTGTGCACAAAATGGAGTAAAGTGAGAGAAGGACCGGGTGTTTTTGTTTTTTAAGACTGCAGAGCCGTTACCACACTGAGGGAGTCTGTATAAATTACTGCTTTTTGTATTTGTAATTGTTTGATGTGTTTAGCTGCCACAAGTATCGCGTAAGCTTCCGCTGTGAAGATACTTGTGTGTGGATGTAGAGGGCCAGCATCCGAAAATGATGGGCCAACAGCAGCGTAGGACACAGAGGAGTTAGTCTTGGAGGCATCTGTGAAGAACTCAGGACGTGTGTATTTGTGTTGAAGTTCCAAGAAGTATGTTCGATTATGGGCAATAGACGCATGTTTTGTAACTTCTAGGAAAGACACATCGCAGTCTATAGTCTGCCACTGCCACGTTGGCGGGTATGCTACAGGAGCCATTAAACTGTGTTCAAGTGACACTGCAGTTTCTTCAGCTAGACACTTCAGGCGAACTGAGAAGGGCTGCC
This sequence comes from Rhipicephalus microplus, assembly GCF_043290135.1. NCBI lineage: Eukaryota > Metazoa > Arthropoda > Arachnida > Ixodida > Ixodidae > Rhipicephalus > Rhipicephalus microplus. Next base: position 82,062,171 of record NC_134707.1, on the reverse strand, counting down.
TCATCGAAGGCCTGTTTTGAAACAGAGTTGAGCTCGACAAGTCATTAATTGTAGAGTATGAGGGCTGCTTCTTGTCTGCTTTCACCTTAAGGAAATAAACAAAGGACATGTAAGTTCTCTGCAGATGAAGCGACCACTCATTTGACTCAATATAAAGGCTTTCTACGGGGCTGATGCGAAAAGCACCCGTAGAAAGGCGGATGCCCAAATGGTGCACGGGGTCCAGCATCTTCAAGGCACTTTGAGTAGCAGTCTGATAGACAACGGCCCCATAATCTAAGCGGGTGCGAATGAGGCTTCTATAGAGGTTCATGAGGCACTGCCTATCACTACCCCACGTAGTACGTGACAACACTTTTATAACATTCATGGCTTTTAAACATGTTGTTTTTAAATACTTGATGTACGGTACGAAGGTCAACTTGTTGTCCAAGATTAAGCCTGATAATTTATGCTCGGCTTTGACGGACAAACGTTGCCCGTTCAGTCGAATGTCAGGTTCCGAGTGCATGCCTCTCTTTTGAGAGAACAAGACACACGTGCTTTTTTGTGGGTTAAGTCGAAATCCGTTTTCATCTGCCCATTTAGAGACCTTATTTGAACCCTGCTGAACCTGCCGCTCACACATGGCCAAGTTGCATGACTTGAAGCCAAGCTGAACGTCGTCGACATATGTACAATAGAATATATTGTTGGGAATGGACAAGTGCAAAGAATTCATTTTGACAATAAAAAGTGTGCAACTAAGCACGCCACCTTGTGGCACGCCTGTTTCCTGGACAAATGTTTGGGAGAGCACACTGCCCAGACGGACACGGAATGTCCGGTTTGACAGGTAACTTTCTATTATATGAAACATTCTTCCGCGCACACCAAGGTGGGACGGGTCTCTTAGAATTCCGAAACGCCATGTTGTATCATAAGTTTTTTCGATATCGAGGAACACAGAGAGAAAATATTGTTTATGGACGAAGGCGTCTCTGATCTGTGCCTCGATACAAACAAGGTGGTCTGTGGTGGATCTACTTTCTCGAAACCCGCACTGAAATGGGTCGAGCAAATTATTCGTTTCAAGAAAATGTACAAGTCGGCAGTTTATCATTTTTTCGAAGACTTTGCACAATCAGGTTGTAAGTGCTATAGGCCTATAACTCGAGGGTAAAGAAGGGTCCTTGCCCTCTTTCAAATCGAGAATAACAATAGCCTTTTTCCAGGAGGTAGGAATAGTGCCAGAAGACCAAATAGCTTTGTACAAACAAAGTAAGGTTTTCGGGTTTCCTTTGGTAGGTTTTTTAACATTTCATACATCACACGGTCAGAACCTTGGGCAGAAGTACTGCAGGAGTTTAGAGATGTTCGGAGCTCAGCTAGATCGATTGATTTGTGGGGTTTAACGTCCCAAAACCACCATATGATTATGAGAGACGCCGTAGTGGAGGGCTCCGGAAATTTCGACCACCTGGGGTTCTTTAACGTGCACCCAAATCTGAGCACACGGACCTACACAGCTCAGCTAGACTGAAAGCTTGGTTATATGCCTCGTATCTAGTGGATTTGTGTTCGAGTTTCTGCTTTTCTATTCTTGTTCTGTATATTTGGAAAGTGTCAGTATAGTGAGACGAGCTGGATACCCGTTCAAAGTGTGCCCCGAGGAAGTTTGCCTGATCTTCCAAGGTATCACCTTGAGTGTTTACGAGTGGAAGTGTGTGTACTTGTTTCCCTGCTACTCTACCGACCATGTTCCAGACTTTGGCCTCTTGTGTGTATGAATTGATCCCTGACAAAAACTTCTGCCAGCTTTCTCTTCTGGCCTGCCGACGTGTTCTCCTAGCTTGACACTTTATTTTCTTGAAGGTGTCAAGATTTTCGGCTTTCGGCGAGTTCCGAAGCAGCCTCCAAGCTCTGTTTTGCTGTTTGCGCGCGTTTCGGCATTCAGAGTTCCACCATGGCACACGCCGTTTTCCAGGGTGTCCATTTGTTTGTGGGATGCATTTTGTTGCAGCATCAATCAAAAACGCTGTGAAGAAGTTGACAGCAACATCAATGTTCAAAGTACATATGTCATTCCAACCTAGACGAGCGATGGTATAAAACTGTTCCCAGTCGGCTCTGTTTATGAGCCACTTGGGAACACGTGGTGGACATTCAGTTACTGTATTTGTGCTCAAAACTACGGGGAAGTGGTCACTTCCGTACAGATTACTGACGACTTTCCACTGGAGTAGAGGCACAAGAGATGGAGATACTATGCTTAGGTCTATGGAGGAGTAGGTGTTATTGGCGAGATTATAATAGGTTGGTTCTTTTCGATTTAGGAGACACACGCTCGACGAGAGAAAGAACTGTTCGATCAGTCGACCTCGCGCGTCATACCGAGAGTCACCCCATAGCCTGCTATGCGCATTAAAGTCTCCAAGAAGAACATAAGGTTCCGGAAATTCATCAATTAAAGAATGTAAATCACGTTTTTGCAGCTGATAGCTAAGAGGAATGTAAATAGTGCAGATTGTGATCAGTTTATCAAAAAGAAGCGCTCGAACAGCCACTGCCTCAAGGGATGTTTGGAGTTGTGTGTGCATGCAATTCCTTGATTCACTATGATGGCAACACCTCCGGATGATGTCATGGCATCATCACGGTCCTTTCGAAAAATAGCGTATTTACGTAGAAACTTTGTCTGTTTTGAATTAAGGTGTGTTTCTTGTACACACAGCACTTTTGGTGAGTGTTCGTGTAAGAGTTCTTGGATGTCGTCAAGGTTTCTGAGAAGGCCCCTGACGTTCCATTGTATAATTTGAGTGTTCATTGTGAATGTAAAATAATGCTGTGTGTACGAAAAGCGAGTGGCTGTTTAGACGGGGAGTTTGAGTTCACTTAACAGGGCCGTTACCAGGCCCTGTTATTTGCTTTTTTGTTTTTTTGGCGCGCTCCAAGGAGCCACGCCGCTCTTTCGGCACCAAGGGTGCCGACGTATCCATTGCCTCTTCGGAGGCACTGGATGCCCGCACGTGCGAGCTGGTGGTTCGGATTTTAGGCCTCGCCTGGTGAGGGGAGGCCTTGAGAGCAGAGGACCCTGGAGTCTCCGGCCTCAATTCGCTAGGAGGCGGAGTAGACTGAACTACTGCCGCCTTGGGGGCAGGTGCCACAGCCGTCGGCTCGCTCTGCGCTGGCCGAAGGAGTGACGAGGGCTGGTGCGGCGTTGCCCCCTGACGCGCCGCATCAGCATATGTAGCGCCATAAAATGGCGACACTCTTCGTCTTGCTTCCTTGAATGTGATATTTTCTTTAATTTTCAATGTAATGATTTCCTTTTCTTTTTTCCAAAATGAGCAAGACCGTGAGTATGCGGCATGAGTTCCGCCACAGTTCACACAGTGTGATGGTTCTTCGCAATTGTCAGAATTGTGGCCTGACACTCCACACTGTGCACAAGTTTGGTGACCACGACAGCTTTGTGAGCCATGGCCATACTTCTGGCATTTAAAACAACGACGTGGGTTAGGTATGTATCGTCTGATCGACGTCTTAGTGTACCCTGTTTGAATACTTTCTGGCAGATTACTGGAAGCGAACGTGAGTATTAGGTGTTTTGTTGGTGCTACCTTGTTGTCTCTTCTAATGGTGATCCTTTGTACATTGGTCACATTCTTACTCTTCCACCCCTCCAGAAGTTCCTCTTCAGTCAAGCCGAGCAAATCAGCATCAGATACTACTCCACGGGTTGTGTTCATGGATCTGTGTGGCGTTACAGTGATGGGAGTGTCACCAAAAGTTGAAAGTTTCTGTAGCTTTTCAAACTGTTCTTTTTCTCAAACTTCAAGGAGGAGGTCTCCGCTGGCCATTTTGGTAACTTTGTACCCGGCTCCTAGAGTTTCTGTGAGACATCTGGCTACTACAAAGGGGGATACAGTTCTGGCTTGCTTGCTGCTTATCTCACTATGTATAACATGAAAATGGGGGAAGTTTTCAGTTGATCGGTTGAAAAATCCTAATTCTTCGGTGCGTACGCGCATTAAGGCGGTACGATCACTCAATAATGGAAATGCTCTATGCATGCCAGTTTAATTTTCTTCAGAAGCGTTGACGGCCATCCACCACGGAGCCCAACGAGGGGACGCTACAAGTTTGCGCGTGCTAAAACCTGCAGACGCCCGCCGTACAACGCTACTATAACCCAATGCGCCTAGACCAAGGTAGGCTATTTGCACAGGGTTAACCCTAGCCGCCAGGAAGTTTGGAAGTAAACAGAAGAGAGGAGAAGACAGGACAGATAAAAAGTGAGAAATAAAGACGAAGATGTAGGGAGAGAGAGATAGGAAAAGGCGACTGCCGATTTCCCCTGGGTGGGTCAGCCCAGGGGTCCCATTCTGGTGGGTGGCCTGGGACTAATGTGCATAAGAACTTCAATTCCTTACATGAAAACCAACCATGTCGAGGGACTGCTCTACAGTGATCATTATCAATGCACAGTAGCGATCACCAAGGATTTTATTCGGAAGACCTTAGGGCAAGGACAGGACTTGACCCAATTTGGAGGCGACGTCATTGGCTATGTGGCAGCTACCCGCAAGTACTGGACGAGGAACCTGCATTCAAGTTTTGATGACAGGCCGCTGTCCCAATGTCCCGCTGCCTCCGGTTCAATGGCGTGGCTTGGCGAGAGGACAATGTTTCTGAAAGGAAAGGAGTTTATTGACCTAGCCAAGTTTCACATTGCCACAATCTCCAATTTCACCCGCCTTCAACGTGGCCAGAACATCTCGAAACCCAGTCGCGCTGGATGTGACAAAGACGAGTATTTGGGTCATATTTTGTAGCATTGACACCGTACACATAAAAAAAATACAACGTCACCACATTATAGTTAGTTATTTGGCGAGAACGTTAAGGAAACAAGAATGGCCTGTTCGTGACGAGCCGCATTACCAAACATCGCAGGGTACAAAGATCCCCGACTTAGTGCTTTCTAGAGACGGCCAATGTGTCATTTTTGATGTCCAGGTCGTGCGTACGCTAGCGAACCTTTCGGAAGCACACGGGACTAAGCAAGCGAAATATAGAATTGCCGATATGATAATGAAAATAACAGATGCGACCGGCGCGTCCACCTATCCGACTGCGTCATCAGTCACCTTGGCCTACCGTGGAACATGGGCAAGTGAGTCTGTTAAGATTCTGTGGGACTTGGATTTGGGACGTGAACATCAGCGGACTTGGGTTCAGGACGTGAAGTTCATTAACGATCAACGGCGGTTATAAACCGACTTCGATCAGCACGTGTTGGAATTACATAACCCCTTTGCCGCAAGTGCGGCTTCTTGGCAACTGAAGCAGAGTTGCTAATTGATACCTCTGCCTTATCAGATTTGAATATAACAGTAATCTTAGGGCTGCCTCACTCTATGAGTAGGTGCCCATCGATGATGTTAATAAAAAAATAGGCTTCAAAGCACACACGATACGTGATCCAGCTCCTAAGAGCGTCGTCGAAGGCCGGGGATCCAGATCCCATTACTCTGGTGTCAGAATCGAAGTGCAATCAACGATCCCATCTTCGTCGCCACTGTATCATCGTACATAAAGGCGAAGAAAAGACACTTCAAGACGAGAACAAGAACTGAATGCTTCTGTATTTATACCCTGGCCAGGAGCCACAGCATGCACCGTGGCTAGCAGCGAAGACACGTGGTGTCGGCATGCTTCTCGCGTCTGCATCAGATGATCAACGGTATCTCACAAACAGTCACGGATTTTCCGAGCCTGTGCCGCAGGAAGCGTCCCGAGTCTCACGCCATCCTTGTCGCGAGAGCTCCATGTCCCGGGTTCAACTCTGACCCTCTATAGTTAGAAATCTTCATGCGCTACAACGCAAGACCAACGCGTCTCACGGTACACCAAAACCAAAAAGCAATGCAGTGGTGGCTAGCGTTTGCTACGAGACGCTTTAGCCACTTATGTTGAACTTTTGCGGAAAGTGCAACAACATTACGAGTACATTATTGAGCAAGAGAAAGTCATTCGAACCGCATGTATACCAACTGAAGTGCTTCAAGATACCGCAGCTTTAAAAAAACACCGGATTTGTCTGGAACATATCACAATAAGGAAAACCCACTCTATCAGCTTAATAAGGTATTGTACGCACCCACAACCTTATGTCCCTACTTCCTTCACTGAAGACTTGGTAACCGTATACTTGGCGAGCCATGAAAGCCGTGTATTTAGCCACCCGCAATGCTGACGTTTAAACCATGCACGCAGGCGTGCTTGATTCGCCGAATCACTTTTAAACATTTCATTGTGGCTCATACGCACTACGAAAATCATCTGATACGGTTGCTAAGCAAAGAAAAAATAGACACCAGTAAATAAGCACTGAGAAATAAACGTTATTTGTTGTTCTCTGCGAGAATATCGATGATGTTTAGAGTTTAATGGCGCAAGGCCGACTAAGGGCAAAGAACGCCAAACAGAAGTGATTACATTAAAGTGACAAGGAAGTAAAAGAACATCTCAGTAAAAATAAACAGGAAGTAAAAGAACATCTCAGTAAAAATAAACAAAGTAAAACACAACGTAATGAAAGATGACTGGTCTAAAGGGCCAGGTTGTCAAGCATGATAAGAAATGAGATGTAAAAATTTCACGTCGGTAAGAAATTCTAAAACGCGTTTGACTGAAAACAGTGCTTCGTCTCCTATGAAGTGTGACGGGTGTGGTGGAATATGTCGCGTGTGTAGTTGTGGGAAGTATTTGCGTCGTGTTGTGTCAAGTGCCTTACATTGTATCAGGATGTGGATCACGGATAGGGCCTCTCCGCACCTGCTGCACAGAGGTCTTGGAGACCCAGTGAGAAGGTGCGAGTGCGTTGCATGAGTGTGCCCTATCCGTAATCTGGCCAAGGCGACTTCAGTGTATCTATTACGTGCGTCGGTGGTGTATGGTCCCAAATGTGGTTTTATTACGTGTAACTTGTTGTCTGTTTGTTCACTCCAGTGTGTTTGCTATGTTTTACGAAGTTGTTGTCTGATGTGTGGTTTCACGTCGGTGTAGGGTAATGTGGTTATGTCTACTGTATTTAGGAGTGTAGCAGCAGCAGCCATTCGATCCGCTGCTTCGTTCCCGGCTATACCACAGTGGCCAGGGACCCAACAAAGAACCAGTTCAAGGTTGCGTACATACACAGACATAACAGCTTTGACAATCAGATTGACAACATGGTTTTTCGAAGGCATTGTTGACGACAGTGCCCGCACAACACTGAGGGAGTCTGTATAGATAATGGATTGTGAGATGTCGCTTTGAAGTATATGATTAACAACAAGAAGAACACCATACGCCTCTGCGGTAAAGATACTAGTATGACTATTCAGCGTTTTAGTGACACTAAGGCCGGGTCCATGCGCAGCGCAGGACACAGAGGTGGCAGTTCTAGAGGCGTCCGTATAAAATTCAGCACATTGATACTTATGCTGCAGATGCAAGAAATGCTGCAGAATAGCACATGTGGGAGCTCGGTTTTTATCTATATGTGTAAAAGATGTGTCACATAAGACAGCGCGGAGATGCCATGGTGCTATAAAATCTGTTGGAGAACTTTGGATGGTGTCTAGAAAAGAGACAGAAAGCTCTGACGCTTCCTCTCTAGCTCTGTAGGAGAAAGACGCAGAGAACGATGGTCGGTTTAAAAGGAGTTCAGTCATGGACGTATCATAAAAAACTGATTTAAAAGGATGGTGAGGCATGGATGAAAGTTTAAAAGCATAAAGGAGATCTGTGTATGCTCGCTGACGTTGCAGGTTCCATTTGTTACACTCCACATAGAGGCTTTCGACCGGACTAGTCCGGAATGCACCACACGCCAGGCGGAGCCCCAGATGGAGTACCGGGTCCAGCATTTTGAGGGATGTTTTACTTGCTGACCCATAAACAACGCTACCAATCGCGAACCTATTAGGCTGGTAAAAACACGTAATAAAAGTTGTTTGTCAGCACCAAAAGAAATGTGCGATCCGCGAGAATATCGGTCAGTGGAAATCAGTCCGCGATTCCACTATCGCGGGCCAGTATGCACAAGTAACGCACCCCCACGCTTAATCAAAAACGTCAACACATTTCTTATTCTTCATCGTCTTGTTCTCCTCCCGCTTCTATCGTTCTGTTTCTATTTTCCTTCATCATCACCTCCATGTTCATCAACTATAACAAACACTATCTTCATAATCGTCGTCGTTCACGTCTAGTATCAGCAAGTATATTAGGGCTATAAAACCCTACATCCCTAACCACCGAGGTGGGCGAGTGGCTTGGGCATTATAATAATAATAATAATGACTTTATTTCGCATCAAGGATACATGATGCAGGAGACCTGCAGAAAAAGCTGGTGTGATGCCAGCTTGACAAGGCCGCAGGCCCCCCTTCCCCCTCCCCGAACACATCGCAGCAGCGGTAACACTTTCATAAAAAAACATTCGGGATCATACGCGTAAAATAAACAGGTCTATGACAAGAAAGAAATCATCAGTGTACATGTGTGATGAAAAAGAAACGTCTAATGCTTAAACAACAACAACAAAAAATCTATTTCAAAAGATGCAAAAAATGTTGGCGTATTTACCTTAAAAAAAGGAAGCATTTGCGTAATGCATCCGAGCGAAGCATACAAACATGTATACAACAAAAATGAGCAATCAACACTGTACAGGTGTAACATATTGGTACATATGATGCTATTTAGTTAGTTAGTTATGTTGGGTTTTGTGGCGCAAGAGCAACTAAGGCTATGCTGCACCAGACTCATGGTGAGAATACTTACAGCAAACAAGGCTATGACAATGACTCTGAAATGTCTTAACGGCGATGACATATGAATATAATGAGCGGTGAAGCGTGGCTGTATAAAGGCCTAAAAGGATTGGCTCCGTAAACGCGTGAAGTATATATCTCTTCTAAGATTATGTGTGTGATGCTCGGGGTGGTCAATGTGTATGGTTGGTGCATGAGGTTATGTTAAACCGTAACGGCTTTTACATAGCACTAATACCATACCCGTGTCCTTATACTAAAGGGCAGGGAGGCAAGTGCCTCATTGTAAATTCGAGCTGCAGCAGATGCCTCTCCGAAGAGGCTGTGCTACGAGTCACATCAGTCAAGTTTTGCCATGTCTAGCGGTAGCATAGTTTAGTGTAGTTACACCTTGTTCAGAAGTTGTGCTTCATTTAAAAAGCTGATCACATCAGCTATAGGTATTAGGGCGTCATCGCCCAAGAGTAGCATTGGATGAAAGGGAATATTTAACCTGTAAAACATACGGAAATGTTTTTCTCTTAATGTTTCCATATGTGGGCAAGCTATTAAAATGTGCATTACAGTTAGTTGCTCCTGACACTTATCGCATGTTGGGGCTTCTTCGCCTGCCAATAAGTAATTATGTGTGATGTGCGTGTGACCTATTCGTAGTCGACATATAACTACTTCGATAAAACGCGCTTGATGAAGACAGGTGTTCCATTCACCAAGAACAGGTTTAATTAGGTGAAGTTTGTTGTTTTGTTGTAATTTCCATTCCTGCTGCCAGTGAAAGGTGGTGGCCCGGCGAACAGCTTGAATCCCATCTCTGGCAGGTATGTTGGTTTTCGACTCGCGCATCTCTTTTGCTGTTGCAGCTAGTTGGTCTGCCCTTTCATTGCCTGGGATCCCGACATGACTCGGGACCCAACAGAGGCGTATGGTGTGGTCATCAGGTGTGTGGGATAGCATGTTTAAAATATCGCCTATGAATGGCTCATACTGAGATTTTAATTGAGACTTTTCAGCGCGCTTAACGAGTCTGTATATATTACGGCTTTTTTTATGTTTTGAGCTTATAATGTATCGTACTGCCATCCATAACGCATAGCACTCAGCGGTGTAGATGGATACGAACTGCGGTAGTCTGGTTATTTGCTCGTGTGTTGCTCCTACCACGCTGCTTCCGACATAAGCAGATGTCTTCGAACCATCAGTATAAAATTCTTCGTAAGTGTTGTACGTTTGTTGTAATGTAAGGAATTCTTGTAGTATATGTTCACGTGGGGTGTTTTGTTTTTTTATATGTGTGAGTGAAAAATTTAGGAATTTGGAGAAATCACTCCATGGGGCCAAACTGGGTGGCCTTCTGGCAATGGAGAGTGTCTCGTTAGGAATATTCAGGGCATGAAATTTTTCTTCAAATCTTAGTATTAGTGGCTTAATTACGTTTGGTTTGTTAGCATAGTGTTGTCGTAGGTCAAAGCGTGTGACAATACTGTGGCATATATGATCTGGTGAAGAACGAACTCTAGGGACATACGTGAGCATTAGTTTCGTTCTCCTATATTCCAAGGATGGTTCGTTACTTTCGGCGTATAAGCTCGAAATAGGTGAGGTTTGACAGGCACCTGTTCCGAGGCGTAACTTCTTTGTTATGGATTGGGTCTAGGCGCTTAAGGTAAGAGTCTCTTGCTGAACCGTAGATTATACTACCGTAGTCTAATTTGCTGCGTACTAAAGAGCGGTAGATGAGCAGGAGGCACTTACGGTCGGAACCCCAGTGCTTTGGGGACAAGACTTTGAGGACATTGAGAGCGCTGTTAGATTTCACCTTGAGATTATTAATGTGTGAAAGAAAATTGAGCTTCTTATCAAATACGACCCCCAGAAACTTCTGTTCTTGTTTTATTGGCAATACTGTTTCGTTTATTTTCAGTACGGGGTCTGGTTGTAAGCCTCGTTTCTGGGAGAACGCTACAGCAACCGTCTTTTCCTCAGAAAACCGGAAGCCGTTTTTGTTAGCCCATTGTGTTAGCTTGTTTAGTGCTATTTGAATCTGTCGCTCGCACGTCGCCATGTTAGATGACCGGCACGCTATTTGGAGATCATCCACATATAGTGAGTGCATAAGAGTAGATGGTATGACCTGGTTCACAGAGTTCATTTTGACGACAAAGAGAGTTGTGCTTAAGACACAGCCCTGAGGCACACCGTTCTGTTGAGTAAAAGTTCCTGAAAGTGTGGTGCCCAAACGAACCTGAAAAGTTCGGTTCGATAGGAAGTCGGACAAGCAGTCGAGCATCCTTCCGCGAATTCCAAGATCTGCCAGGTCTCGTAAGACACCGTACTTCCACGTTGTGTCATATGCCTTTTCAAGATCGAAAAATACTGCTAAGCAGTGCTGCTTGTACAGGAAAGCTTCTCGTACTGTATGTTCAAGGCGAACGAGGTGATCGGTGGTGGAACATCCTTTCTTGTAACCACATTGGTGAACATCTATCAAGTTATCGGTTTCTAGGATGTATGTTAGCCTAATATTAATAACGCTTTCGAAGGATTTCGCCATACAACTTGTAAGTGCTATGGGCCTGTAGCTTGTTGGTAATGTAGGGTTTTTTCCGGCTTTAAGAAATGGAATTATAATGGCTTTTTTCTACTTTCTTGGCATTCTTCCAGTGATCCAAATAGCGTTAAAGAAGTGCAGCAATGCCTTCACCGCTTCCTGGGACAAATGGGCGAGCATTTGGTAATGTATTTTGTCTGGGCCAGGTGCTGTTTTTTTACCTTGAGAAAGCACTCTGTTAATTTCCTGCAGGGTTAAGGGGGAGTTGTATGATCTGTCGTGATAACCTGTAATAGGAAGCTTTTGCTTTTCTGTAGATTGTTTATGTTTTAGAAAAGCTTCCGAATAGTTTGCTGAGCTCGAAATAGCGCAAAAGTGCTGCGCTAGCAGGTCTGCCTGTTCGCCTAAAGTTGTCTGGATGCCAGGGGTTGAGAGAATGGGGATGGTATATGAACTGTAGTTGCCGGTAAACTTGTGCACCTGATCCCACATTCTTTTAGATGTGATGGAGCTGTTGATGGATGAAATGTACTTTTTCCATGAGAGTTTTTCAGCCTGCCTGCGAATAAATCTTGCCTTTGCTCTCGCCTTTTTAAATGCTAGGAGGTTCTCTCCTGTGGGATGTTTACGAAAAATGCCCCACTCCTTTTGTTGCATTTTTTTAGCTTGTGTGCACTCTTTTGTCCACCAGGGTTTCAGTTTTTTCTTTATAATGCCGGAGGATTGTGGTATAGTTTGTTCGGCTGCCGCAAGTATGCAGGCGGTGACTGTCTCGTTCATTTCCTCTATGCTTAGGCCATCAAGCATCTCTTTTTTTAGGGCAGCTTTTTCAGTGAACAGTGGCCAGTCTGCCAGATGTAGTTTCCAACGCGGTGGTCGGGATTGAGTGGTGGGTAGGGTTTGTGTTAATTTTATGAGAGCAGGCATATGGTCACTGCCGTAGACATTATCTATCACGCTCCACTTTAGTTCGCGAAAAAGAGAAGGTGAGCACAGCGCTAGATCTAAGCAGCTAGTGGCTCCCGTGCTTGGGGAGCAGTAGGTGACGCTACCAGTATTTAAAAGACATACGTCATTGTTCAGAATAAAATCTTCGAGGGTTTGTCCTCTGGTGTCAGTTGTACTGCTTCCCCAAAGCATTCCGTGCGCATTAAAATCCCCTGCAATAACAAACGGTTCAGGCAGTTGGTCCAAAATATGCTCTATATCTTTAATTGAAAAATGCGTGTGTGGGGGGATATAAATGGAACATATGGTAATAGTTTTGTGAGCTAAAATGGTGACGGCTACGGCCTCGATGTGACTGTTGATGGTGATCTCTCTCACTGCAATTCCACTTTTGACGACAATAGCCACGCCACCGGACAACCGGCTAGCGTGGACGCGATCGCGACGTACTACGGTAAAACCTCTGAGGAAGTTGGTGTGTTTTTCTCCCAGATTGGTCTCCTGTAAGCACATAGCCATTGGAGAGAGACTACTTAGCAAATCTTTTATGTCACCTATGTTGTGAATTAGTCCTCTACAATTCCAATGGAGAAGAAAAGCCATTTTGGGCAGTGAACTTGAGCAGAAAAATGGAGTAAGAATTGATTTGTTGGCAATAAAACCTTGGTGACATGCGTGTGATACTAAAGTCAAAACAGAACGGTACCATAACCTTTCAGGTTATGGAAAACGAAACTTATTTTACAGGGCTTTTTGGAGGCCCTGTAATTTGTCTTTTGTCTTTTTTGGAGCGGTCGAGAGAAAGTCGCCGCTCTTTCGGCGCTGCACGCGCCGTTTGACTGGCAGTTGCGTCCATAGCTTCATGAGAAGCGTTGGACCATCGCTCTGCCGAGCGATCCCTGGGCGTTGTGGGCTTCGGCTCAAGATACGAAGCCTTCAAACCCTCTACACCGGACGTCGACGGGGTTCCCGCAGTCTGCCCGTTGCCTTGGCTCGTGCCAATGCATGTCGACGCCCGTGGTGGGGCCTTGTTGAGTTAGGCCGGAGCAGCCTTGGCTGCTCCCGCAGTAGGGGCAAGCGGCGGTCGCTCCAGCACGCTGAGCGTAGCTTGGGCAGCCACCTGATGCTGTCGTGGTGCTGCCCCCTGTTGCACCACTTCAGCAAATGATTTTGTTGCATAGAAAAGGGAGACCCGATGCCTTGCTTCGCGGAAACTGATGTTGTGGGTGACTTTAATGGTAATAATTTCTTTTTCTTTTTTCCATGCTGTGCAGGATCTAGAATACGCCGCGTGTTCTCCATCGCAGTTCGCACAGTGGGGTTCGGCCTTACAGTCATCATCTGCAGAGTGGCCTGTGATACCACACCGTGCACAGGTAAGCTGCCCACGGCAACTCTGAGAAGCATGTCCGAATCTTTGGCACTTGAAGCAGCGCCCCGGATTCGGAATGTAGGTTCTCACAGACAGTTTTAGATAGCCGGTAACTAATTCTTGCGGTAGTGTGGAGCACCCAAAGGTCACAATTATGTGCTTGGTTGGAATTTCTTTGTTTTCTCTTCTCACTACGATACGCTGTACGTGAACGACGTTTTCGTCCTTCCAGCCAGCCAGAAGCTCATCATTTGTTAGGTCTTTTAGGTCGTCGTCTGACACAACGCCTTTGACAGTGTTCATCGTTTGGTGCGCAGAGACGGTTACGGGCTTGTCCCCAAATGCTACTAATTTTTCTAGTTTCTGAAACTGTGTCTTGTCTTTAACTTCCACTAGCAAGTCTCCGCTTGCCATCTTTGTAGCCTTATAGCCAGTTCCGATAGTCTCGGTTAGGCACCTGGACACGAGGAATGGGGAGATGTTGCGAGCTTTTTTGTCCGAGCTTTCGCAATGAATAACGTGGTACTTAGGGAAATGGTCTTGTTTTTCTGAAATTGGCATTACATTTGCTTCGGTGCGCCACCTTTTGAAGGGGCGATCAATGGATAAGGGGTTTCGTGATCCCATAGAAAGTGCAGTTCCTTCAGTAATGGCGCCTACCACCCACCACGGAGCCCAACAAGGGGACGTGGCAGAACATGTAAACATGTCTGCGCAACGCCAGTAGTACGCCACTGCCATAACCTAATATATCTATCCAAGTTTGGATATTTACACCAGGTTAACCCTTGCCGCCAAGAAAAATTGGAAGTAAAATGAAGTGAGGAGAAGACAGGAAAGATGTAAAGTGAGAACAAAAGACGAAGATGTAGGGAGAGAGAGATAGGAAAAGGCGACTGCCGATTTCCCCTGGGTGGGTCAGCCAAGGGGTGCCGTCTACGTGAAGCCGGGGCCAAAGGGGTGTGTTGCCTCTTCCGGGGGGCCTTAAAGGTCCAATCACCCAGCGTCAGCTCAACCCCCAGGATCCCCTTTTCCCCGGACACGGCAAAGCCACGCACGGCTAGGCGTGGGAGGGAGCCGAAGCTCCCCCGTTAGCTCGGGTCCGTGGTGTCGCTACACACCAAACGCCTACTTGCGCAAGCGCCCCTGCGGGCCATATGATGCTATAAACAAATAATTTCGCAAAGTGAAATACAGGCGCATTTGCCTTGCAAAACACAGAAAAAAAGCATCATAAAAAGAAGAAATATGCCTAAGAGACCAAGAAACATATCATGAAAAAAGAACACAAAGCAGTATACAAAATACACGTCAACAAAAACAAAAATACAAAAATACATTCTTTAGAAATTACAAGTAACAGAAACGAGTGATCATGACGTCTGGAGGAAATGATTCCGCAGTTGTTTAAAGGTGATTTTTTCTAAGTCAATTTCGTTATCCCTAAGTTCATTTAGTAACCTTGGAAGTTTATTTCCCAACGATTGAAGACTGTATGTGGTTCTAAAGGTTCGAACAGTCCGCACTTCATTTTTCCGGGTATTATACTTAGGCTGGTTGAGTATTAAATCTGCCAACTGCTTTAGAAACGGGTTAGAGTTTTTTATGTCTTGCTTATATTTCTTGGACAGAAGAAAATCATACATTTTTATTACTGGCATTAGGTTGTATTTTTCAAATAAGGAACGAGTATGATAAGTATGTGGCACGTTCTCTACCACCCGTACAAACCTTTTTTGCAACATATGAAGTTTGTTTATGTTTTCTTTAGAAGTTAGAGCCCAAACTAGATGGCAGTAATTGATTCTTGATAAAAATAAGGTATTGTAAATTAACAACAAAATATTCCGAGGAAGCAAGTGCTTGTTTCGGTACACAAGGCCGACTATCTGAGAGACCTTCGTAGCTAAGAAGTGTATGTGGTGATCCCATGATAATGATTCTTGAAATATTACTCCTAATATTTTAGGAGAAGGGACTATCTCGACAGGGGGTGGAATTCAAAAAGATCGTTTGTTTTACAATTTCCGCTTTATTTTTAGTATAAAATAACATAGCCTTAGTCATGCAACATTTATTTTTAGACCGTTTTCTCTTGTCCATTTTTCTAATCTAATCAGCAGTAGATTTGCATGTGTCATTAATTCGTTCACTGATTTTCCTGTTAAAAATATATTCGTATGATCTGCATATATTATAAATTTTACGTTAGAGGAGATGTTCACGATATCATTAATGTAAATATTGAAGAGCAAAGGTCCCAAAATGCTTCCCTGTGGAACTCCTGCAACGATTGACAAAGAATCGGAGTTGCAACCACCCAGGCTAACAATCTGATTACGGTGTTGCAAATAAGACTGTATTGATGATCCCACCGTTCCCCGAATACCGTACCGTTCCAGTTTTTCTATAAGTAATTTGTGGCTAATGTGGTCGAAAGCTTTCGTAAAATCGACAAACAATCCCAACACAACGTTTCCCTGTTCGAATTGCTGATAAATGTACTCTTTCTGTGCCATGAGAGCATATTCTGTACTGAAACCTTTGCGGAAACCATACTGCGAGTCATGAAGCAACTGAAACTTCCTTTCAAAATTAGTCAGCCATTTTAATATTAGTTTTTCTAATGCCTTCAATAGGACTGGCAGAATGGACACAGGCCGGTAATTCGACATGTTATTTCTATCGCCTTTTTTGAAGAGGACGGTAACGCGTGCAACTTGCATTTTAGTGGGAAAAACAGCCCGGCCAAGACACAAATTGAATATATGCGTTATATAAGGAAGAAGGAATATAATGACATGCTTTATAGGTTGAACTTGTATCCCGTCAATATCAAGTGCTGTACTGTTTTTTTCAAATTCAAAACTAATTCTTTTACTTCATTCTCACTTGTCGGATCAAGAAAAATGGTACTGTCGATAAATGGGACCCTTCCAAGGTTACTACTCACATCACATTTTTCTGCGACATTTACAAAATATTTAATGAAAGTGTCGGCCAAGGGTTTTCCTGATATGACCTCGCCGTTAAGATTCATGCTATGTACTGAACCCGTGGACACATTGCGATTAAAGAGAGAATTTAGCCTTTTCCACATTATATCTGAACACCCAGAAACTGAACTAAACATATTGTTATAATATTCTTGTTTTGCCTTTTTGAGATCTTTATTTAGGCGATTTCCTTTAACCTTGAATTCTTTAAACAATTTAGGGTCTTTCGTTTTAAGATAGCGGCTAAATAACATATTTTTCTTGTATTCTTTTCCGAAGTTCCCCGTTGATCCAGAGTTTACGAACTTTCCTGTTCTGCTTTGTTTTAACCAGAGGAAACGAAGCAGTATAAATTGGCTTTAGTATGTTCAAAAATTCTTCGTACGCCTTGTTTGGCTCATTCATTTTAAGTATATTCGTCCAAGGAGCCCTCAAAATCTTCTCTGAAAATATTTTCAGAGTTTGTTCGTTTATACGCTGGGTGAAAAAATGTGTTCGGTTTGTTTTTGTCACATAAGTGTTTCCTACAACAAATGTATATTGGCAAATGATCACTCAAATCTACAGCAATAATACCAGCCTTGAGGTTTTCTGTCGATATATTTGTTAAGAACAAAATAATCAAGGACGAAGACATTTGTGTGATTCTCGTAGGGACAGTGATCATAATTGAAAAACAATGAGATTTCAGCAAAATATCAAGTTTTTGTACTATAGCTTCCTGTTTGAGCATATTTATGTTCATGTCACCGCCACACACAACGTCTCAGCGATTTCTGTTAGTGAATGCAAAAAACGTGTCCAGGTAATCCAGAAAGGATGCCGTTTCGCCATTTGGTGGTCTATAACAAACGGCAAGAACCACATTTTGTAGTTTAACTGATAGAAATTCGAAGTCATTGCAAGAGTGGGTGAAATTTTGAATTAGGTCACAGTCAAGGACTTTTTTCACAAGAATACATACGCCACCGCCACGACCGGAAATTCGATTAAGGTAGAACGTATTGTACAAGGGCAAGCGAAACACGCTGGCTTCATCTGTTGACCATGTTTCAGTTAACATTATGACGTCGAATACATGATTTAATTGTTCGAAAAAAAGGCTAAGGTCGGACTGTTTATTATTTACCGATTGCACATTCAAGTGAAAACATTTAAACGAGTTTGAATAGAAATTTCCTAAACTCTGCGAAAACGCTTCCGGAAGCACATAAGAATCGTTTCTTACGCAAGCCATGTTGAGCCGATCATTTCTTCTTTCTTTAGCTTAGTTTGTTTAGATCACTAGCATTTGCGATGCGTATGGCTTTCTCCCCATCAGCTTTACGCACTAGAACTTTCCCGTTTGAGTGCCATGCATACTTGAAGTTCGCTTCTTTAGCCCAGTTCTTTGTCTCAAACAACAGCGCACGCGCTCTTTTGGTCAGGTTTTCCGTCGAGAAGAAGTGCTCATTTAGGCTGCTCAGTTTCTTTCTGTTTTTCCACCAGAAATCTCGGTCCGCTTGCTTCGCAAAACGACAGATAACGACCGGCGTCTTATCTTTTCTGGGCGGAAGCCGATGAATGGCAACCACATCACTTTCTGCGAGTGGCGGGAACTGGTGTTTAGTTGCCATTGCATTGATCGCTTCTAGCAAGTTTTCATCTTCCGTTTCCTGTATTCCATGGAATTCTAGGTTGAGTCTACGGCTCCTCCACTCAAGATTATCTACTTCTGCCTGCACTTCAGCTACTTCTTGGTCCCGCATCTCAACCTTTTGAAATCTGCGCTTAAGGTCCTTGACGTCACGCTCGTTTTGTTCCGTATTTTTTTTAGTATTTCGTCGTATTTCTCACTCAAGTATTGCACCGCGTCCTCAATGCTCTCAACTGTTTCTTTGAGCAGTACTAAATTATCCAGCTTGTCGTTAATAGCTTTCATCCAAATTCTGACATCTTGCATGTCGGCCTCACTGCCCGGTTCTTTTGATTCAGCTGATGCTGCTCGCAACCTCGACCGTCTACAGGTAGGGCAGCGCCATGCATCGCAGTATGCCTGCCCTTTGGACTTGATAGTTGCTTCAGAAATTCCAGCACATTTGCCGGCGTGAAATGCTTGACAACAGTCGCTACATTCAATCCATACGACGTCCCCAGTGAACGGCTTATCACACACAGAACATGTTCCATCTCGGGGCATAGTTGCACAAAGCGACAAAGGAGAACAGTAGTTTACACAGCAGCACCAGATAGCAGCAGTAGTTGCGGCACAACCAAATTTACAGCGGGCATAGAAACAGCACCAACCTGCGAAACAGAAGAAGAGACCGTGTTCGTTTATGCCGTTCTTTCCGCCGCAACCGCTGCTGCCAAGTGGTCTCGGTGATGGCTTAGTCCTCCCTTTAAGAAGCCCAGTGGCTGTACGGCGCAGGTGCGGTAGAATTCATCGCAGGGTAGTTGGGCACAGGCGCAGCGGAGCTTGTTACCTCTCCTTCGCACCGACGGCGATGTGCATATGGACGACGAAAAATGCGCACGGTATCTGACAAATGCCAACAGCCTGCGAAACAGAAGAAGAGACCGTGTTCGTTTACGCCGTTCTTTCCGCCGCAACCGCTGCTGCCAAGTGGTCTCGGTGATGGCTTGGTCCTCCCTTTAAGAAGCCCAGTGGCTGTACGGCGCAGGTGCGGTAGAATTCATCGCAGGGTAGTTGGGCGCAGGCGCAGCGGAGCTTGTTACCTCTCCTTCGCACCGACGGCGATGTGCATATGGACGACGAAAAATGCGCACGGTATCTGACGAATGCCAACAGCCTGCGAAACAGAAGAAGAGACCGTCTTCGTTTACGCCGTTCTTTCCGCCGCAACCGCTGCTGCCAAGTGGTCTCCTTCATTGCGCTGCTCGACCCCCATTTGGCGAGATTGAAACCCGGCCTCGGGGGCTGTATACAGGTGGAGGCTGTATACAAAAATGCCCGTTGTTACACCCTGTAGTCCTCCATGGCAGGGCATTGTTAAGTTTGACTTGTTAAGTTTCTGTTTGATGGGTTCGGGGGGGGGGGGGGGGGTTTCGTGGTCTTAATACCGTACATCCCACTACTCTTCAGCTGAGCTGGCCATAAGACCCTGGTTGTTCCCTATTCACTTAAATAAGGAAGAATGGTTTCGTGCCGCGGACTGCTCTCGAACGATAAACTAAATGAAAAGTCATACCGGGAATGTGCGAATGTTCATATTCTACTAATTTTCTGCAACGCATGCGGCTGCGGAGCTGATGAAATGTAGAGGAAGATGTGGACAAGGTTTCACGGCTTGCTCGGCAAACATTTTTGTTTGTTGGTAGTATTATTTATAAACTACTATTCAGATTGGCTTCATTTTCATTTTAGTTTCATTTAAGTATCCTGCCGCCCGGTTGTTGGCCCATTCTCCTCTGTGGCTGAGCGCCGTCCATCAGAGGTCATTATCATCATCATCACTAACAGCAACAACAACCAAATATGAGATCAGCGGGCGCATTACGTGACAAAATTTCAAGAGAACCATCGGGGTGAATGAAGAAAGCTTTTTGGCGTTGTGAGGCATGGTCTTCAACGCGAAGAGTCCTTTAATTCCTGTGAAACCCGAAGCGAAACGCCAGTTCTTGAAGGCCGTCACAGAGCTTGGCTGCAAGTGGAACAACTCCGAGGGCTTCCCAACAGCTGTGAGGTACAGGACAGTTCATGAAACTCTGTACACCAATGCACCGAGGCGTTGAACGTTACTTCGTGCGTTATTGTTCCTCCACGTGCACGCTGGTTATCATCCGTGTGCAAAGTGAAAGGACTATAACGCAGTTCAGGTTCGAGAAGATATGCGAGGCACTCGAATGATGGAGACACTGGCTGCCTTGCACACACTATTCTCGCACAGTCATACGCTCTATAGAGGTCATAATGCATATATTAAGCATGAATACTACAATGAAATGCACTCCATAAAATTCTAGCTAATCAGTCGTTTAAGCATCAAAGCTTCAATTGACCGGTACGCGTGTGGCATCCAATAAGTGCAAGGTTTTTTTCCTGTTGAGAAGTATGGTACACGTAAATAGAAATATTTCCGTTCCTGCTAAATCAATTGGATATGAAAACTTTAATGAACATTGTGAAATTGGCTGCTCTAAATATGAAGGAAGAGAACCTCGACTTACAATTTCATATTTTCTTGCTGGTCTATTTAGAAACCTTTTATAAAAAAGAAACTTCTCCAGAATCAAGTTGATACAGTCACACATGTTCTCTTTTCGATACAGTATCCGCAATACCAATTGTTATATTCGAAGTGTGGGATAACATAACTTTAATGTTTCCGCACTGAAGGTTCTACAGCGACTGCCCCTGAATCGGGGCACACACACAGTTTTCTTGCTTATTTTGGGCGAGAGTGTTCTCATCGCTGGCGCCCGTGTTTGGAGGCATCGCCACGACGCGCAGGCACAGAAGCGGCACCGACCCGTTTCGCCACACCGCCCCCCAACGCAGATAGGATCCATTAGGGTTGAAGAGGTTTGGGGACCCGCAACTGGCGTCCAAGGCGAGTGGTGTAAGGTGCGAGCCTAGGCGTTGCGGGCTGTTGTCGGCGAATTACGGGAGGCGTGTGGGGGTACGGGAGGCGTGTGGGGGTTGGTAGGCTTTTGGGAAAGGATGTATGATGGCTTTAGGCGGTCGATGGAAACGCGTACATCCTTTCCACTGATTTGCAGGGTGAATGTTTTGTTGTCGCAACAGATGACTTTGTGAGGTCCGGAGTAAGGCGGCTGGAAAGGTGTGCGTACGGTGTCATCGCGGTGGAAGGCATGCGAGCATGTTGCCAGGTGCTTGAACACGAACGAGGTCGGCTTGGTGTGGCGAGCCGCTGGTGAGGGGCGCAGGGCGCCCATTGTCCGACGGAGTCGAGCGACGAAGTCTGCAAGATCCGAGCTGGTTACATCAGAGGTCGGAGCGGAGAGAAGTTCTCCAGGCAGGCGAAGCAGCTCCCCGTAGACGAGTTCCGCGGGCGTGGCTTGAATGTCTGGCTTGAAAGTGGCGCGCAGACCGAGAGTGACGGCGGGGAGAGCTTCGAGCCAGGTTGAGTGAGAGTGGGATATGATGGCTGCCTTGAACTGCCGGTGAAACCGTTCAATCATTCCGTTGGCGCAAGGGTGGTAGCTAGTTGTCCGTGAACACTCGAACCCGGTAGAGAGCCCAAGGAGCCTGAAGAGATAAGATTCGAATTGCCTTCCTCGATCGGTGGTGATTCGACGAGGAGTGCCGAAGCGTGAAACCCAGCCGGAGAAGAAGGCTGATGCGACGTCTTCTGCGGTGATCCTTTCGAGCGGCCTCACCTTGGGCCAACGAGCATAACGATCGATGGCGGTGAGGCAATAGCGGTAAGGGCCGGCAGGTGGGAGGGGGCCAATTATGTCGATGTGGACGTGCTGGAACCGTTCCGTCGGGAGGGGGAATCCTCCGAGTGGCAACGTGACGTGCCGGGTGATTTTGGCGCGCTGGCATTGAATGCATGTGCGTGCCAAGGTGCGGCAGTCCCGTTGCATTGTGGCAGTCCCGTCGTGACAGGGCCATGCGTACCGGTTAGTCACGAGGCGTGTAAAAGCTCGGATGCCGGGATGACTGAGGTTGTGGAACTAGTTGAAGAAGCTTTGGCGGTGCAAAGAAGGGACGTATGGTCTCACTCGTCCTGTTGATATGTCACAGAGAGAGTCCATTGACCCGAGGATGGTAACTTTTTTAAGTTGAAGGGAAGGGCCATTCTCGAGGAGCTGCTGGAGTTCGGTGTCCATTTTCTGAGCTTCGGCGAGGACGTCGGTTTTAACGGTTGGTAGCTCGACAGCCGAGACGCGAGAGAGTGCGTCGGCGACCACGTTTTCCTTTCCGCTGATGTGGAGGATATCTGTGGTGAATTTAGCGATGAAGGACAGCTGGTTCTGCTGGGCCGGTGGAAGTTCTTCGCGGAGTTGGGAGAAGGCGTGATAGGTTTATGGTCGATGTATATGGTGCAGTGCTGTGCCTCAAGAATGTGGCGAAAGTGTTGAACTGCTTCGTAGATGGCAAGGAGCTCTCTGTAGTAGGCTAGCCAGGTCGTCTCCGCAGGGGGCGAGGTTGCATCGCCGATGCTGCCGGAAGGCAGGGGTGGCTTCGGGGAAGAGAGTTTCTTCCGGAAGAATGCCAAGGGGCGCCAGTTTTTTCCCACACGCTGCATGAGAGAGGCTCCGACGGCGGTGCTAGAGGCGTCTGTGAAAAGACCCAGGAGCGCCTCTGCCTTGGGATGGAAGAGCAGCGTAGCGTTGCAGAGGGCAGTTTTGCAATCTTCCAACGCTTGCGTTAAGGCTGGGGTCCAAGTGACAGGATGGTTGCCGCGTTGGCCGGCCAACGCATCATGGAAAGGGCCCTGATATGTGGCTGCTTTAGGCACGAAGCACCTGTATATGTTGAACATGCCCAGAAAACGGTGGAGGTCTTTCGCTATGGCAGGCAGCGCGTAATTTTGCAGTGCCAGGATGTGGTAAGGCAAGGGTCTAGTTCCTTCTGAAGAGGTTTCATGGCCAAGAAACGGGCCGACGCGGGCGCCGAGCGTGTTCTTCCGAACGTTTATGAGTAAGCCGTGTTCGTCGAGACGCTGGAACACTTGACGAAGGTGTTGGCGATGTTCCGTTTCGTTGCAGGAGAAGATCAAGATGTCGTCTATAGGTAGACAAAACAGAAGTCCAGGCCGCGGACGACATCGTCGATGAAGCGTTGAAATGTTTGCCCCGCGTTGCGGAGACCAAAACTCATGAAAGAGAATTCGAATAGGCCGAAAGGCGTGATAATTGCGGTCTTTGGGACGTCATCCGGGTTTACAGGAATTTGTGTGTAGGCCTTTATCAGGTCCACCAGTGAGAAAATAGTGCTGCCGTCTAAGCGGTGTGCAAAGTCCTGTATATGACGGACGGGGTACCTGTCGGGAACGGTGCAGGCGTTGAGGGTGCGATAATCTCCGCAGGGGCGCCAGCCATTGGTCTTCTTTGGTACCAGATGAAGCGGTGAGGCGTAAGGTCCCTCCGAGCGGCGGGCAGTACCTTCGTGGAACATGGCTTCGAATTCGGCCTGCGCGATTCATAGGCGATCCGAAGCTAGCCTACGGGCACAGCATGAGACTGGGGGGCCGGGAGTAGTACGAATGTAGTGCACGGTTGAGTGGCGCACCTCTCGCGGACGCCCACTAGGTCGAGTCAGGTCGGGAATATCTGCGAGAATGTCGTGGTATGGCGACTAGTTCCCAATGGTGAGTGCCTTGACGTTAGGCTGTTGGGTGGTCGCACGTTGGCCCGACGTGAAGAGGCCTGTTGTAGCGTCGATAAGTCGGTCATATCGGCAGTCAGGTAGAAGATTGTAGTACGCCAAGAAGTCGGACCCGATGATCAGCTCTGCGACGTCGGTGATGACGAAATTCAATTGAAAATCTAGACGCAGGTTTTTGAAGTTGATGTTAAGGCGGAGCGAGCCGTAGGTCTTGATGATCAAATGGTTCGCCGCGCTAAGCTCAGAGGACGTGAAAGGACGCTTGTCACGCAGGCAGGTTCGGGGAAAGCAACAGATGTCGGAGCTACAGTCGACGAGGAGCCGCCGCTTTGTGACTTGGTTGGTGACGAATATGCGACGACCTCTAAGTTGTCAGGTTGCGGCCGCCTCTATGGGCTGCCGTTGAAGTTTCCTTGACGTCCAGCTGAGCAAGGTGGTTGACATATCCGGGATTTGTCTCAAAGCGGCGATGGTTGTAACAGGGGCCGTTATCATTTCCGTGCGATGAAGCGGCGTTGTTTTGGCTTTGGGAGCGTTTTTGTGGACGCAGCTTTGGGCTCCGATCCAGGCGCCTTTGAATTGAGTCCAGCTCACGGGTGATTTCGTCGACACGGCGCGCGAGCTCGCTGCTGGACAAACGGGTGTCAACGGCATTGATGGTGAGAGGCGATGCTGGCAACGAAATCTCGACAGTTTGATTAGCGATGTGAGAGAGCTGGTCCAGGGGCAGATTCGGCTGCACCTGGAGGATGGCCTGCGCATGTGAGGGTAGACGCTGAAGCCAGATGATACGGAGGAGGGAGTCGTCGACCGGGGTGCTGCCCAAGAGGTCAC
Organism: Rhipicephalus microplus; assembly: GCF_043290135.1. NCBI lineage: Eukaryota > Metazoa > Arthropoda > Arachnida > Ixodida > Ixodidae > Rhipicephalus > Rhipicephalus microplus. The sequence continues at coordinate 82,037,366 of NC_134707.1, read as the reverse complement.
ACATGTAACGCAGGAGCTGCGATGGCTTGTGGTCACCGAGTTCCTCGTACTGAAGTAGGTGACGCACCTTCTCGTCTTGTGAAGGTGAAAGCCACTGGATCAGTTCCCTCTTCAGATGTAGCTAACGGTCATCAAACGGGGGATTCACAAGTATATCGCGAACCTCAGCCTCATAGCGAGAGTCTACATGGGCGACGACGTAGTCATAACGCGTCCGGTCTTGGGTGGTGCGTGCCGTGGAAAACTGAGCCTCGACTTGAGCGAACCACACGTCACGCGTCTCTACCCAAAACGGCGGCCGCAGCAATGGAGGCGCCCGAGGTGGCAGGGACCGCTGGAGCGAAGTTTTGGGGGTGTGACCCAAGTGGGGTGGTGCATGGTCAGCGGACGAGAGTGCTTCATTTTCATTGCGCTGCTGCTGTTCCCGGAGCTGCTGCTCTTGGTTCTGGATCACTTGCTGCTGGGCCTGCAGTTGTTGTTGCAGTTGTTGTACTTGTTGTTGAAGGGCAGCAAGGGTTTTCTCGTCAGCCATGGTGGTGCGGTACGTTCGTTTTCCGAGTCACCAGATGTGGGATAACATAACTTTAATGTTTCCGCACTGAAGGTTCTACGACGACTGCCCCTGAATCAGGGCACACACACAGTTTTCTTGCTTATTTCGGGCGAGAGTGTTCTTAAAGCTGGCACGCGTGTTTGGAGGCATCACCGCGACGCGCAGATGCAGAAGCGGCGCCGACCCGTTTCGCCACAAAGTATTGACATTACTATCAGAACTCTTCACTTCGGCTTCTATTACATGCTGAAACGCGGAGTTAGAACAAGTTCATATACTTTTCTACACCCTAACTTCGCTTTCACCTTGCACCGTCTTTGTCACAGACGAACACATTGCGTGGTATGAGCTATCTATGGAAACTTTAGATGCTCTTTTTGCCACATTCATGCAGAGCTCTATGGCCGTTGTCGCATAAATATACAGCAGATTTGAAACTCTAACGTAGTAAAACTCGTGCTTTCATGTAGTACATTGGAACATTTTTTAAAATTTTTACATGCACATCTGAGCGGCAAAAACACCTGAAGAGAATTAATGCACGTGCAAATCTAGTTATTCTCAGGTTGTGCTTTAGATGAGACGTTGGGCTGAAGATGGCGTGCTTTAATGATAACTAAACACGACGGTTTACTTCACGTGCTATGTTAAGGTGGGTACAAGGATCACACGGCGCTCTAGCTTCGCTTTTGAACAAATAATCATCTACTTATTATGCGCTTAACATTCGCAATTGATTTCTCTGGAACCGTCTGCCAAATATAAAGTCCCTGTTTCTGGAAAATCAGTTACCGCTATTCCCGCGACATTCTCAAGAAGTGGGAGCCCCAGAGTTGGCTCTAGTTTGGAAGCTCGTGTCTGTGCATATGGTATTTAATGCTTTTTATTATAATTATTTCACACCCCAAAAATAAAGCTTTATGAAGGTTTCTGCATTTTAGAGCAATAGCTGCACTATACTCTCGGAACAAGCAAAGAATACGCCTCGCTGTGTGAATCTGACATTAAGGCTCAACCAAAGTCAAACGAACAACTCCTTAGGATGGCTCTTTGCAGCAGCTATATGGGCTCTGGCGTCGTCCAAGTTTATTGGGCGCTTGCATACAGGTTTCCATTGATGCCAAGCACCGGCTGTGCGCCGTGTTGCGGTTCAACACAATGGCTACGTTGCTGCCGAGTGTAGTCTAAGTGCGTAGGCTTCTCATCGTTCTTTAATAAGCAACGACATACAACCAACGACCACTGCGATCAGCCTAACCCAAATAAACTAAATCGAGCAATCACCTACACACTTAGTTTTGACGGCGTTCCATTATGGTATATTTTAAACAGCACGAGTGGGAAATGTATTCACACATGTACCCACATGCATTCACTCCAACCAAAGGCTAGTCCATCTATCCCTCCGTAATGAACTCAGTCAAGATTCCAACAAAGAAAAAGAAATAGCACATTTTAATGACGCGAGACTGTTCGTTTATTGATTCTCTATACACCACTTGGAACTGTATTTCTTTCTTGGTTTGGTATCAGCCTTTCGGTGTTATATCGGTCTAATCCTTTTTTTTTTTGCCAATTGCTAACACATAGGTTTTGCATTTGCCTATTCGTAACATGTTAGTTTTCTATTTGCCCATTGTTATTCCGAAAGGCTATTAAAATAACTTTTGCATCAGTGTCTCAGAAAGTTGCATGTCTAACTTCACTCACAAGACCCATAATTTTCCACCTCTCCACCACAGACGAAACGGGGATAAAAGAAGCCCGTGACGAAGTATGTTCTAATAATCAAAAGTACAAGCGGTTCTTCTGCCGCTTCGGGATGTCGAAGATCATGAGGGCAATAAAGGCGGCCATCACCATTTAGATTTTCTAGGTTTCTGACGCCAGGCCCCGAGACCCAAAAGCGAGTGTCTTGATACCTGCTATTATGCAGACAGACCTTCGTAGAAGCTGAATACCTTTGAGCTATACGGGGGCGTCGTACTACGCGCAGCACAAATTTCAAGAAGGAATTTTGTACTAAATGAAAGCCTTTGTTGAATTTTGTGATTGTGGATTAGAAGCATTCCTTACGACAAGGTATTAAGCGAGAAAAAGAGTGCCAAAATGTCATGCCGAACTTTAGTTCCGAATGCCACAGGCGACGCCTTCTATGAGGCATTTCGAGACGCTTGCGAACGCAATAAACATGGTGTAAGAAGCCATGACGATGCCGCTCAAGAAGAACGTTCTAAGGAAAGCTGCGTTCTGCCAGAATGGTCTACGCACCACTTACACAACTTCCAAAGAAAACTGTGCGCGTAGCTTGAATATTCAGTTCGTGCTCATTCAACAAGATCACTTAGCAGTGGTCTAAGCTTGAAGGAACATTAAAAAAATTAAGGCAGATATGCTCTTGAAGTGCCTACATAGAACTGCCGGCTGTCCGTCCTTCTTTCCTTCTGCCTCACTCTTTTTTCCTCCACATGATATGCTACACGTATGTAATATACCATACTGCTGATTATATCATACTAGGCTATAGAATACCATACTACACTATCATATACCACACTCTAAGAAGTAAAGGAGGAAAAGTGGTATCATAGTTGCTCTTTTAGAGGAGTAACTAACTTTCCACAGCCATCGCATTCTTTTGGGAGTAACTATGAAGAAGTAATCGTGCTCTCGTGATTACTCCTCAAAGGAGAAACAGTTCGCAAACGAAAATGAGTTTTTTGGTAGGTTTAGCTTACCTTTTGAAGTGTGTACTGGCAATTCATTAGAGGTACAACCGATAGGCAAGCATGACATTCAGAATTCAATTTCGGAAAATTTGCAGCAAAACCAAGGGATTCGAACTCGCAACCACTCAATCAGCATGCGCGTACGCTAACCACTACACCACAGCATGCTACGGCACCGTCTGAAAGGAAACAGGCTTGTGTAGGCACCGATGGGTCATTTGCAGACTGCGCGAACGTTCTTGCAGTTCTTCCAAAAACGGGCGCTTTAATCCACAAGGGGAAAAGTGACCCTCTTTGCCATGCTGTGTGCAATCTTTTGCGCACATTTCGTCTTTTAGAGGAGCAAAGATCCCTCTTCAGGGTAACTGCGCAGTTTGTCCTCAATTTTTAAAGCGTATACTATACTACACTATACCGTATTATACAAGTCTATGATATGCTTTACATACGGAGTCAACCAGACTACGTGGACTTCGACACTGCACACCACGATAAGCTATCAGATAATTCATTGTGAACTCTTGTTGCTACATTATTGTGATATCACAGGCACTCGCCGTGCTGTGTTGCGATCAGCGGCAAACTGCGAAAAGATATTGTAACGAATTCACTGCTAGTTTGGAGTAGATTAACTCTTAATTAAAATTTAATGACTAAAAAAACGACTTTCGCCAGGTGAGGCGATTTACGACAACGACGACAGGCATCGCGTCTTCGTAAATCTGCACGCCCAGAGGTCAGCCTAACGCACGTACAGAACACCCTCCGTCTCATCAGCATCGGTTCCAGAGACAGCAAGGGGTGCGACAGCCACGAATCGATGGCCGTAGTGCACAGGTACTCTCAGTAGCAAAGCAAGTGCATTTCAACACGAACTGCGTTCTCGGTGGGTACGATTCTGCTTTGCCCCCCTGGGATGATGTTGAATAATAATGCGGATCAGAACAACATAGAGTGGTCCAGACTTCATCGAAGTGTGCGAGTCATCTTGGCCCCCCTGGAAGGATGTTGCAGAATAGTCTCTTGGAGCGGGCCAGGCTAACGAAGAGGACGAAGTGGAGATAGACACGCGCTAGGAATGGACAGCTGTTTTCGAGTTCGGACGCGAGAGAAGAAGTCGGAGATATCACCATCGGACACCGTCGGAGAAGCGGCAGTAGCTGGCGCTTTTGATTGCACGTCCTGTGAGAGGGGATTGGCCACACTCATCACCTTTTGTTCCTTATTAGCGGTAGACTTTCTTTTTGCTGATTTTTCAGGAGCCATCAATGCCGCTCTCCGGTCCCGGCCAGGGCTCGCCCTGGGCGGCCAGTCGCCCTGCTGAATCGGTACCACTGGAGTGTTTCCTCAAGAACGTCGTAAGCAGTTTGCCTGTCGCGCTTGTGCCCACTGATGGTGGAGCCATTCGGTTGAGTGAAACGGAGGTGTTTCAAGAAGAGCTTCGCAACATAAGCGGTCATTTTCTGGACATCTCGGAGGTGAGGCGTTTCGGCAAGACTGGCATACTATGCAGGTCTTCAGATATTCAATGCTTAACAGACTTACTGGCCGCCAGGAGATTTGCGTTCATTGCTGTTCGCGCTTTTATCCCCCCTCATCTTGCTTGCGTGAAGGGCATTGTTCGTGGTGTTCCAACTAACATTAGTCCTGAAGAATTCTTAAAGATGGCCTCTCCAGCTGGCGTGATATCTGTCTACAGATGCACCAGACCTGTAGGTGATACGCGAGTCCTTACTGAAACCGTCATCTTTACCTTTGCTGGTCTCACACGCCCCTCTGAGCTGAAGGCCTGGCCTTATCTATTCTATGTAGAGGCATTGACACCTCGCCCACTGCAATTCCGTAAGCCCCGCCGCGGTGGTCTAGTGGCTAAGGTACTCGGCTACTGACCTGCAGGTCGCGGGTTCGAATCCCGGCTGCGGCGGCTGCATTTCCGATGGAGGCGGAAATGTTGTAGGCCCGTGTGCTCAGATTTGGGTGCACGTTAAAGAACCCCAGGTGGTCTAAATTTCCGGAGCCCTCCACTACGGCGTCTCTCATAATCATATAGTGGTTTTGGGACGTTAAACCCCACATATCAATCAATCAATCTATCAATCAATGCAATTCCGTAACTGCTGGCGATTTGGAAATAGCGTTAACGCTTGCAGGTCCTCATTGAGATGTGCGGATCGCGGTGGGGCACATGCCGCATCAAATTGTCAGGTAGACAACTGCAGGTGTTGCCTATGTGATGGAGCACACACAGCCACGGACAATAGCTGCCCTGCTCGAGAACGTGAAGCACAAATTTCAGATATAATGGAGAAACGCCGTTGTTCTCGGTCTGAGGCAGCATCCTTCATTAAAGAGTGCGAAGTGGGGTACGCTGCTGCTACGTCACGCCAGTGTGGGTCAATTGAAGCGACGGTCGCTTCCACAGTGTCGGCAGCGATAGATAAGGCCATGCCGATGATTATGGAACGGCTTTTCAACACCTTTGCTGAAGGTCTGACCGAGATGCTCGCCGCCAGGTTAAACAGCCTTATTCCCTCCTTCGCTGCACACACTGTCACGGTCCAGGGTGAAGCTGCGCATCTAGATAATGAACAAAATAATCGGCGTCATGAAGACGTTACCCCAGAAACGCTCGTCAGCGCCCAGTCGCCGACCCCTGTGGGGCCCAGTGGGTCGTTTGGTGACATGAGGCTTGGTAATATCATTCATAAACGGCGCAATGCTCCATTGTCTCCAACAAGTTTGCCAATGTCGAAACCAAAAAAGTTATGACTTATACCAACAACGAGCAGGACATTTTGCGTTCTGCAGTCGAGTCAACTATAGTAAGCCCATCATAGCGCCTCTAAAAGTTCTCCAGTGGAATTGTCGTTCCGTATCTTCCGCTTACATAGATCTTATTTATCTCATACAGCAAACAAATCCTAATATAATTTTACATCAAGAGTCTTGGCTTTCAGTAAACTAAACATTTACTCTGAAATATTTTCGATATTTTAGACTGGATCGGCCAGGTAGAGGAGGTAGATTATTGGCCCTAATATCTTCAAAAATGTGTCATCATGTTATTGTAACTTTTGAACATATTTGTCTGGATTGTGAATTGTTAGGAATAGATTGTTTGTTACCTGACTCTAACAGGATTACAGTGATTAATGCTTACTTTCCGAATGGAGTAACACACACAGATCACCTGTGACCCCTCACCCTGATTACTCTGGCAGCGACAACACTAACTTAGACGCCGAGTTCTCTATTGAAGATGTGCGCCGAGCTATGCATGAGCTCAATGGCCGCTCAGCCCCTGGCCCCGATGGCATCACCAACAAGCTCCTACGCAACCTGGACGATTCTTCCGTCACTTACCTCACTGACACTATCAACGAGATATAGAAAAAGGGTGAGATACCCGATGCTTGGAAACTAGCTCACACGGTTCTCATACCAAAACCGGGAAAGGCGCCGAGCCTAGATAACCTACGCCCCATATCTCTCACGTCGTGCGTGGGCAAAGTGGCTGAGCACGTCGTCCTCAACAGGGTTGGTCGATACCTCGAAGATAACGACTATATCCCGCACCACATGATTGGCTTCCGACCAGGGTTATTCACTCAAGACGCCATGTTACTCCTAAAGCATCAAATTCTAGATGGCGGAAACACTCGGGACACTCGTGCAATACTCGGTCTCGATTTAGAAAAGGCCTTCGATACCATAACGCACTCGTCAATCTTGAAAGCGATCGCAGCCCTCGGCCTAGGTCATCGATTTTACTACTTTATCCGCTCTTTTCTCACTCGGCGCAGAGCCGTCCTCCGCGTAGGAGACCTAGTGTCGGAAGAAGTGGAGCTCGGACAGCGGGGCACTCCTCAGGGATCCGTCCTCTCACCAACACTCTTCAACCTCGTGATGATCGGGCTTTCTGAACGACTTTCGAAAATAGACGGGCTAAATCACACTATCTATACGGATGATGTAACCATATGGTGCTCCACAGGGTCGGATGGCTTCATTGAGTCCGCCCTGCAAGAGGCTATCGACACCACCGAGTCTTACCTCGACCACACCGGTCTCAGGTGCTCACCTGCGAAGTCGGAGCTGTTGATATATTTGCCCAAACGCCGGGGTGCCAAGCCCAAAGGGTGGAAACCTCCGGCGGAACGCAATATCACCCTCCACACCAGAGATGGTCGTACTATACCCAGGGTAGACAACATCAAGGTCCTCGGCATGATCATCGAGTCCAGCGGAACCAACACCCAAACAGTACACAAGCTCAGGACTAAGACTGAGAATGCCATACGACTCGTACTTAGAGTAGCCAACAGGCACCATGACCTCAAAGAAGACAACCTGCTGCGTCTCGTACACGCGTTTGTTTTGTGCCATTTTACGTACATTGCCGCTATACACAAGTGGCTACGTGCTGAGCGCGATCAACTCAATGCGCTTATTCGCAAGGTGGTCAAACAAGCCCTTGGCCTCCCTATCACCACTCCAACGTACAAACTCCACGAGCTTGGCGTACATAACACGCTAGAAGAGATCGCCGAAGCTTAGGAACGTGTGCAATTGACCCGACTCACTACAACCAAGACGGGCCGCCATATTCTGCGCGAGCTCGGCTTCTTCTCCTCGAGGGCCAGAGTTGACTCTAATTCCCCGTGAAATCCTCGACCTTATTACGATCGCTCCCATACCACGAAATGTACACCTCGAATACAACAGAGGCAGGCGCCTTGCGCGGGCGACCGCCATTCTCAAGCGCATAGACATGGAAGCGGACAACGTCTCGTTCGTGGACGCCGCTGCCTATCGCAACAACCAAGCCTTCGCCGCGGTCGTGGTATCATCCGCGCATCAGACTCTTAACTCAGCCTTAATCCTCACCCGAAACCCCGAAGTAGCGGAGCAAGTAGCTATAGCTATAGCTATGCTCGACAGCAAACGGTAATTCATCTACAGCGACTCCAGGCCGGCCATCAAATCCTTCGAACGCGGAGTCATCTCCGACCAGGCGTTACGTATCCTGCGCAATGCGGACCCGAGTGCCCTGAAGCACCACACTGTCATCTGGTTCCCGCCCATCTCGGCCAGGTGCCGGGTGCCCTATCCAACCTCAACGAGATCGCCCATGATGCAGCGCGCGCACTTACCGAACGCACTGCCACAGGGCAACCTCATCTTGCTGGGTTGGATACCAATCGGGATGCAACAATTACGTACAATGAAATTACAAAGCACTTTTACTTGGAACACCGCATTTTTCCACCCCCACATCCGAAACTTAACCGACCGCAGGCATTAACCCTACGCCTATTACAGACACACACGTACCCAAACCTTGCCACGCTTCACGTTTATTATCCCGATGCATACCCCAGCGACACATGCCCATCATGTGGACACACAGCGACACTCGAACACATGCTCTGGGAGTGTAGAACAACTCCTCCCGACTCTACCTCAAGCAAGTGGGAGAGGTCCCTCAGGAGCTCACTTCTCGCCGACCAGCGATGGGCCGCCCAGCAGACCCACGAAACGGCCGCCAGGTACTCCCTGTCGGTCCCTACGTGGGAGACGCCCGCTACGCGCTAAGCGCGTCCTGCAGGACCGAAATAAAGTTTTTTCATTCATTCATTCATTCATTCACACAGATCACCTAGATTGTGTTATCAAGAATTCTTCGTCAAATTCAATTTTATTGGCTGGGGATTTCAACTCGCATCACACTTCATGTGGGTTTCAAACAGATGGCTGTGGCAAAAGATTGTGGAATTGGTTGCAGGATAATAATTTTCGCTGTCATAACTCTGGACAAGTTACCTTTCTACGCGGGATAAGCTCATCAACATTAGACCTAACATTTTCGTGTGACCAGTTTATGATTTCATCGTGGGAAACGTTAGATAATGGGACGAGTAGTGATCATGTACCGATTACCTATGAAATAATGCTACCACAACTTACCTCTGCTATCCGGCAACAACGGTTCACCAACTATAAAATTTATAAAACTGTTTTAAACTCCGCGCTTTCGTCATTGAGAGGACGCGTCGGACAGCAACGAGCTGCTTCAGTAGTAGCGTGTCTAAGTGACTCTGTCTAGCCGGCAGAGTTTTCTGTTAAATACGGCAGCACACCGTCAAAGTCAGCTTGGTGGAATGAAGATTGTACGCTTGCGTATAGGCGATGTAAGGCTGCTTGGAAACGTTTACGCCACAAACATACTCCGAAAAATTGGGGAGTTAAACGCAGCGCTGTTTAAACGTACAGTTGCTATAGCTAAAGATAAACACAATTCTGACTTACATTCGCGTTTATCAAAACCTGATAAAATATCTGCCCTGTACAGGTTTCTACGGAACAAAAAATTGATGCAGGTACCAGCATATTCGCATTCAGTAGTGCTGTCTCCTAAAGAGACAACAGATTTGTTAGAAGGCATCGCGCAAGGACTTGAAGCGCGTTTCGCTTCGTCATGCTTGAGACCAGTGACATTCAAAAGCGCAACCTCGGACTTTCGGGAAGTCACTATGGCGGAACTGGCAGATGTCATACTAACTGTAAAGCAAGCGGCTCCCGGCCCAGGTCAGATTACAAACTCTATGATTAAATTGATATTCAATTCTCATCCCGATGAGCTTTTGAATATTGTTAACTGCTCCTTACAGCACACATGGATTTCAAGTGCATAGAAAATTGCTAAAGTTGTGTTGCTCCGAAAACATCCAACTCTCAGATATGTCCTGGATAACATTCGGTCAATTTCGCTTACTTCACACCTAGTTAAAGCAATTGAAGGAATTCTTCATAGAAGGCTCATTGAATTCATCGCTCGTCAGGACATCCTTTCACCAAGGCAAGTAGGATTTAGACAGGGGTGCTCAATATGGTCGGCTCATGTTGATTTGGAAAGCCGAATTCGCCTTGCAAAAGTATCTGGTGAGCTTTCTGCATTAGTCACGTTAGATATCGCAAAAGCCTATGATAGTGTGGAACACAGTACATTAATTTCAAGATTAGTGGACTGTGAGGTGCCCAAGTACATTATATCTTGGGTTCAGGAGTTTCTCTTTCAAAGACAATTCTTTTGTTGCCACGAGGGAATTACTTCTGCCTGATATAAGCAAACAAGAGGTGTTCCGCAAGGATCAGTCCTGTCACCTCTTTTATTTATTTTATTATTATCATTCATTCCCGTTCATAAAAATGTTCCTCTTTACGTCTACGCCGATGATATTGCTTTTTCTCGTCATCCCGAAATATCAATAGTTTGTATGAAATCTTACAGTCATACTTGAGTGAGCTTGAGGTATGGCTTGGCGGGCTGTCTTTTTCACTTAATGTTAGCAAATGTGCTCTGCTTGTATTCCCTCTATCTATTCCCGTATTTATTTCACTGCATTATCGAAATGATCTGATTCCACGAGTAACAGCGCTAAAATATCTTGGCATTGTTTACGTGGACATTTTAAATTGGCAGCAACAAATAGAATCAAACACCCGTAAAGCAGAAAGCGCCCTAGGATTGCTACGCTGGTTTTGCAATAAGAATTCAGGGATGCGCAGGGATACGTTACTTATGATCTACAAACTTTACGTACGCCTAATTCTGGAGTTTGGTGGTGTTCTGTTTTCTGGAAGTGCTGAGTACAAATTAAGACCTCTTATATTGCTAGAAAGGCAAGCTCTACGGCTGTGTCTAGGGCTACCTAGGTGTGTGGCGAATAGCGTTCTTTATTTGGAAGCTAGAATAATTCCACTTGATGCTATATTTCGACAGCTTACTGTGCAAACATTTTTAAAACTTTACGATGCGCCCCTCTTCTGTTCACAGACAGTTTTCATCAAACATCCAGTTTCTTTCTTTCAGCGCCCGTGGTTTCGTTATCAAAGACCTCAAGTCATTTTCGTCGAATCTCTGTTATCAAATCTTCACGCTTCCCTCTCGCATTTAACTCCCCAAACCGAAACCTCGGTGCCAGTTGACTTAAATTTCAATGACATTTTTCTGAAAAATGCCAAGTTACTTCCAAAGCATGTTCTGGAGGGCCTCCTTCAAGACCATCTCAGTAATTTTCCTAAACACATAGTAATTTCGACGGATGCAACGCAAAATCTTCAGAAGGCTGCAGTAGGTATTTTTCCTCATAAGCTTAATTGGTCTTTCGCGCTCCGATTGCCTGATTCACACCAATTTATCTCGCAGAAATCCTGGCTATTACATTGACTCTTCGAAAGCTAAATTATCAGCAATCAAAAGCTATTATTATTTTGAATTCTTTGTCTGTATGTACATATTTAGCATCCGCAAAGCAGTCTCCTCTTCTCAGGATATTTTGGTCTCTCGTACGGCATAGCTTATCAGAAGTTCGGGTTATTTGGGTCCCCGGGCATGCTGGAATTGTACTAAATGAAATTGTCGATTTGCTAGCATCGGCATCTTTAAATTTCCCGGTGGGGCTAGTAGCCCCACAGTTTTCTTTTATTACTGCCGAACGATTCAAACGCCTGTTAATCTTAAAAATCAACGAAACGTCTCTCCTACAATCTGAAGAATTTTGGCACTTGCAATTCACATGGAACACCAGAAAATGCCTTTCCCGTCAATGTGAGGTGACCCTCGCAAGCTTTCGCTGTAGAGTTCCTCGGTGAAATTTTTATCTCAACAAATCACGATTTTCATTAACTAATCTATGTGCAGTTTGCAATGAACCGGAAACAATAGATCACTTTCTTCTCACATGCCGCCGCTTCGCCTCACTGCGACGAGTAATTCTTGAAAGACCGATTGGTATGCTCGGATTGCCAGTCAATACATCCAACCTATTATCGTTTTGAGCCAGTCAGTTTGGTGTGGGCCACAGTCTGTTAGCGCTACATAAATTCATTCAGGCAACCGGAAGGATACGCTGCTAGTGGTACTGCCAGATATATCCAATTCTTTGTCCCCCTTCCTCATTCTTGTTAATTTGTTTTATATATTCTTCTTTATCGCATTCTTCTGCACTTTTTTCACGTTTTTAAGGAAGATTATCATTGTTACTATCTAATTTCTCTTTCTTTTTTTCGCAAGCGTTGTAAAAAAATTATCTATTATGAGGCCAATCCCCCATGTGGGTATGAGCCAAGATATCCCAGGTGACAAGACAAGGAAAGACAGCTTGGACTCCATGCAGAAGAAACTGGTTTGCGGACCAGTTATTTTGTTACAGCCACTATCTATTAAGACAGATATTGGTGGTTGGTATATTAGAGTAAAAAAAAATCCTACATCACTAACTACTAAGGTAAGATAAAACTCCGCCTCAGGGCTGTATGCAGGTGGGTGCTGTATACAAAGATGCCGATTGTTACGCCCTGTAGTTCTCACTGGCAGAGTATTGTTAAGTTTGACTTGCTAAGCTTCTGTTTCAAAGGCTGGGGAATGTTTTTCGTGGTCTTTTTATCATACATCCCACTATCATTCTCTAGATGTGCTGGCCAAATGACCCTGGTTGCTGCCCAGTCGCTTAAGTGAAGATGAACAGCTTCATGCCACTAATCATTCTCGTACGAAAAACCAAATGGAAAAGCATGTCAGTAATGTGCGAAGGCTTAAATTCTAGAGAATGTGTGCTACATAATGCGGCAGTGGAGCCGATAGAATGTAGAGGCAGGTGTAGACAAGGTGAGTTGCCATAAACAACAACCAAACCAACCAAACCAACCAACCAAATATCAGACCAACGGGCTCATTACGTGACGAAGTCTCGACTGAACGATCTGGGGGTATGAGGAAACCTCTTTGACGTTTTAAGGTGTGGTCTGTAACGCGAGGAGTCGCTGAAGTCCTGTGAAACGCCAAGTGAAACGCCGGTTGTTGAAAACTCTGAAGGAGGCTGCAGGTGGAACGACGACGAGGGCTTCCTATTGACAGTGAGGAGGTATAGAACAGTCTATGGAACTCGGGAACTCAATGCACTGAGACCTCGAATGAGCAAGTTTCTCGGCACATTATTTCTCGTCCACGAGCGCACCCCATGTCAGCTACCATTGAGCAAGGTAAATTTGCTAAAACAGTTCATATTCGAGAAAATGTACGAGGCACTCGCATTTTGGGGACATTACCTGCCTTGAGCACACTATTCCGGCACAGTCATAAGCTGTATAGAGGTGGTATTGCCTATATTTAGGTATGATAGCGACACGCACCCAATACCCATGCTAAGTTACCTGCCGTTTAGGCATGCACGAGAAACTGCAAATGATTGACGCACGTGTGCCATTCAATAAGTTCAATGTTTATTTCTGCACAACGAGACGGACGCTCCGCGTGCGCGGAAAACCCTCCGTTCTTTGAGATGGCTGTGGATAAGAAATCATTAACGAACTATGTGAAGGTGGTTGGTTTGCATATGAAGGTAGCGAGCCTCGACTTATAGTTTGATGTTTTTTAAATGCGAAGCATTTCTTAGCGAACTTCGGTGACTTTGAGCGTCTCTCTCTCTCTCTCTCTATATATATATATATATATATATATATATATATATATATATATATAGATATATATATATATATATATATATATATATATATATATATATATATATATATATATATATATATATATATATATATATATACACACATATTGTTACGAATAAATATAGCACCTGGTACTATATAAACTCTTTATTTAGGGCGAACTTGTGCCCATAAACTCAAAGCTAAAAATGGTCAGCCAAGAATGCTTCTTGCTCGCTGACTCCAACTTCGTCGGTCTCTTCCTCTGCCCCTCGAGTCTCGTGCCGGTCCCGTGGCGTAGCATCGTGGCGCGTGCAGGACGGCGTTCCATGGCGCGGCTTTCTTGCTACTTGCTTGGCGGCTTTTACGAACGCGAATTGTGGCAGCGTCTTCTGCGATGTTCGAGCTGTGGCATTAGTCCCCCTCCTAGCACGCATCGCCCCGATACGTAGATCCAGCTGACAGTTTCTAAACAATAGGACTTGTCCTTGTGTTAGACGACGTGAGTCAGTTCACTTGTTGAGTTCCTGTCGTAGTACGGTTTCATCCGTACTACATGGACAACTTCCAGGAGATTTCGGCGTCGTGTTGTGCATACTTGACCTTCAGGGATCACTTCGTAGTTTAATGGGCCTAGCTGACGAAGAACCCTGTAAGGGCCGAAATAGCGCCGCATAAGCTTTTCTGATAGGCCACGTGCACGTACAGGCGTCCAGACCCACACTTGGTCTCCAAGGGAGTACTGAACATCCCTTCGTCTTAGATTGTAACGGTGCGCGTCGACGTCCTGCTGTTGAATTATGCGGTTCCTTGCTAGTTGTCGCGCCTCTTCTGCCCTTTCTACATATTCGCTTATGTCAGGGTCCTCTTCATTGGTGCTGTTGACAGGCAGCATCGCGTCTAATGTCGTTATTACTGCCCGACCATAAACAAGTTGAAATGGCGTGAAGTGGGTTGTCTCTTGTGCTGTGGTATTGTATGCAAATGTAGCATACGGTAATATGGTGTCCCAAGTCCGATGCTCGACGTCCACATACATCGCGATCATGTCAGCAAGCGTCCTGTTCAGCCTTTCAGTTAACCCGTTAGTTTGCGGATTGTATGCGGTAGTTCTTCTGTGGTCGGTGTGCGTTAGCTTCATGACAGACTGTACTAGCCTGGCAGTGAACGCAGTTCCTTTGTCAGTTATAAGAACTTTAGGTGCGCCATGTCGCAGCACTATGTGGGTCACAAAAAACTGAGCCACTTCATTTGCCGTTCCTTTTGTGAGAGATGACGTCTCGGCATACCGGGTCATGTAGTCGGTTGCTACAACTATCCAGCGCTTCCCAAACGATGACATAGGAAATGGTCCTAGCAAATCCATTCCGACCTGCTCAAACGGGATTTTCGGTGGCTATATCAGTTTCAAAAGACCTGCTGGTTTTAGGGGTGGTACTTTGCGTCTTTGGCATTCTCGACATGATCTTACGTATTGCTGTACTGAATCCATCAATTTTGACCAGTAATATCTCTGGCGGATTCTTGCCAAAGTCCTACTAATAAGCTACTACTAAAGTACTACTAAAATACTACTAAATGCCCAAGTGACCTGCCGATGGGTCATCATGACACGCTTCTAAAATTTCCGCTCACAGTGATGATGGTATCAGCAGTAGGAACGTTTCACCGGTGTGTTGAAAGTTTCTCTTGTAGAGAACGTTGTTGCGGAGGACGTAGGAACATAGTCCACGGACGAAAACTCGCGGTACTTCGACTTGCTGCCCCTCTAAGTATTGAATGAGCAGAAGTAATTCTGGGTCCATTCGCTGATCATGAGCCATCTCCGTCACATTCACAACTCCAAGAAACGCGGAGTCTTGTTCATGCTCAGGAGACAAGGTCTGGACTGGTGCTCGTGACAAGCAGTCCGCGTCATTGCGCTTGTGGCCAGACCTGTAGACTTCGGTGATGTCATATTCTTGTAGACGCAGACTCCATCTAGCAAGTCTTCCGAAAGGATCCTCGAGGTTTGCAAGCCAGCACAATGAATGATGGTCACTGATGGCTCGGAATGGTCTACCGTATAAATATGGACGGAACTTACTGATGGCCCATATAACTGCGAGGCATTTCTTTTCCGTAGCTGAATAATTATACTCAGCTTTCGACAGAGTGCGGCTTGCATAAGCAATAACTTTTTCTTCCCCGTTCTGCCACTGAACAAGAATAGCACCGAGGCCAACGTTGCTGGCGTCCGTATGAATGTCTGTTTTAGCATCTTCGTCAAAATGAGCGAGTATGGGAGGTGACTGCAAACGCCGTCGTAACTCAGAGAAGGCGTCTTCTTGCTCTTGGTGCCAGATAAATGATACACCTTCCTTCGTAAGCCGTGTCAGTGGTTCCGCAATCTTGGAGAAGTTTTCAACGAAACGCCTATAGTAGGCACAAAGCCCCAGGAAACGTCGCATAGCTTTTTTGTCTCTTGGCCTTGAGAAATTTTCAACCGCAGTGATTTTATCAGGATCTGGGCGGACACCGTGAGAACTGACAATGTGCCCGAGGAACCGAAGCTCCCAGAATCCAAAGTGGCACTTTTCGGGTTTGATCGTAAGTGCAGCCATACGAATGGCGTCCAGTACCGTTCTCAATCTCTGTACGTGCTGCTCGAACGTAGTGGAAAAAATTACTATGTCATCAAGATAGACAAGACATGACTGCCATTTGAGCCCGGAGAGCAGTGTCCATCATCCTCTGGAAGGTAGCGGGAGCAGAACACAAACCAAATGGGAGTACTTTGAACTTGTAGAGTCAGTCGGGTGTCACAAACGCCGTCTTTTCCCGATCTCGTTCATCGACTTCTATTTGCCAGTACCCGCTCTTTAGATCCAACGATGAAAAAAAGTGAGCATTGTGCAGTTTATCCAACGTATCGTCGACTCGTGGGAGTGGGTACACGTCTCGCTTCATGACGAGGTTGAGTTTTCTGTAATCAACACAGAACCGCATGGTGTTGTCCTCCTTCTTCACCAGTACTACCGGCGATTCCCATGGGCTTTTGGAGGGCTGTATGACATCGTCGTCGAGCATCTCCTGTACTTGCTTTTTTATCGCCTCTCTTTCTTTCGGGGCTACTCGGTATGGATGCTGACATACTGGTCTAACATGCCCTTCGATTACAATGCGGTGCTTTGCTACAGGTGTACGTCCGACTTTCGATGAAGAGGAAAAACACTCTGCGAATTCCTTGATCAACTCCACAATCTGGTCTTTCTGCAGAGATGAAAGCTCTCGGTCAATACCTATTTTCTCGAGGACACTGTCCACTGTTGAGGGTGTAGTCGGTACTTTTCCTATGGTGCAAACATCTGAGACTTGTACGTAGTCATGAAGTGATACTATGGCTGCTCCCTTCGCCACATGCTGTACCTCGTTGGTAAAGTTAGTCAATAGCACATCAGTATATCCGTTCCGCAGGTTCACTAGACCTCTCGCCACGCGTATCCCCTTTGTGAGTAGCAGTTCGATATTTCCATCAGCTAGTCCGGCATATTCAAGAAAAACGTCGCTTTTCACAGAAACTGTCCAGCTGCTACGTGGCGGCACTGTCACACCTTCATGCATAATACAAAGAGACAAAACAATTGGTTGCTCCGCATGACACACGGCAACAGCGTTCTCTGTAGAGAAAGAAACTTGAGATTTCTGCAAGTCGATGATGGCACTGTTCGCTTGCAGGAAGTCCATGCCCAGAATTGCCTCACGGGAACATTCGGGGAGAACAATAAAGCTGCAGACGTACACATGGCTTCTTATTCCCACTCTCGCTGTGCACATTCCTATGGGGCTGACTAAATGCCCTCTGGCGGTGCGTATCTGCGGTCCGGTCCAATGAGTGAACACTTTCTTCAGCTTCTTTGCGAGCATGCTACTTATAACTGAGTAGTCTCCACCTGGGTCTATTAACGCTATGGTTTCGACGTCGTCGATTCTGACTTGTAGCTCGGATGTCACGTCACCATTACTGCGCTTGTCCGTCATTGTGTCCATGTCGTCATCTGATCCGGTTAGCGATGGAGGGTTTTCAGTTTTCCGAAAATCAGCGGCCCTGCCTCCACAGGTCGCTGGTTCTAGTTTTCCCGTCGAGGGCTTGGTGAACGACGCCTCGGGAAAGTAGATGATGGGTGTGGACTCGGCGACCTATTGCGCATTGGTGCAATCGACCGCGATTCATGTCGCTGAGTGTTTGGATATGCATAGCGCGAAGATAAATATTCTTCGATTTCGTAAGGGCGCTCACCGTTACGAGGGCAGGGTGCATTCACTGGGAAGCCACGTAGCCCGACCCGACGGTAGTGCCATGTCCTATAAAGATAACCTGCCTCCCCACAGTGGTAGCAGAGGGGCCGCCGGTATGCCGTGTGCCATACATCACTTGTGCGGCGTCTCGCTTCTGGCATCGGCGGTGGCGTACTGCGAGGAAAGGTCGGTGGCATAACGGGAGCTTGTGCAAAGCTCCGGCGTCTCATGTCTTGCCGTACGACTTGCGCGTATGACAGCTGTGGCTGAGGTTCCAATTGCGTGTGGTGTGGCACCTGAGGCTGCGGTTGAATAATTGCTTGCCGCAGTTCTTCACGTACAACGTCCGATATTGAGGGCATCGCTGGAGGACTTTGGGGGAGTTGCAGTTTCTGGAGCTCCTCCTTAACAATGGCCCTCACCATTTCCCGGAGGATGTCAACGTTGGTGGGCAGGGTTGTTGACTCCGCCCTGACTGAAGAGACGCTGAAGTCTCTGTTGTACAGTCGTGCACGTTGTTGTAGTGTCCTTTCCATGGTCGTTGCCTCGGACCGGAACTCCGCCACAGTTCGCGGTGGATTACGCACCAGGCCTGCAGAGAGAGAGACACAAACATCTTTATTATGTAGGTAGAACAAAAAGCATGGGAGGGACCCCTAGTCCGGGGTCCCTAGGACGACTCCGGCGACGTGTCGAGCCCGTTGTATGATGGCTCGCAGAACCTCGGGAGGTCCGTCGCGGAGGGCGTCGTCCCACAGCTCTTTTTTGCGCAGCGGGCGGAGGAGCGGTGGTAATGGAGGGAAAAGGTTTGCCGTGCACTCGATAGTGACGTGGAAGATGGAGGGTGACCCGCCACAGCCCGGACAATTGTCGGCATAACAGTGTGGCCAGAATTTGTTCAGGGAGACAAGATTAGGAAAAGTGTCGGTTTGCAACTGGCGTAGTGCCACTGCTTCCTCTCTCGAGAAGGATGGTGGTGGCGCACGGTGAGTGCAGCAAACGCTTCTATAATGACGGAGAATCTCTCCGTAACGCAGCAAGGGATCCCCCCACCCTGAACTGGTCATTTCACCACGCCGGGCCGCCCGGAGGGAAATATCGCGGGCTGCTGCATGTGCGCGTTCATTGCCCGGCAGCGAGGCATGACCAGGGGTCCACATTAAGTGAATGCGGGAAGGTGTGACTGAATCATTTTTCGGGATCTGTTTGAGAATTTGTTGTGCCGCTCTCGGAATGCCATGTCCTGATAGGAACGCCCGGCATGCCTGTTGCGAGC
The DNA here is from genome assembly GCF_043290135.1 of Rhipicephalus microplus. Lineage (NCBI taxonomy): Eukaryota > Metazoa > Arthropoda > Arachnida > Ixodida > Ixodidae > Rhipicephalus > Rhipicephalus microplus. The sequence continues at coordinate 82,018,024 of NC_134707.1, read as the reverse complement.
CCGTCAGTATATACACTTCCCCTGGGACACGAACGGCGTGTCGTATGGCGAGAGCAACGCCGAGAATTTCTCCGTACGTGACATTAGTGCCGCGCATTGCAGCAGAGTCCTTCAGGGATTCAGTGCCATCCAACACTACGGATGTATAGCCCTCTTGAGTGCGCGCCGTGTCTGTGTATAGAGCCTGGGATTCTGGGATGTTTTCGAGCATGCGGTTAAGGTATCCCACACGAGCTTTGCACCGTCCTTTGTCATGCACTGGGTGCATATTACGCGGCAAGAGATGAATATTCAGTACCTTACGTAGGGCGGGTGATAAGGTCGTTGGGCGGGCTTCAGGTTGAAGTGGTGGGACAGAGTACCCTAACCGTGCAAGGAGATAGCGGCCAGTACGTGTGAGCAAGAGGCGCTGGCGGTGACTGACCCGATGCGCCTCTAGAAGTTCTCCTAGTGTGTTATGCGTTCCTAAATTAAGGAGACGGTATGTGGACGTATAGTGCGGTAGGCCATGGGCTAGCTTTGTCGCTTTACGAATGGGGGCATCAATGCGAAGTTGTTGCGCTTGGGTCAACCGCTGAAAGGGAAGATGGTATGTAAGACGGCTGATGATGCATGCCTCCACCAAGCGCAGCAGGTCCTCTTCTCGAAGACCCGAGCGCCTGTTAGAGACCCGCCTGATCATGGCCAGAATTCGCTCAGTTTGTCGGGATAGAAGGGAAACAGTATAGTTAGACCTGCCATCCGCCTGGACGTGTAGGCCGAGGATGCGAGCACGGCTGACCTGTGGTATGGGTATACCATCCACGTGTACAGTGATGGACGGCATAGGTGAGGGGCTGCGGGAACGAATGATTATGAGCTCCGACTTTTGCGGAGCACAATTTAAGCCCCCTTTTCTCGCATACTCAGAGACAGTGTCAACTGCTTGCTGCAGTCGCTCTTGGATAGCACCGTCGCAACCGCGTGTACACCAGATAGTGATGTCGTCCGCATAAATAGCGTGAGCGACATCGGGGATCTGATCGAGAAGCCGGGGGAGCCCTGCAAGCGCGATATTGAATAGGGTGGGGGAAAGAACAGAGCCCTGTGGTGTCCCATGCCCTACAAGGCGGGTTGTACCTGATCGATGCGGCCCGATTCCGATGGTAGCTGTGCGATCGCGAAGAAATGCGCGAATATAGTTGTACATACGAGCCCCACAATGCGACTCTGCAACATTACGAAGGATAAGTTCATGTGCAACATTATCGAACGCCCCTTTGAGATCTAAGGCGACAAGTGCTCTCGTTTGGGCGCGCGACGGTGGTCCTAAGACTTCCTCCCGTAATTGTAAAAGGACATCTTGGGCAGACAAATGAGCTCGATATCCGAATTGTGTGTTAGCAAAGAAAGAGTGTTCTTCCAGGAAAGGTTGCAGGCGCCGCAAGAGTGCGTGCTCCATTAGCTTACCAATGCATGATGTTAGAGAGATGGGCCGTAGATTTTCAACTTTTATAGGTTTACCCGGTTTGGGAATAAGTGTAATGTCAGCATGTCGCCACGCTTGGGGAAGTGTGCCTTCGCGCCAGTATTCATTAAAGATATGGGTAATGTGGTTGATATCCGTGTCACTCAAGTTACGAAGGGTGGAAAATCGGATTTGGTCCGCTCCTGGAGCCGTGTTTCGTCGTAGGTCTTGTAGGACCACCCGCACCTCGTCCGGGGTTATGTCGGCATCCAGAAATTCATTCTCCTCACCCACATACGGGTAATCAGGGTATTGTGGTGGCGGGCCTATGGGATTGAATTGATGTTCTAGTTTCGTGAGGAGCAAGTCAGGATCATCCCGGTACTCGTGCATTAAGATGTGCAGCTGCTGAAAAGTTTTTCTCTTTGATGTGTTGGGGTCTGTGAGCGAACGTAGTATCGACCACGTTTTAGCTGTGCTTAATGTGCCTGAGAGGCGGTTGCAAAATTGTCGCCAGTTATTACTGGTGAGGGACGCTGCGTACTCCTCGGATTCCCGTGTAATTTCTTCTATATGTTTCCGAAGTTTTCTGTTGAGGCATTGTCGCTTCCATCGCCGCGTCAACCCTCTCCGGGCGTTCCAAAGATGAAGTAAATGCGAATCTATGTCTGGTGTCTCAGTTGTGGTACGCACTGTACGCGTGGTGGCCTCAAGATCGTCAGCGAGAGACTCAAGCCATCGTTCGTAGCCCTGGCCCTCAGGCGGGTCTTGGCGGCGTTCCCTGAATTTTGTCCAATCTGTAATGCGCACACTTCGCTCTGGCCTGCGAGCACCTCGTAACGACAGGATGGTTGCGACAATATAGTGGTCACTGCCAAGGTGCTCTTCTAAAGGCCCGTGCGCTACGACTGGGCCAGTATTGCGCACAAAGGTAAGGTCAGGACAGGTGTCGCGAGAAACACTATTGCCTATACGAGTGGCGTGCTCTGGGTCGGTGAGCAGTGTGTATCGCATATTACAGATGGAATTCCATAAGCGGGTTCCCTTGGCTTGCGATTTAACGTAACCCCATGCGACATGTGGAGCGTTGAAGTCACCACATACCACACAAACCCGTCCAAGGCTGCCAAATTCTTTTAACAGACGGTAAAAACAGTGTGTACGCGAACGAGGGGAACTGTATACATTGAGGATAAACAAACTGTCGCCGCGTTTTCCTTGCGTAGTAACTTCCAATATTTGATGAGGAATGTCGCTACTCGTCGTATGCATGCGATATGTAATGCGTTTCGAGACTAGGGCTCCCACAAGAGGTGAGACACCCGAGAGTGGGCTGTAACCGGATAATGAAGGGGTGCAATTGGGTTCCTGCAAGAGGATGACATCCGGAGGGTTTGTGGATGTGGCAACGTACTGTTGCAAGGAACCTCGTTTTTGACGGAATCCCCTACAATTCCACTGCCACACCAATAGCTGTGGCGGGTCACGCGGCGCCATCATCATCACGAGAGGAAGCAGAGGGGCGTGTATAGGGATGTGCGCGTCGGTTACCCCCGTTAGAGTTACCCACGTTTGAATGTTGCGGCCGAGAGATGTGGTAGGGTGGCAGGCTGGCGCTGTAACTGCTAGGTTCAGGAGTTTGTATGTTATTATCTCGCGCGAGAGTACGTTCTATACATAATTTCACTTGCTCCGTAATTCCTATACGAAGTTCTTCCATCTGCCGTTCGATTCGGTCGAGGGCCGCCTGCATACTTGTACCCATGTCTGCCACCAGCGCGTCTATTTGTTTTTGCAAGTGCTCAAAGCGTGCCTCCATGTCACGGCGTAAACGGGCGATTTCTACCAGGGGATTGGGAGCAGAGGATGAGGTAGTGAGAGGGGACGGAGTAGAAAGTGAAGTTTGGGCTATAACGAGCTGTGGGAGATCCGCCGCTCGACTTACCTCCCGAGGTGCCTGTGTGGATGTTTTTTGCGCCGAGATTCTCTGCGTCTCCGTGGGGGCCTGGGCCACCTTGGCAGAGGCGTTGGTAAGCAGGGCCTTCTTGTAGGATTGTTGTGAGGGTGGTGCAGTTTGGTCAGGAGGGCGTTTCTCGGGCGGCCGCATTGATGCTCCGCGGGATCCGGACCGAGACTTGGAACGGGTCTGGGATTTGCGACGGGATCTCGAGCGAGACTTCGAACGCGCTCGCAGTGTCCCCTGAGTCGAGACTTGTGAGTGTCCAGTCGTTGCCATATCTTTGGAAGCAGTAGATGTGCTGGGGGCTGCAGTTAACGCTGTTCTTTCTTCAGAGCTTTGCGCACCCACGCCTTGTTCGGTGTCTGGCGAGCGCGCCGTGGGCAGTTTGGGTCGGATGTAGGATGGCTTCCGTCGCAGGACCTGCAGTGAGGGGTGCACGGATGCGACGGGGCTGGGTTGTCAGTCCCGCATGTTGCACAAATAAGCACGTGTGGCGTGGGACAGTGGTCAGCCCAATGACCGAGCCGGTGACATATCTTGCAAACCAGTTGGCAAGGGCGATGAGGGTAGCAGCGGAGTTCGGTGCCGTAGAATCGCACATGGCGAGGCACTTTCAATCCTTCAAAGGTGACTTACGCAACGTTGGTCTACCCCATCATTCGTGCTTGAAGAATCTGGGTTCCAGGTGTCAAAAGCTCGTCCACTAGCGTGGACGACGGCATGCCGGGTACAAGACCGGGAACAATGCCCTTGCATGAGTTGTCTGGGGCAGCAAAATACGTTGTGATAGGATACACTCGCTGACCAAGCCTTAGTTCCCGCACCTTATATAATGCGTCGGCAACATGTGACTTGGGTGTGCTTATGACTGCCAAGTTCTGCTGGGGCCGCAGGCGGAATATGATGTTCTGACGATCTTCGGTGCTCAAGCCTGCCACGCTCTATAAAGCGTTGGCGAGTTCTGGGCGCGTCCAACTATCGAGGCAAAGTCCGCCGTGGGGTCGCAGAATTATCTTTACATCGTGTAAAGGAAGCGGAGGCGGATTCTGATTCTGGCTCCGCTTGCGTGTGGTTTGCTGAAAGGCATAAGGAATGCTCAATGTATCTTCGGGGGGTTGCGCCTCGGCGTGCATATGGCGGGCGCGTCGCCTGTGTTGGACCGTCTTCCAACAACCTCCCGCGTCGTTGTCCGTGTTGTCGCAAAGAGTAGTGTCCTCCTCCATCCTTTCTCCGGGCGGAGTGTCGACTTCAGGTTGTTGGGAGAAAGAATTGGAGACAGCAGGATCAGTTGCCGGCCTCGCAGTATTCGCCTCGGGTGTCTGCGCTGCTACCGAGGGACGCGCGTCGGCGTTCGCCGTCGACCACGGCATTTCATGTTCGTTGGAAACTGTCGTGGAGGCAGTCAAATGCTCCATTGAAACAGAGCGGGTAATAGGCCGAACGCCCTTGGCGCTCAGGTTGAGAAAACGTACCTTGGACGAGCTGGTAGATGGGCGTTCCTGGCTCATGGTAGGAAAAACACGCCTGGACGGCTATGGCCCCAACAGGGGCGGCTGCCTGGGAACCGCTTCAGAGCTGCAGAGACGTGGGCAGCGGCAAAAAGCAAACGCACAGTAGCGAAGTCGTTGGCTGCTTGCGACGAGGAACGCGGCAACGTCGTAGATTCACAGCTGGGGAGCGGGCATGGCGGAACGCGCCGTAGTCGAAGGAGCCGAGAGACGAGCATCCGCACTCCACGGTTGCCAGGGCTAGAACCCCAGGTCTGCAAAAATCTCTTCTTTGACTCCGAGCATTATGTGCCGCAACTTCTTCTCTTCGGCCATGTTTTGGTCGGCTCGGCGGAAGAGCCGCGACATGTCTTTTATGTACATGGCCACGCTCTCGTTATTCCGTTGGTTCCTTGTCTGAAGAGCAGCCTCTGCCTTCTCTTTGCGGTCCGTGTTGGGATAGGTGGCGATTAGCTCTCGTCGGAAGTCGTCCCACGACAGCAAGGACGCTTCGTGGTTCTCAAACCGCGTACGTGCCGAATCTTGCAGGGCGACGTAAACGTAACGAAGTTTTCGGGCTTTGTCCCAACCATTCAATTGTGCAACGCGCTCGAAGCCTTCAAGCCAGTCCTCGGCATCTTCAAAGGTCTCACCGGGGAAGACCTCTGGTGTACGTGGCGAATCCACAATGAGGTGAGATGGAGATGGTATCGACTGGGTGGCCATCGCAGTGACGCTTGTGCTTGAGGTCTCGACAGGTCTTGATGGGTCAATTAGGGGGCCAAACTCGGGCTGCTCACCACGTAGTCGGCGACTCGTGCGTTGGTGCACAGGTGTCGATTCTGCTGGCTCCAATCTTGTGGGATCTGGGCTTCTCTTCCTTACCTGTGGTGGGCTTGGAATCGTACCCAGCACCTCGACCAGATTGTTATGAATAAATATAGCACCTGGTACTATAAACTCTTTATTTAGGGCGAACTTGTGCCCGTAAACTCAACGCTAAAAATGGTCAGCCAAGAATGCCTCTTGCTCGCCGACTCCAACTTCGTCGGTCTCTTCCTCTGCCCCTCGAGTCTCGTGCCGGTCCCGTGGCGTAGCATCGTGGCGCGTGCAGGACGGCGTTCCATGGCGCGGCTTCCTTGGTACTTCCTTGGCGGCTTTTACGAACGCGAATTGTGGCAGCGTCTTCTGCGATGTTCGAGCTGTGGCAATATATATATATATATATATTGTAACGACGAGAAATAAGAGACAACGCCTTTGCTGCAGGCCGGCTGTTCTTATTCTGCTTCCTCTTCCTCCGCTTCCGTAACCCTGCCTCCCCTTGCCTGAGCCCCACTATTTATTATCATTACACTCGGCCCCGACTGCGAGCCTCGTGGGCTACCGACAATGTCTCCGGTGGGCGGCATTGACTATTCCGGGGTGGCCGGGCTCGGCCAAGCTGATATTTCACATGGAAGTTTGTTGAAGGAGATTCCGGAGGACGACACTGGCTGTGACGTGATGGTCGGTGCAGGCGTCGTCCACGATGGGGCCAACGCTGTTGACTTGGACAAGATGCCGCTAGCAGGAGATACAGGCTCCTGCAAAGTGGCCGCGTTGGTTTAATCTCGTCGGTTTGAGCATCCTGTCGCAGTCGTGTTACAAATGCTGGAAATAGTCCACGCTGCACCGTCACCTGCTGCACTGAGCGTCGACGCCTGCGTTGCTTGCGGTGTGGCAAGGGGCGTCGGGGTGTCTTTGTAGTCATCTGAGAGCCGAGTTCAGGTTGCAGCTTGAGAGGCAACGCGTGCTCTTGCAGCACTGCCTTTGTCGGACTCATGCTCAAGCTGCTTATTCCTATAGTTTCACGTGCAGTAGAGCCTTCATTGTCAGATGACCTGTCACTAACCGGAAGTATTACCTTCTCTGGTAGGTCTTTGCTGACAGTGACTTTGAAGGAGGCGGCGCTTAGCGTGTGGCAGACGTCCGCACACTCGGCCACAGACTGACGTGATATCAGGAGATGTCGCTTCGAAGTGAGGGTCAACACTGTAGGGTTGTTCGTCCCAGGGTAGGTGGTTAAATTGGCTGTCGGGAAGCTGCAAAATACAGCTGAAGCCGCGAGGGTGGTCTCCTTCTGGGATCTATTCTCGGTAGCGGTCGCGTAAGACTGGGTGGTCGTGGAGAGGTGATGGTGACTCCGTCCAAAAGCAGCTATGAGCTTGTCACTCCAGTCCACCCAGGATGTCTGCCGCACGCCTTCGTATCGATGCCAAGCCGCGGCAGCATTCCGAAGGCGGTCTATGGCCATGCCCCACTTCTTTTGGTCCGTCCACGCTGCGTGATCTCCGACAGCGTTGACGGTTGCCACCCATTCCTTGGCATCGTCCTGGAAGCCGCGAAACTCCGGTAGCTCGAAGGAAATCGGCGATGGCGGGACTGCGGGCAAAACTCCGAAATGTGCCCACGCCAAGCAGTTCACTTGCTCTGATACCTCCGTGAGAGAACGCCCGAGATTGCGACGGTTCTCGGGCGAGCTTACCTCGAAGTTTTGTGAGGCGGCCGCAGCCAACATGGCATTGAGTGCGCACAATGTTGGCAAGATGGCAGGACATAGCTGGGAGCTCGACGCTATGAGGGCGTTGGTCGTGACGCGGAGTTGCGCGATGGTATGCTGCAGCTCCGCTGCGCTGTCGTGTGATCCGCACGAAGAGCCAAGGCCCGCCTCTGCGGAGGATACAGTGACTGCGGTACTCGAGGTGGTACAATTGCTGACCAAGGACGCGTGGACGGCGTCCCTTGGAAATCCAGCTGTGGTAGGAATCGTGGACATGGGTTCCAGGGCGCTGGAAGCGTCAACGACGTTCCCAGGCAAGCGGAACCCGTGTGATGAGTTGTGACCTGGTACTGTGGCGTAGATGAAGCGGTCTTGCGCCGCCGGGTAGGCCTCGACGCCGTACACGGTGGGTGCTTGAAGCGCCGACAGGTTGCCAGGTATGGAGGAGGCATGTACGCCATCCCTAGGTGAGAGAGGCCCGTGCGCATGGTTGCCGCGACGTGTCGCGTCCCAGGACAAGTTTCCCGGAACCACAACGGAGGCCTGGACGCCATCCGTCGGTGCTGGGATCGATGCTGGCCGCGACGGACGCCTTGCGGGTTCCATCAGCGAAGAAGCGTGACGGCGTTCCTTATCGTGAACTGGTACCGGTAACGGGTGCTGGAGCCGCCGAGGAGGCCTTGACGCCGTCCCCGAACGGTGGTGTCAGTAAACAGCTGCCGAGGAGGGCTTGACGCCGTCCTCAAGCGACGCTTACCGCGGCTGCACGTCGGCGGGCGTTCTGGATGACGAAACCGAGACGTAAGCCGTTTTCTTCGTCGACTGCGCCATTGTAAGGACGAGAAATAAGAGACAACGCCTTTGCTGCAGGCCGGCTGTTCTTATTCTGCTTCCTCTTCCTCCGCTTCCGTAACCCTGCCTCCCCTTGCCTGAGCCCCACTATTTATTATCATTACAATATATATATATATATATATATATATATATATATATATATATATATTGTAAAGGAGAGAAAAGAGACAACACCCGATTCTGGGCCACCTGTTCTTATTCTGTACTTCGTGTTCCTCCTCCTTGCTCTAGCTATCCGCGCGCCAAAGCGCCAGCGTCTTTCTTGGTCATGACACTCGGCCATGACTGCGCGCGCGCGGAGCTGGCGGCAAAGTTTCTGGTGGACGGCACTGGCTGCCTCGAGCTGGTCGCTCTTTTGCACGTCACGATGTCTTTTGAAAAAATGCTGTGGACTCAGGTGGCGGGCACTGGCTGCCCCGTTGAAGCCGACGCTCTCGGCCGCGATTTGGTCCCGGTATCTGCCAAAGGTAGATCTGGCGGTCAATATAGTGGCTGCATCTTGGAGGTCGGCCTTGGCCACGCTGAAACTGGGTGCCAGAGTCTTCCACAAGTCTATCGGGAGGTCGAGACTGGTTGCTGTCTGCATCTTGAGCGCCAACTTTCTCCTCATGATCTTCGTCAGTGACACCGGCAGTGGTTACCTTGGGCTCTACCGGCGCCATCACCGTAGGCGGTTCAAGCATAGACGATGCTGGTGTCTCCACTTGCCTCAGTAAAGGTGATATTGGGGCTGGCTTCTCTAACTGAGCTGTATGAGGACTGGTATCAGCCTCTTCCACTGACATGTTGGCATCATGTACCGGCACGGGTACTGAGAGCAGCAGTGGCGTGTCGCACCTGTGTCTGACGTCATTCGTAGGACAGGCGAAGAAGCTTTCTGCCGCGCGGCTGGAGGGCTCCGAGGAACCTTTGAGGTGTTGCTTCACTTCGGCTTGGTGTGCGAATGGGGTTGCGTCAGTGAAGGGCAATGCAGCACAGTCGAGATGATTCTCTGTGGCTGTTTCTTCGGAGTAACGCCCTTCAAGAGGTCCGACTTCGGTAGTGGCCTCTGGCCGCGGTGAACTTGCTTCGGGAACTTCTCGTGTGGTAAGCTGCAGCGCACAGCTGCAGCCTCGAGGTGGAAAGCCCCTGGAGATTGCTCCTCGATACCGGCCAGGTTGGACGGGGTGGTGGTGGAGAAGTGGTAAGGAATACGACCGAAAGCAGCTATGAGCTTGCAGCTTTACTCAACCCATGACTGCTGCTTCCATCCTTCATACCGGTGCCACGCCACTGCACCTTCTCTAAGACCGTCTACAGCCACGGTCGATATCTGAGATTCCGTCCAGGCCTCGCACATTGCTAGCACGGTGACGGTTGCCACCCAGCTGTCGGCGTTGTTCCGGACCCCGTCGAATTCCGGCAGTTCGTAGGTGGACGGCGATGGTGGGGCGGCACATGAGAATGCAGATATCACTGAGGCAACGCCGTCCAGCTGGTCTGAGAGCTGCAGGAGGGTGCCCCAAAGCTGCCTGCGTTGCTCCAATGGGCTTGCCTCAAGGTCGTGCAAGGCAGCTACGTCCAACACGGCGTTAGTGACACGCAATTCTGACAACATTGTAGGAGCTCGCTCGGAGATTGACGCTGTCAGTTCGTCAGTCTTGACGCGGAGTAGCGCGATGGTACGCCGCAGGTTCGCGGCGCTGTCGTGTGTGAAGTCTGAAGCGTTGGTGATCGCGGTCTTCGAATGAGTAGCGGTTGCAGCCCTCACGCCGGTGAGGTTGACGAGCAGAGAAGCCTGGACGTCGTTCCCTGGCAGCTCGTATGTTCAAAGAGCGCGGCAACGGCAATGTAGGCCATGGGAAGCGTGAGCGGCATTCCCAAAGGACAGGAGCCGGTGCGGATCCATGCCGTGAAATGGTGGCAGGGTGTCGATAAGGTCATGTCCTACAACCGCAAAGGAGGCCTGGACGCCGTCTACTGGAGGTTTGAAGGGTAGCTGAAGCGACGGGTGGGACCCCATTGCCAAGGAAGCGTGAACGGCGTTCCTCCATGGAGAAGCCCGCACTACCGACGAACCACGAAGACACGTACCGGTGGCTTGCGGCAGAGGGTTCACTTGTCGACTTGCGCTGACGGCCGAATTCATAGCCAAAGACGCGTGGATGGCATCCCTTGTGAAATGATACCGGTAACGGGTACTGCAGCCACCGAGGAGGCCTTGACGCCGTCCCCGAACGGTGGTGGCAGTGGCGGCAGGTGAACCGCTGCCAAGGAGGCCTTGATGCCGTCCTCAAGCGGCGCTTATCGCAGCTGTCCTGGATGACGATGCTGGGACGTAAGCCTTCTTCTTCGTCGACTGCGCCTTTGTAACGGAGAGAAAAGAGACAACACCCGATTCTGGGCCAGCTGTTTTTATTCTGTACTTCGTCTTCCTCCTCCTTGCTCTAGCTATCCGTGCGCCGAAGCGCCAGCGTCTTGCTTGGTCATGACATATATATATATATATATACATATATGCACATATATATGTGCGCTTCCTTTCTCGCTACGTCTATATATATATATATATATATATATATATATATATATATATATATATATATATATATATATACACACACACACATGATTGGGTCAAGTGACAACCACTTCAGCTACTTTAAGCGTATCTCTCTCTATTCTCTCTCTCTCTCTCTCTCTCTCTATATATATATATATATATATATATATATATATATATATATATATATATATATTGTAGTGAAGAAGATGAATGCTACTCAGAAGGGCAGGGGGTATGACTCAGTCGGTGAAGAAGACGACGTTTGGTTGGCTGGCGACTCAGGCTGGTTCCGCCATTACCACTTGACGTGTCGTGACCGCTCTCCTGTTTTATAAAAGAGTGCAACTCTAAAACGCCTCATTATAATTGGTGGAGGTGCTGGGTAACGCCTAATCCTGGAACTGCGAAACCGTACGTTGCCTCCAGTTGCTACGATGTCCACGGACGATGATCAGCACGCGGCCGCCTCGGCTCCAACTACTGCAGCTCCTGTCTGTCTCGGCTCCTTTCGGCAACGCGATCCACCTACCTTCAGTGGAACCGATGACAAAGACGCGGAAGACTGGCTCGACGAATACGACCGGGTGAGCAAGCACAACAAGTGGGACGATGCACACAAGCTTACTGTCGTCCAATTTTATTTGACCGACGTCGCCAGTCTGTGGTACCGTAATCACGAGAGAGACCTCCCCACCTGGTCGGCCTTCCGAACGGCGTTTGCGGACTTAATTGGCCGTCCAGCACTTCGCAAACTACGGGCCGAACAGCGCTTGCGTACCAGGGCTCAGCAGAATGGTGAGCATTACACCAGTTATATCGAAGATGTGGTCGACCTTTGCCGGCGTGTCAACTCGGCCATGACAGAAGCCGAGAAGATCAAACACATCTTGAAAGGCGTGACTGACGACGCATTTCAGATGCTTGTCGCCAAAAGCCCACAAACGGTAGCGGAAGTGATCCAACTGTGTCAGAGCTATGATGAGCTCTGGAAACAGCGTGACACCACTCGTCGTGCTACCGCGCCATGTGCAACCATTTCCGCTTTAACGTCGGCTGGCTCTATAGATCACACCACTTTGCTTCTCGAGATCAAGCAATTTGTACGGGAGGAGGTCGCACGCCAGTTGTCCCTCGTGCCTTATGCCTCCGAAAGTGCCCCATCTACTTTAGCGCCATCAATACAGCGAGTAGTCCAGGAGCAAGTGTCCGAGGCGCTACCAACAGCTCACGCACCACCTGTGGCTGCTCCATTGACCTATGCCGAAGCACTGAACGGAACCCGACGTCCACCTGTCGCGAACGGCCACGTTTCTTTGTCGCGAACGCCTACGTCCACGCGTCCTTTTGTCGTACCGACTGAGCCTATGTACCAGGCTGCCCGTCCTTTCTCCCGACCACCACCTCGACGCTTTCAGAAACCTTGGCGCACTCAAGACAACCGCCCCATATGCTTCGCCTGTGGAATTGCGGGTCACGTGGCACGATTTTGTCGACGGCGTGAGTTTTTCCTGCATGACGACGTCAGGCCCAACAATTATGATTTACCCCCACGACCGGAGCCGGCTGTATATGGCGAGACTACCACCATGGACACATTTTCACCTCGCCGGAACTTCAACAGACACCGGTCGCCTTCACCTCAACGCCGTTGAGGTGAAGGCGACCCGGATGTTGCTGAGTCAACGACGATGTCACAAGCTGCTAAATACACGGAAGAGTGTCGTCAGCTTGCCCGCTCCTTCACAAGTGCTGAACAGCAACGCCAGAAACACCACCGCGATAGCCCGACGCCTCCGGCTTCTTATGCATCGGATGACCTTGTCTGGCTTCGCATCCCTTCAACCAGCCCTGGTCTCTCAACGAAACTGATGTACAAGTATGACGGACCTTACCGTGTGGTTAAACAAACTTCACCCGTCAATTACATCGTGGAGCCGCTTGAACAGCCCCACGATCAACGACGCCGTGGACGTGAGACCGTCCACATAGACCGGCTAAAACCATATTACGATCCTTCTATTGTCTCCTGCCCATGAGTCGCCAGGATGGCTCTTTTCCGGAGGGGAGGAAAATGTAGTGAAGAAGATGAATGCTACTCAGAAGGGCAGGGGGTATGACTCAGTCGGTGAAGAAGACGACGTTTGGTTGGCTGGCGACTCAGGCTGGTTCCGCCATTACCACTTGACGTGTCGTGACCGCTCTCCTGTTTTATAAAAGAGTGCAACTCTAAAACGCCTCATTATAATATATATATATATATATATATATATATATATATATATATATATATATAGCCACCTACGACTTTTACCTCTCCTGGCCGTTTCGTTAACGGTATCGATACGAAACTTGGTATGGCGTAACATGACTGTATCAAGAACATATTTGAATAGTCAAACATTAAAATCATGACATGTATGTCATGATTTAAATTTCGTGGCCCTGCAGCTCTTGCGGTGGTTTCGTTCACATCGCATGTTGCAAAACTGGTACGGTACGACATGACTCCATAGCGAACACAAGCGACAGATCCCAACATGAAAATCATGACATGCCTGTCAAGTAACAACACGACAACATGCCACGCTAATGATGCGCTCGCGGCCGTTTCGCTAGTTTCACATGTACCAAGCTCGGTATTACGCGATGTGAACAGACAACATTGGTAAATGACACATCCAAACGTGATAATCACCAGAATCGAAAGTTTGGCTAGTTGGATATGCATGGTATAACTGTCAGTTCAAGTGCACGAATAAACAGAAAAGAAGAGAGAACAAGCGCTTTTTCGCTGTTTGTTTGTAACAACATGATTAAGAAACTTAAATTTGAAGGGAACCACTCCAGGCGTCGTGATGATAGTAGGAAAGGTAGGAGGATAGCAGTGATTCCTTATCTTCATAAGACATCGCATGAACTGAAGCAACTCGCTAATTGATATAAAGTCGATGTGCTTTTCTCAGCCAAAAGCAAACTGCAGTCCATTTGTTCACGCATGCACAGAGAGTTTCCGCAATGTCGCATTAAACACAGCAAAAGGTTCGTGGACTGCGCAATGGGCGTTGTTTACATGACTCATTTTAGCTGCGGTAAAGTGTACATCGGTCAGTCGGGAAGGTGCGTCAATGTTCGTCTCAGAGAGCACGATTCTTCTTTGAAATCCTTGGGTGCATCGCATCTCGCGGCTCATTGCAGAAAGTGCGGTTGTTATCCTCTTTTTTCAGGATACTGAAGTGGTTTTTCGATCTAACAATCAATTAACTCGTGAGTTGACGGAAGATTTTCACGTAAGAAAAAGAGGGGAACAATGCCTCAGCCAGCCTTCGGTTTTGCTGCACGATAAAGAGTTCCGAGATTATGTTCCGAGATAATCTTTTTTTCTTTTACCCTGTGTTTTCGATGTGCCACGGGTGTACTTTTATGCCTGCTCACGCATGCGTTGTTTCTTGATTGTCTGTTTATATATTCTTTCCTTTCTAATAAACAGTTTGGTTGCGAAAAAGCGCTTGTCCTCTCTTCTCTTCTGTTTATTCGTGCGCTTGAACTGACATTTATACCGCGATAATCACGAAATGCATGTCATGTAACAACATGACTACATGCCACACTTATGATGCACTCGCGGCCGTTTCGCTAGCTTCACATATGCCAAATTTGGTATTACGGGACGTCAATGAATGATGAAGGTGTGTGACTGGTGCAAACATGATAATCATGACATGCGTGTCATATAAGAATATGACGACATGCCACAGTCAGGGCGCCAATATATTTCGACGTGATGTGGTGCGCGAGCTCGCCGGCGTTCATTCGTTGCGTCAAGCCGCCATTTCCACGCCAGGCGCCGGTACTGCCATATACTCGCAGACGCGCACCGCGCTGTGTTGCTTTGACGCATGCGCGTTTCAGCATGTTCGGCGTCCCTCCGTCACGAAAACAGGGAGACGCGGTGTTATCTGTGTGAAGCATCGGCACAAAATGCAGCATGTAGCACTTCGTGCTAGTTGCCGTCGGGCCGCGCCAACGGACGCTGGTCGGGCCAGTCGTGCCTGGCGTCAGACTATAAAGTGCTCGCGTTTTGCTAACGTACCGTCGCTGTGCCCAGCTTGTGTGCGTGTCAACGCTACGTAGTAGTAATTTGGACTTTTCACGACGCGCTTGCGGCAGTTTTACTAGCTCCACATAAAACGAATTTGGCGTTACGTGACATCAATGGATGACGAAATATATGACTGATGCAAACCTGGTAATCCTGACATGTGAGAACATAAAAACATACCACGCTCATAGCGAGCTTGCAGCAGTTTCGCTAGTTCCACGTATACTAAATTTGGTATCACATGACGTGAATAAATAACAAAGGTAAACGACGCATTCAAACATGATAATCATGAGAGGAAAGTCATGTACGACATCATTTACCTCCACCTTGTAGCATTGTGCTGATTTTAAAATGACATGCCAACCTGTCTCATTCGTTGTTTGCATATCGTAAATTCCCCCATTACGTGGGATCTGCCAAATGTTTAGTCAATTTAGTATATTAATATTAAAAAAAAGTACGAAGAACTCCAGGGCAAAATTCATACACTTAGAGATTGGCCGCTAGGGGTCTTGGAGTGCAGCAGCACTTCGCTTCGGCTCCTAACCGCGAGAGCGAAAATTGCCAATCGCTGGTATCTCGAGTGCTCTCAACAACACGAATGCCTTCATACAGGTGAGTGCTCTCCACTAACCCCTCTTGAGGTTTCGGCGAGCCCCAGGAGGGCCACCAGGCCCAAAAAACCAGGCCCCGTCGCGCCACCGCCGTGCTAGGCCTTGCGACGCGTCGCGCCGCAGCCTCCTCACCTTAGGCCAGCATGGAGGTTCGAGTACAAGGCACGGACATGGACCCAAGCCAGTATGACCCTCGGGACTGGACTCAAGTCCTCAGAGCCCAGGCAAACCTCCGGGAAACACGAAACGCGAGCCACAGTACGAACGCCGATCCTTCTGTGCGAGAGACGCCGAGCCAGTCGCGCGAGACTCCGCAGACCGCCACAACTCCCGGGCTACAGAGCTCTTCGACGCAGCTGCGCGTTCTCCATACAACCGCCCAAAAGATCAAGCAACTACCACCCCTTCCACCCGACGGATTTAAAGTGGTGTTCCGCTCCCAGGGAGGCCTTGACCTTACAACGCTCCAGCCACGCTACCTCCTCACCGCTCTCATGCAGGCCGCTGCGCTGACGGACCCATCTACGCCGACCCGCCGGATTCACCCTGTCAATAACACTTGCACAGTGTCTGCGGTGAATGAAAAGGACGCGCTCAAGCTTGTGCAGCTACAGCACATCACCTACGACAAGCATGAGTATGCCATGACGGCATACATCGCACCCCCCGATGGCTCAGTCAGGGGTGTTATTACAAACGCCTACTGGAAGGAATCACCACAAGAACTACTCGCGGACTTGATCTCCCGCAACCCCCACGAAACTATACTAGACGCTCGACGAATGGGACTCACGCGATCGATTCTCATTACCTTTGGACAAGCCACCGTCCCATGAAAGATTGTTTATGGTGGAGGACTGCATCTGTGCACGCCCTATACACCAAGGGTCGAGACGTGCAGTAACTGCCGGACCAAAGGCCGCCGCACGGATGTATGCATACAACCTAGGACGCACAGGTGCCCCAGATGTGGCCAATTACACCCGAAGGAGGCAAATCCAACGTGTAATCCAGTCTGCATCATCTGCGAAAGCCCACATCTGTCGGGGACCCGGGAGTGTAAGCACCGGCACCTACCTAAAGTAACCAGGCCCAAGTCACCACGTGAACCACGATCACAGGAAGGAGTAGACCACTCACTATGCGGTGCAAGCACCAAACGCTCTGAGCCACATGCCGGCCAACGAAAAGGGCAGTCGAAGAGTTCCGACCAACCTACATGGGCGGACAAGCTGAAGACGCCCAATGGGACCAGACCACCGGCAACCAACACTCCGCCTGCCCCGGACCCCCGTGACCAGGAGCTCCGGGCCCTGCGTGTGGAGGTAAGCCGTCTCACGACCCTTCTAACACAAAGCCCTACTCCCCCCTCACCTCCTTCGCAACAGCTGTCCCCAGAACAAGTCACCCCACCCACTGCGCAGTCACCCAACAGCCCCGCCACACACTCCTCACCCCCCCTTAAAAAGAAACACAGCTCAGACTCAGTCGACGATTATCAGGCTGACCTAAGAAACTTGGAAGCCAAATTTGACGCCAAATTGGTAGCGTTGGAGGCGCGCATCGAAGCTAAATTTTCAACGATAGTCGAGCAGCTGTCTACTCGTTTTGAGCAACAGATGGATGCACTATTCACACGCCTAACCCAAACTCTAGAAACTAGGTTTACGCAATTTGAGACCCGCCTTCAGAGGCTCGAAACTACCAGCTCATCACATGAGGGGTCTTCACCTACATCTCACACACACCTGCTCCTTCTATTTCACTTCCACTACAGCAACAACAACCAATCCTAGCTCCGCCCACGCTCCAATATGGCGGGTCGTGATACTTCTACCCACCTATCACTAATCCAATGGAACTGCCGCGGCTTTCGGGGCAAGCGCGCACCGCTGCAGCTTTTAATACCTGCCCTCCCTGCCATACCCAAACTTCTTTTGTTACAGGACACGCAACACCAAGCCAAACTTCCAAGTTACCATGCAGTACACTCAGACCCCACTGACACTCCCCGAGTGTCCACACTTATTCATCGCACCCTTACCTACCAAGAACACACAATCACCTCCTCCACTCCGTGCGTCCTCATAGAACTCATCCCCACGAAACTTAACACACCTCCGATTTTTATAGCCAATATCTACCACACGTCACGCCAGGCCATGGCCCCTCTCGATGTGCTATTGCAGAGAATTCACCGCATCGCGGGCCGAAACCCCCTACTCATAGGCGTCGATTTTAACTCTCAGCATACAGACTGGGGTTATCGGTACACCACAGCACGGGGTCGCAGGCTTTGGACTACCATTCAAGACTTGCGCCTCACTACACATAACAACTTTCTCACACCAACCCGAATCGGCAATAGCGTAACAATAGACACTAGCCCAGACCTCACACTCAGCCGTTCTCTCAAAGATATCTCATGGTCTCGTACACAACACACACTTGGAAGTGACCATTATATTATCGCCATACAAATACCTCACACACCACACAGACCTCGACTCCTCACCCACAATCTGATTCACTGGGACGCTATCCGATCCGCTCGTCGGGAACTCCCCAATACCCCGATACAAGACATTGATCATTGGGTCTCATCTCTCCTAGATGATATAACCGCACACACACAAAAGATTACCACACCACCCAACACCCCTACATTGGACACTCGCTTAGCCCACCTCTGGGAGGCGCACCACAGCATACTGGAGAGATGGAAACGACAGAAACATAACAGAACGTTAAAACGCCGACTGGCTACGCTACAGACACAAATAACTGCGCACGCCGAGGAGTTGTGTCATTCCAACTGGGGTCAGGTGTGCAACAGCATAGCTGGCAACCTCTCTACCAAGTACGCATGGCACCTCCTACGGCACCTTATCGACCCTACACACTCACGCACAACGTCACAACATCACATTACACGCCTACTTCACAACTCCACGCTTTCCCCTGACACCCTTCTGGACCAACTACGCACAACACACATGGCACCCGGCACCTCCTCCCCTCTTCCGCCCTACACGGGAGCCCCGAATGAAGCCCTGGACAACGACATATCGGAGCAAGAGGTCCGTATGACCCTCCAGAACATCCGAACAAGCTCTGCACCGGGGAAAGACGGGATAACTAAACTCCATGCTCCGTAATCTGGATGATCAATCGATTGCACAGATTACAGATTACTTTAATAAATGCTGGAAGGAAGGCACCTTGCCGCAATCCTGGCGCCATGCCAAGATTGTATTCATCCCTAAACCTAACAAACCCCTTACCATATCAAACCTGCGCCCCATTTCACTCACATCGTGTCTCGGGAAGCTTCTCGAGCACGTTGCTTTAAACAGACTGACTCAACACATGCACGACCACAACCTATACCCGCACAGCATGGTGGGCTTCCGCCCGTGTCTCTCCGCCCAAGATGCCATGCTTCAACTGACGCACGACATTCTTGATCCTCTCATCCCCGCTCATACTAAAGCCGTCTTGGCCCTGGACTTAACCAAGGCCTTTGATCGAGTAGAACACCGAGCGATCATGGCGGCTCTCTCCCCCCTCAATGTGGGCGTTCGTATGTACGCCTACATACAAGCCTTCCTAACAGGACGCACGGCCGAGGTTCATATGGGCCCCCATGCGTCCCCTCCATATACCCTCAGTGGTGTAGGCACTCCGCAAGGTGCGGTCCTTTCCCCTTTTCTCTTCAATGCCACACTCATTCCCTTAGCCCGCGCTCTTCACAATATCCCTCACCTTCACCACACCCTCTATGCAGACGACATCACACTGTGGACCACCCACGGTAGTGATGGCGACATAGAGGAAACCTTGCAAACCGCCGCAAACATTACACAACAACACGCACAAAGCATTGGTCTCTCCTGTTCCCCGGAAAAATCTGAGCTGCTTCTCATATGCCCTTCACCACGTACTCTTCCCACTGCCCCTATCACCGTTACTCTGGACGGGCGCCCTATCCCAGAGGTCGACACAATCCGAATCTTGGGCCTTCACATACAAAATAACGGCCGTAACACTTTCACTATCCGGAAACTCAAGCGGGTGACGGATGCGCTCTCGCACCTCGTCCGCAGAGTTTCTGGAAAACACTATGGCATGAAGGAACACGATTTGTGTCGTCTCATTCATGCCTTCATACTGAGCCGCTTCCTTTATACAATCCCGTATCTCCGACTTCGACAAGAAGAAATAGCCACCCTGGGTGCCATGCTTCGTAAAGCCTACAAGGTGGTCTTACACCTCCCCCCTAACACACAGACCACTAAACTTCTTCAGCTTGGGCTCCATAACACCACACACGAACTCATTGAGGCCCACAGACGAGCGCAATACACTCGTTTAGCTCAGACTTTCACCGGACGCTACATACTTAACACCCTCAATATTCACATACCAGCAGCCGACCCCACACTTCTACCAATCCCCCGACCCATACACACACAGATAATAGCTAAACCTCTCCTAAGAAACACCCACGTTACCTACCATTCGGCCCACCGCAAGGTCCGTGCAAAAGCTCTCCACAAATACTACGGCTCTGAAGAGGACACCGTATGGGTGGATGCAGCTTGCACGGGCGACGACGCGGCAGTTGCAGTCGTTGATCGCACACTCCAACCCATTGCAACTCTCCACCTTCCTCCTGCATCCACCCCGGAATCCTCGGAAGAAGCGGCGATCGCGCTTGCCCTCGCACACACTGATGCCCGGTACGTCCTTTCCGACTCGAAAACCGCTGTCCTAAATTTTGCGCGAGGACGAGTCCACGAGAGCGCTTTCAGAATTCTCAGCTCGCCCACCGAAAACCCGGCCCGCCATGTGGAGCTGATCTGGGTGCCGGCGCACTCTGAGAATCCCGGCAACGAAGCCGCCAATGACCACGCCCGAGGTCTCATCAACCAGGTGGCGGCGGAATCGGAGTCAGGCTCTTCCAGGGAGCGCATGCATTCATTCAACGAGATCACCCAGTCATATCGCGCCGAACGCCAGCTATACCCACCACCCCACCAATCCCTCAAAAATTTTCACCAAATATTATGGCGTCGCCTTCAGACCCGCACCCTTCCCTCCCCCCATTTTCTTTCCCGCATTTACCCGGGAGCGTACCCCCACCCCGTCCTGTGCTCAATGCACTCACCCCCACGCTAACCTTACCCACATTCTCATGGAATGCCCGGCGGACCCTCCCCCGCGGGGCCCGGAGCCACTGACCACATGGGAGGAATGGGAGACCTTGCTGCGCTCGACGGACCCGGCCAAGCAGAAAATCGCCACTGACCGGGCCGCCCACGTCATGGAACTGCATGAACTCATGAACGCACAGCGCAGTGGGGTCGTGCGGGGACCCTGGGACGTAAGTGCCCAAATCCCTTGGTCTAATAAAGTTTTACCTCCTCCTCATACACTTAGACAAGTTTTCGTTCAGTGCAGTATAGGCAATGTCAAATGCTATTTGCAATACTGACGATTACATTATTAACTTCAGCTTTGACTACATGGGGGAATGCCGGCTCAGGACGATAATTCAGTTGATTTTTGTACATTTTAATTTAGCTTTCCCTTTTCGCCATCTTCGTCACACGTGAACGACATTGCGCGCCACGAGTTGTGTAAGGAAAGTTCAAGATCCCTTTTTGCGTATTCATGCAGAACTTGATTGCCGTTGTCGCAGAAATATAGAACAGATTTGAAAACATAATTTATTGAAACTCCTGCATTTATATGCCACATTAGAGCACCCATTCATTTTTTACATAAACATTTGTTCAAGTAAAGACCCATGAAGGCAATTATTTGTATTCCTACGTATAAATCAAATTACTCTCAGTCTGTGCTTGAGAGGGGACATTTGGCTGTAGCCCACATGAGTCAACAGTAGCCATACACGAGATTTTACTTCGCGTGCTTAGTGAAACCAGATCTAGGAATACCATGACAATCCAGTTGCGCTGGTGATTATAATAACGATCCCATGAATATGTGCTCAGCAATCACAATCTTCAACTCCAGAAAACGCTCCTTGTGCTGGCAACACTGATTGAAAACAAAAAACAAATTTGGCTACGCTATACGGGGCCAATGCGGCACTTGCACTTGGCGCCGTGCATGCCGAAGCTAGTTGATTATGGCGGCAGATCGCCTTGCTTCATCGAAGGTGAAAAAGTGCCGGCCGCGGAGCACGCCATTCTCATCGGCATAAGGATTTCACTGGCGAAACAGGGGAAATAGTCACGCTATGCGCGCAAACTTTGAGTCTGTTCGGCGAACTGCATAAGAAGAATAAGAATAAATAAGAATAAGAAGAATAAGAAGAAGGTTAAGAAGAAGAACAAGAAGAATAATAGGAAGAAGAATAAGAAGAATAAGAAGAAAAAAAGAATAAGAAGAATAAGAAGAAGAATAAGAAGAACAAGAAGAAAAATAAGACGAAAAAGAATAAGAAAAAGAAGAAGAAGAAGAAGAAGAAGAAGAAAAAGAAGAAGAAGAAGGATGTGAGGAACTAGGCCGCAGTGCACAATGGGTGTTTGCCATTTTATTTAAGGCGCAAACAAACAAACCTTGAGCTCGGTGGTACCATGACCACATTTCGACATTATTTGTTCGTTTGAGCCGTCGAGAAGTTGACACATATCCACTCTGAGGGTTTGGCCAATTTTTTAGTATTAAATTTTGTAAACAATTTCAATAACGCTGAATGGTATTATTTAATGGTGTTTTTTGTTTTTCATTCAAATGTTGTGCGTATTCTCCCATATAATTTTAGTTAAGGGTATGACCCAGAAGTGTTTAAATGCGATTTGGCGAGCCAGCCACGTCATAGTGGTCCACATTCACAAACTGATACCGGGAGTCCTAGACATTTTAAGGGGTCACCGCAAGTCTTTTTTCATCGCTTTGATGGCTCACCTGCTGGGCCATCTCGACAATTTGCCTACAACGCAGTCAAACCATTCTGCAGCACCGCACTCGCAGCGACTCGGCAAAGAGAAACCACACGGTACCTCGAGTGTTCCGGCAGATGTCCTGCGGAATACGCCCTCTGAGATCTCTGTGTTGACCGGACGGCTGTAAGCTTTGTAACGTAGTGTTTCGGCCATGTTAGTACATCACATTTAGCTTTTTAGCGCACGAAAAAAAACACAGACTGAAAAAGGCGGGACAGGCACTACTTGCAACAATGTTTACTCCAGAAAAAGACATCTTATATGCATATATAAGGCAAGATAGACATTCCTTGTATACAGACAACCATATACGGGCAGCATCGAGCAGAGGTCATCTGACCCGTGAAATAATCGAGTCTGAAAAGATTGATATGCTGGCAGATAACTATTTCAAAATCGTCAATTGTCCTTTGATGCATCAGCCTATCAACGGAAAGATATGTGAATTTACACAGTGCGTGCAATCACGACTGAAAAGTGATGTAGCCATATATGGTTGCCTTTGCCTGGAATAATTGTTGCAATTAGCGCCTGTCCCAACTTTACCTGTTTGTGTGCTTTTTCGTGCTCTAAAAAACAGCAGTGTCTCTCTAACCAATATGGAAATCAAAATAGACTACTAGACTGCATGCACACAGAAGTAACGCAATCACTGTGCTCTCACAGACCTGCTACAAAGCTTCGTTGCCGTTTTCTAACTGCCGTGCACTAAACAAGGAATCGGCAATGATCTTCGATGAAGCTTTATTGACCTATAACGGCACCTTGAGGACATCGCACACCTGACAGCGGCATTCCTTGGCGAACATTCCAAACAGCTTAACCAGGGTTCGAATTTCTGAAAAAGCAACATGATATATACATTGCGCATTTGGCCAAGACAACTCCAAGGTGAAAGGTATTGTTGGGCTCGAACTTCGTGCGTTCCCCGAATACCTTATGTTACCCACCCAGCGGCCGGCGACCCCTCGCCAACAAGGAAGCAGGGCCACCGGAATGCGGGACGATGACTGTCTGCTGGCCACAAAGGACGCGACAACTCCCGTGCCGCTGTCGGGCTCAATTATGGCGCCTTACAGGAGACGGAGCCAGGCTGCAGGTGGCCGGTACACGTGAAAGGTACGCGTGGAAGGTACACGTAAGCATCCGCCGGACAATCAGAATCAGCGGAGGCGACGGCATTGGTGCAGGGGCCAATTGTATTGATGGCCTGTCAACCCGGCATCGCGGGAACTTACTCGGAGGCGCTTTTCCACGACCTGGCAACACCCGTCGTCGACCATTCCGGGAACCAGTGTGAAAGAAACCCGAGTTACGGCGGAGAACTGATGAGTGGGCAAGAGGCGGGGAATCTTCGAGGTTGTGGCGAGGAGAGACACATCTGTGCGTTCCGATTGGACTGTAAGAGTGGTGCGTTACGATTGGACTGTAAGAGTGGTTGAATGGGGAGACAGGGGATAAAACCAGGGGTGCAGGGACAGTGGGGGGAGAGAAGAGAAACGAATAAACGTCTCTATATCCAGATGATGTCGGAGCGGTCGTTTCCTCAAGGTGCCAGCAGATGAAAAGTTCTCGTCTTCGGCTTCCTTGGCGGCAGCAGCAAATGTCGCGCAACAAGCGAGAGGCGAGTGGAAAGAACCAAACGGAACGTAACTGGCGCAGTCGGCAGGGTCTGCATGGTTGAACTGAGGAGGACAGCGGGGAGCGACATCGGCCAAGACTGACGCCAACCACCTTTAACTGACTATTACGCTGCGGGATCAACAAAGCAACGCTAGTCCACCGGATTCCGAGGAGGAAGAGCGCACCGCAAGGCTACTTCAGGCGGGTACCTCTTGATTTTCTGTTGGGCGCAGGCGATGACAAAGCATTACAACTTGCGAGACAGCAAAAGGGACAACTCGGAAATGAACAGGGACGGGGCAGGAAACTTGCAGGCGTTCGGAGTCGCCGACAGCGGCACGGGGGGTCATGGTAGTGTCACGTCAGATACGGCATCGGAACAACAGCTAGCGCTGCTCCAGCTTCAATTAAAAATTGCTGAGGCGGAAACGGAGAAGCGGCGTTTGATGCTGGAAAGCCAGCGGCTACGAGCCCGTAATAGGGCAGAGTCCAATGAGAGCGATGACAGCGTAGCGCTCGGCGGAAGGTCAGAGGAAGACAGGCGACTGAAATTCGCAAGCTTGTTAAGGGGTGTACTGGCACCAATGCCGAACCAAGAGGCGCTTGCGCCAATGTGGTTCGAGGATGTTGAGGCAACGCTCGAGTCGTATGAAGCTCCGAGTGAATGGTGGGCCGGGCTAGTTTTGCCACAGTTGAGTGAAAGGGCACGCGGGCTGCTGTGCAGGCTTACAGCAGAGGAGCGCAAAGCTTATGTTAAGCTTAAGTCAAGCATTTTGGAGGGTCTCAGGCTTTCGGCGGCGGAGTACAAGAGGCTGTTTGAGGGATCGAAAAAGGGAGAAATGGAGTCCTGGGATCAGTTTGCCGTACGCCTTGAGAATTATTTCGATTACTATGTCCAGAGTTCAAAGGTAGGTACGTTCGAGGAACTTAAGCAGCTAGTCGTCGCGGATCGCTTGAAAGAATGTTTGAGCCCGGAAGCGAGAGCGCATGTCATTTGTAATCAACATGAGTTCTTTTTGCTGCCCAGTGGCGTGGCTAGCCTCGCCTCGAGATTCGAGGAGAGCGAAAAGTGCAAGGCAGCACAAAAGAAGGCAAACGTAGAGGAGTGGGAAAAGAAAGCTAAAACAGCGGTAGATACACACACGGACAGAAAAGGGAAAAGGCGATGTTTTGAGTGTAATGGTGCAGACCACATTGCCAGGAATTGCCCAAATAAGGGCTCAGGTGCAAGGCAAAACACTAGGCCAGCAGGACAACAAAACGGTCCAGTGGTCGCGAGGGTGACGGCTCCTGCATTCGGGTCAGAAATAGCAATGGCAGACAGGTTGTGGCAGCGCAAAGAGCAGAAACAACCCTCACTGGAAACTGTAACGCTTAAGAGCTCAGGTCGATCATTAAACGCCGTGGTAGACTCAGGAGCGGAGGTGAGCGTCATCAGAAAGGCAGTGGTACCTCAGTACGATGGTACGGGTTCGCAGATAAAGTTGACGGGAGCGTTCGGGCAACAGGTAACCGCTGAGTTGGCTTACGTGCCGCTCGTAGCTACTGAAGGAAGTCCTTACGTGATGTCCGATTGATTGATATGTGGGGTTTAACGTCCCAAAACCACTATATGATTATGAGAGACGCTACGTGATGTCCGAGGTGGTGCAGTCAGCCGTGCTTTGTGCAATCACAGATAAGCTGCTAGACGGCACCGACGCGCTGATGACGCCCAACGATTACACACAGCTTCTCGAGGAAAGGGTTAAACGTGACATAGTGTCAGACGAGTGTTCAGCAGTCGAGGAGACCGAAGCTATAGTAGAGCTGTCAGATGAGGCATGCGAGGAGCAACGGGCGATGGCAGGCGTCATAACCGCGGAGAGCAACAGCGAAGGTTCCGAGCCGGTCAAAAGCAAACGACAGGAGTTTCGTGAGGCTCAGGAAGCAGACCCGGATTTGCGAGATGTTTTGGCGCAGGCAAAGGCCGGAACGCATGGCATGCTCGTTCAAGACGAGCTGTTGTATGATCAGGAACACCGCGCGGGTCGCATCTGCAAACAGCTAGTGCTACCATCGCACAGGCACAAAGAAGTGCTGAAAATGGCTCACGATTCACCATGGGTAGATCATTTAGAAGAGCGGAAAACACTACAACAAGTGAAAAGCTCATTTTACTGGCCGCAGATGTCGCGAGATGTAAAGGAGTACTGTAGGTCGTGCCATGGATGCCAGGTGAAATCGCCGACGAGGCAGATAGATGGGGTTTCGATAAAGCCCCTGGCCAGGCCCAGCGCGCCGTTTCAGACAGTAAACATGGACTGCATCGGTCCTATGGTACCCCCTTCGGCTAGAGGTCACCGCTATGCTCTTTGTGTCATAGACTTACATACCAGATGGCCAGAGGTGGTATGCCTTCGTTCCCTAATGGCAAAGGCTACATGTGACGCGTTACTGCAGATATTTTCTCAACACGGGGTGCCAGAGACAAGTTGCTCAGATCAGGGCACCAACTTTACGTCGAGGTTGACACAGGAGATGTTGCAAAGACTTGGGGCAACTCCGAGATTTCCCACGCCCGATCACCCGCAAAGCAACGGCTCCCAAGTAACCACGGATATCCGTTAGGAATACGTCGGGACGTCCGTCTCGGATATTCTGGACATCCATCAGATATCCGCGGACGTACAATGTACGTCCAATGGACATACTGTGAATGTACAAAGGTAACAAATTTGTACGTTCGCTCGTCATCCGTCTTGGACAGCCGACACAGACATTAAAAGGACCATCAGGGGATATATTATACATATACACAGGTACATATATGTTCATAATAGATATGTATATTGATTTCTTATTCATTGTGCATAAATAATCTACCCCCTAATGGTCCTTCGAATGTCCATGCGGCCTGTCCGAGGCTGATGTTGAGTGAGCACAAATACCTAGCTATATATATATATATGTGTGTGTGTGTGGTAATATCGAGGGTCCTTGAGGTTTTGTGCACTCTCGCAATTGATTCCTGAGCGTCTTTCACAAGAACCCTTTTGCTGCAGATTAAATATCAAAGCGCTAAAATTATTTCTGGTGCAATGCTAAATTAAAACAAGATTCATGGACACAAATAAGGTGACGACTAGGGATCCGGAGTGCCAATTACCAGCTGTGTATTGATGGTATAAGCTAGAAAAAACATTCATGCACAGCGACGTGAAAGAGTACAGCGAACTTTCGTGCCACTGTGCATGCTTAGAAGCTTATTTGTTTTCAAGCTTTTACCATCGATAAAACAGAATAACATATGTTTGGCAAACTTAGGCATCAACTTGCCCAGGAACAAGTGCTAAAGCGTAAAAAGATTGGGCTCACACAAGGTCTCAGATGCAATAAAATGTTTATTATCATTAGGTCAAATCATGTACTCTAGTAATAATGAATAAATAAATTAAGCAAACACTAATTAAATCAAGTACGATGTTCAAGTTGAAGTGTTAACACAATGATGAGAATAGAAGCACAACTCCACACAATTCTAGCAGTGAAGGTAATACAATGAAAGAAGTTAAGTGTGATTATTTTATTTTGTAATATCAAAATTAAAACTTACAGGGTCATAAAGACACAAGCTTTGGTACAAACAAAAAATGTCAAGAACATTTAGCAAGAAATAAAGGTTTAAGTTAAAAACTGACAAAATCCAGTATGATGCAAAACACCATTCCAATACAATACTGCAGAACAGGCGACAAATATGACTGTTGCAAAAATACAAAAACAAACATGAAATGGGAAATACCAAAAAAATGTATCAGACAAATTCACATCATGGAAAGCACAGGGCTGAATTCCATCACATGCTGAAAATGGATGACACAGTTTTATTGTTTATTAAGTACAATAAACATTAATCATACATAAAACTGTCATTCGCCCGGAAGCATTTTAGAGCTCTACATAGAACAATGCAATGGGACAATTAAGATACCCTTATGACATGAATATCTCTTAAACACTATGAACAGTCCTCATATAGACATCAGTTTTAATTCAAGCACAACCAATACACCTCTTTATCTTTGGAGAATGTGAATGTTTATTGCACAATAGTGGCTGTTTCGTTTCACTGCTAGCACAATATGGTGACCAAATAACTGTCATATTAAAGGGGTAGTGCCACCATTTTTTTTGAAGGACAGTTTACTCTGCCCTACAAATCTCCTGTGTATATAGATAGCTCGGAGCAAGTGTGAAGTACAGCAAATGCCGAGATAGATTATTTTGGAATTAAAGCCAGAAGGGTGTCTTGAAGGGCCAGTTGATACACGATTTGCATGAGCGCATGACTCAAACTATGTACCTAAGAGACGACAAAAATTAATTGTCTTTCCTGTGCTAAGCAAAGCACCAGGAAATACCCAGCACAAGACAAAAAATTTCCACCATCCCTTACGCACGCGGTGCGAGCCATGCACTCAAGATCGTTAGCAAAGCAGGCGTAAGGCTTTCTCGGCAGCCTATGCGAAAAAGTAAAGTAACCCCAAAGAGCATGCGTGCATAAAGAAGCACAGGACACAGTACGAGGAATGCATTAACAATGTATTACGACATTCCGTTGTCATGTGGCTACACCTATGCTGGACAGACCAGTCAATGTTTGAACGATCACCTGAATAAGCACCCGTTCAATCTCAAGACTTCAACAAGCAGCACCTTTGCAGCCCATTGTTCCTCGTGCAGCTGCACCCAGCTCTTCCATAATTGAAAGATGCTTTCACGATGTCATAACAAGATCGAGTGCGAAATCAACGAAGTCTTCCATATTAGGAAGAAAGGACACGTGTGTCAGTGAGCCTCCACTTGCCCTCCTCGAAAAAGAGAACATGTTTCTGAGCTGTTAACTTTGGACATTTTGACTCGTGAGAGATTCATCTTGCTTTTCATCTTTACGAGCAAGTGTTGTAGTCCTATTTGTTTTTGCAGCTCTATATTTTCCCGCGTAATAAACACACACACAGTTGTTCCTCAGTTCCATTGTTCCTCAGTGTTGTGCGGTCATTCTTTCTTCGTCCCAATTTAGTGCCATTTTTCCCTCAGTACTAGTAAAGCCAATTTTCCCAAGGTGCACCTCGCGACATCGACACTAGCTTGACGTCAGGCTACAGTACTAATTCAGGCGACATCATACAGGGTACTCGCCTGGCCATGGGAACATCACAATTTCTTGCTCCAGCATGTGAAGAGCTCATATCGCGACTTGAGAGTACAGTAGGAACCAAGACTAGTTTTTAATAACATGTTGTAATTACTTTTTCAGGGAGCACTTACACTTATTTTCTAGGATCAGCAGTGCTTGGCTTAACATTTAACGCAACGGTGGTATAGTGTCTAAGGTACTCAGCTGCTGACCCGCAGGTCGCGGGATCAAATCCCGGCTGTGGCTGCTGCATTTCCGATGGAAGCGGAAATGTACGCCCGTGTGCTCAGATTTGGGGGCACGTTAATGAATCCCAGGTGGTCGAAATTTCCGGAGCCCTCCACTACGGCGTCTCTCATAATCATATGGTGGTTTCGGGATGTTAAAGCCCATATATCATTTAACGCAAGAAAACAACAAATTAAAACTTTCATGTAACAATCACATAAAGGGGAACTCCGGCGTTTTTTCGATAATAACTGATTTCAATAAAACTTTAAACATGTGTTTTCATTGGTACCGTGATAATATGTGCCAAATTATGCACCCTAAGTCATTCAGTTTCTTGGAAAACAAATTTTAAAATTAGTAGCCGATTCTGCAATCACACTAGTAAACTCAGGCCACCCTGTGCATGTGACGTAAAAGCCTACTCTTTTTGGAAAACCCTGCATTCCCCGGCAGACAGATGCAACGTGCGCTTTCTTCTACGAGGTGACAACGCTAGCACAGTTCAGTTTTGTCAGCTGTATACAACGAGTTCGTCATCGTTGATGTCGGTCTTACAATATTGAGCAACAAGAAAATCGATTCGGGGCATGTCAGGTGCTTCACGCGCCGGCGGGACGAAATCAAAAAGCGATGCTTCTGCGCTGAGATAGTAGCTGCAATCATTGCTGAACTTGCCACTCGTAAGTTCAGACGCTCTGGCACAGCTTGCTTCTGCGTCGATATCGCCAACTTGCCTTTCGCGCATCAGAAGAGGAATGTGAGCTATGTGTGCACCCTAGCAAGCCGTGGCGGGGTGTAGCCGATCTCGTGACGTCATCAGCGACGAATTCTCGAGACGTCATCTGATACCCACCATGGATGACAGAGCAGCTTCCCATTTTGGTCTTTGTTTTGACTTGTCGCTTATTGCTTAATTAAATTTACTGACGAGTACCTGGGCAAAATTAACCACCTTAGCCTTTGCAGGATTGTCAATACTATTTGAAAACAGCATTATCTCAGTAAGGTCGAAAATGCACCGGAGTTCCCCTTTAAGAAAACAAAGCATCTCTTCATAGCAAAGCGGTGTGTCAAAAACTGTTGAAGGGTAATCTATCCCAAGTGCAATCAATTATTCTTTTAGTGCCCTCAAGACAGATGAAGCAGTGGAATAGTAACAAATTTTCCGTGCCAGGGTAACCTAGCAACCTTGCATACATTTCTTAATGGCCAACATTTAACACCAGAAAGCTGTGAAACCACAAAAACATCAATGGTGCCAGAAATAAATGGCTTCTCATACAAGTTTTCTTTTACTTTGAATTCACGGCCAATGATGCAGGGCACCTTTCGGCACATATGGTGCTAACAACACATTAAGGTGAGAGAATTGTCTGTGCTTTGCAGGCCCAAGGCGTTATGTCTAGAGGACCATTTAGCCAAGCATTATGCAACTTTTTCGCAATCCCCAAACACAACAGGTGCATATAGTCCAGTGGTGCAGAGGTCACACAGTCTATGGCCAGTGATGTTAATACTGATGCGCCCCGGTGATGGTCAGAGTCAATCTGACGCCTGAAAGAATCATCCGTACGCAAAGTGGATGACGTAGTAGGGAAGCTGAGTCGACTGTTTCTGTATGTACCCTCAGCTGTGCACTTAGGACACCCAGATTAACCTGTATGTCCTTTAATCTGAAACACAAATGATCGTGCTGGGGCATCCAAAACAAAACACTTCAAAGAAACATCAATTAGGCGCCCATGAAAAATCATTCCTTGGGAAAGAAGCTGTTGCAGGTCACTGACAAGTTTGTTGAGAAACTCATTGGCTGAAGCAGGCTTTCCTGGGCCTGCGAAAATTCCAACTACAAAGGGTGGTATTCTTCGATCTTCACGAATCATGCACTGTATGGGCCACAACTGCATGGTGAAACTTTTGGAAATTGGCAGCCCGTCAATGTTAAAGGCAAGAAAAACATGACTGCCTTCATAACGTGCTTTTTACAAAGCATTCTCGAGGCTTTTCTGTAGCCCAAAGTGGCAGTAATGTCCCGGTACCATTGAACTGACAACAGGTGCACGCTGTGTATCTCTAGGCGTGGCGAAAAGAGTATGAGCGTCGCTAGGCAGAGATGAAGAATCGAAAGTACTGACCTTGAGAATTTTTAGAAGAGCGGACAAAGCTGTATGAGTAACATTTTCTTTGATGACCCAACTGCGCAGTGACACAACAAAATCTTTGTGCTTTGACAATGCATCAGTGGAAGATGAACAAACAGGTACCTCCGGGACTCCGCTTACAGGAGAAGGCACATCGCTGAGTTGCATTGGCGAGCCTTCGGGTTCAGTGTGCGATGCTCCCGTGGACGAACAGGGTGAACATTTTGTAGGCGATGTGTCCGTTGAGTCACTTTCGGTGACGCGAGGCGAACTGCCCTCAGGGGGCGCCGAGCTGCAGCAATCCACCTGAGTAGCTGCTGATGTAGCCGCAGTGTTTTCGTCAGCCCCAGGCACGCAAATGCTCGCACACTCACTGGGACAGCATGTGTTACTGCATGCGCGTAGTGTACCACACGCACTACTGCATTGTTCGAAGTTCCCGATTCCTTCAGACGTTGACGGCTGGCTGCCGGCTTGAAATCCGAAATCCCGCGAAATATTGCCTTTGTTTGCAATGACGCTTTCTTGCGCGTGTAAGACTTTTCCTTCGCTTTAGGCATGCTGGCACCTGCGACGGAAACACATTGTAGTACTCATACGAAGTTTTGAAGTCTTTGACTGTATTCTTAACAAATAAATAAATGTAGCTGTCTTACCTCCGTAGCTGGGGAAGAAAATACAATCGTATCTGCACTGGCACTACAAGCACGCCGCCATTATCTACAGAACTAACAGAACAAATCCAGTGGCTTGGCTTGACTGGGCGATGGCTCGCCAAAGGAAACTTTTTTTTTTTCTCCGCTGTTTGGATAGATCACCGTCAATATAAACGTCGTTAAAGTAGCTTTATAATATTTAACAATTAGGCGGTGTATTACAACCGTTTCTGATGATAATTATTATCAAATAACCTGAATTGGAAACGCCATTTTTGTGACTTGTTTCAGTTTTTGAGAGAGACATTTGCGACGCGGCAGCAGTGTCATCGCTAGCACCGCCTTCCTCCGTGGTGTACCGCATGTAACTATTACATTTGTCGGGTTGTCGGGTTGCGCTCGCTCCGTGGCATTTATTTACCTAAAGTATTCTTACACGTGATTTGTAATACACGTTCAGCAGTGAAAAGTTAGTCTATTGCATGATAGATTGAGTGTATGGTTTCATTGTATATCTTTTGCTATAGTGGTCAACGGGATAAAAAAATTTAATTGATTTCATGGAACAATTATTTTAAAAACTGTTGGTCACTTTCCGCTGACAAAAACTAGTAAGATAAGTGCACGATATACTACAAGCAATGCACAGTATACAACATAAGTTATACGAGCACATATATTTTTAACCCTGACAAAAAGTGCACATGCCTTAAAAAACCCTGAACTAGATGCTATATTTTTTTACGTTTAAAAATAAGATTGATATGTGGGGTTAACGTCCCAAAACCACCATATGATTATGAGAGACGCCTACGTAGTGGTGGGTTCCGGAAATTTCTACCACCTGGGGTTCTTTAACGTGACCCAAATCTGAGCACACGGGCCGACATTTCTGCCTCCATCGGAAATGCAGTCGCTGCCGCCGGGATTTGATCCCGCGATCTTTACGTTTCAAATGACCGTCGCATTCAGTTCAGAATGCCGTGAAAATTAAAAAAAACAATACCTCATCCTTGAAGGGCTTTCTGGTTTCCCCAGCGTGTGTGTTGGCCTGGGCATCGGCATGCGAGTCAGCTCATGCCATCCACGGAAACTGTCTGCTCACAGATACACACATACGCCACTACTACGGCCGCTATACAAGGAGATATGAGCTTTAGATCTAAAAGCAGATCACTTGTGGATCACCATACGCAATTAAAGCCCCACTATTATCACAAGATTTAGAAAATTTCTGATGACTGCGAGCATAGGATATGCTCATGCACTGCAGTATTCCAAAACTAATTTCAATTCTCATGTGTTCCAGTCGAGCACTGGAACGGCACG
Organism: Rhipicephalus microplus; assembly: GCF_043290135.1. NCBI lineage: Eukaryota > Metazoa > Arthropoda > Arachnida > Ixodida > Ixodidae > Rhipicephalus > Rhipicephalus microplus. The sequence continues at coordinate 81,984,333 of NC_134707.1, read as the reverse complement.
TTCAAAAAAAATGCTTTCTCACATAGTCAGCGAACATGGACGCGAGTGGGATAGGATGATTCCGTTTGTCTTATGGGCATATCGTGAGGTCCCACATGCGACTACAGGGCGGTCACCGTTCGAGCTCATGTACAGGCGGGTGCTGAACGGGCCCCTATCCATTCTCAAAAGGACTTGGTCAGGAGACTGGAAAGTGCCGGAATCATTGGGTATGCCAGCAGCGGAATATCTTGCGAAGCTCCGAAGTAGTTTGGAAGAAGCTAGCGAAGGAGCCGCCCGACAGAGTGAAGTCACTCAGAAGGAGTACGTAGGATGCTATAACTTAAGGGCCACAGACAGTTTGTCACAGGGGACCAAGTACTAAGGCTCGAGAAGGAAGGAGAGGGGAAGCTAGTGGTGAAGTGGAAGGGACCGATCACGGTGGTCTAAAAACTGCGACCGTACAGTTATTTCGTTGAGCTCGAGGACGGTTCACGCAGAATCACTCACGCTAACATGCTTCGCGCATATCACGCTCGAGTAACTGCAGTAGGAGTGATATTCGAAGGCGATCCAGAGAAGGTCAGGGCGATAAAGGAGATCCCGGCTCCCGAAACAAAGGGACAACTTCGTAGTTTCTTAGGGCTAGCCAACTATTATAGGGACTACGTGCCCGAGTACTCCAAAGTCGTTATGCCTCTGACTAACCTAACAGGCCGACGTATTACGCAGAAATTAACTTGGAATACAGAGGTGCAGGAAGCTTTTGACAAGGTGAAAAACTGTCTAGTGCAGGCGTCGGCGTTGCAGGCACCAGACCCGGGGAAAAAATTTATCCTCGCCACAGATGCATCCGATTACGCCGTTGGTGCGTGCCTGGCACAGCAGGATCTGGTGGGCAAGGAGCGCCCTATCGCTTTTCTGAGCAAGAAGCTTAGCCCGGCTCAGACCCGATGGGCCACAATAGAAAAGGAAGCTTATGCAATCATTTGGGCACAGGGGAAGTTGGATGTTTGGCTGTTTGGCGCTAAAATCAAGGTGATTACCGATCATAACCCACTCAAATTTCTGACTCTAACCACTCCGCAGAGCGCTAGGCTGACACGCTGGGCGTTGGCACTACAGAAGTATAACCTGGAAATTGGACACAAAAAGGGATGTCTAAACGCTAATGCCGACGTAATGTCGCGGTTAGTGACTTCTAACGATGACGCAGAAAAGGGACGGCGAGTTAAGGGGGGTGTATGCTTTGTTAGCGCGTGCGCGCGACGGAGTCAACGAGGTACGAGTGACAGTTGGTGCCTCGCGTGTCGAGCCAGTGAACATGTGTGCATATGTGGTTGTGTTTGTGTCGCATGTCATAGATACAGTGCAACACAGTTGGAGGGGAGGTGTTGGGCTCGAACTTCGTGCGTTCCCCGAATACCTTATGTTACCCACCCAGCGGCCGGCGACCCCTCGCCAACAAGGAAGCAGGGCCACCGGAATGCGGGACGATGACTGTCTGCTGGCCACAAAGGACGCGACAACTCCCGTGCCGCTGTCGGGCTCAATTATGGCGCCTTACAGGAGACCAAGCCAGGCTGCAGGTGGCCGGTACACGTGGAAGGTACACGTGGAAGGTACACGTGGAAGGTACACGTACGCGTCCGCCGGACAATCAGAATCAGCGGAGGCGATGGCATTGGCGCAGGGGCCAATTGTATTGATGGCCTGTCAACCCCGCATCGCGGGAACTTACTCGGAGGCGCTTTTCCACGACCTGGCAACACCCGTCGTCGACCATTCCGGGAACCGGTGTGAAAGAAACCCGAGCGACGGCGGAGAACTGATGAGTGGGCAAGAGGCGGTGAATCTTCGAGGTTGTGGCGAGGAGAGACACATCTGTGCGTTCCGATTGGGCTGTAAGAGTGGTGCGTTACGATTGGACTGTAAGAGTGGTTGAATGGGGAGACAGGGGATAAAACCAGGGGTGGAGGGACAGTGGGGGGAGAGAAGAGAAACGAATAAACGTCTCTATATCCAGATGATGCGGAGCGGTCGTTTCCTCAAGGTGCCAGCAGAGGAAAAGTTCTCGTCTTCGGCTTCTTTGGCGGCAGCAGCAAATGTCGCGCAACAAGCGAGAGGCGAGTGGAAAGAACCAAACGGAACGTAACTGGTATGATCCTTCTTTTTTATTCAAAGTCGATCTTACTCACATGCATGCACGGAGCCACGTCAAAATTTCTGTGCATGCTAAAAGTTGTGATTGTATTTCTTAGGTGATTCTTGAAGAGAAAAGTGAGCCCCGTAACTGTCTGCATCAGAGTGCGACAGCTCAACAGTGGCTCACGAGGGATGGAGGCAAGGATAAATTAAAAGAATAGGACTAAATGTACAGAGATATGAAGGGGAAAGTAAAGAGTGTGGCGCAGGGACAGCGACACCCAAAAGCAAGGAGAAGATAGGAAAGATGTCCATCTTTTTTATCTTCTCTGGTCGCTGCAGTCTGAGGACGGGGCACCACTCAGCAAAAGCTCTTGTCGGCGGCAGGAGACGTAGGGCGAGCCTGTCGGCCAGAGTAGCGCTGTCATCGGAGATCATGAGGGCACAACCGGTCGGCACGAAATCCAGAGAGCAGGTCATGTAATTGCATTTCATCGAAATTCATGTACTATACTGATCGTGTCACTGGATTGTATGGCTATAGTGTACTAGTAGGCACTGCACTGTATTATAGTCTATCTATAGTGCACTATAAAATGTCGAAGCTGTTGTACCTGAAATAAACTCTAGATGCCGTGGCGCTTCTGGTGTGTCTAGTGGCAGAACGACATTCCATTTATTCACGCTGAACCCCGAACAAAGGCGCAGAAAGGTAGAGGAAAGCGGTAACGGGTCCCAGGCACACCGATGCGACCGAGATATTACACTGGTTGGCACACACTCGTTGCATCGCGTGAGCTCGGGGATTTTGGACGCGGCGTCGTTCCCTCTCCCTGTAGAGAGCCTGGGTTTACAGTTTCGCGTAGCCACGCACCCTCTCTCTCTATGTAGCAAGAGGGCACGATGAATGCGTGTGGTCAGGCCTTTAGCAACACGTTTCGTTTCTGCGTCGCTATCGCGTACCAACATACTCCACAACTCACTCACACACATATACAATAATATACATGGTGAGCAATAGTTGTCTGTGCCCAAAGTTTTAACACCAAACCCCAAGCCATCAGTCCTCTTGCCCGCACCGTTCCAAATCCGCGATCAGTTGATGTGTTCACCAAGGAAGTCGTGAAGTCCCAGTGGGCCGCCGTCGAGCGAGGATGGCGTCACGGTTCAATTGTGGTGTGTACTCGCAGACAAGGACAGTGCAGAAGGCAGAGGCCGCCGAGGTTCCCACCCTCGCCAGTGTATGGCACACACGACAGCTCCACCTCCACATCATCCCAATCATTCGGGTGTGTATTTGTCCGCTGCCCCCTGTTTTTTTTCTGCGTCTTGGCACGGCCATATAGCGCGAGGAATACTGCAGGCTACGTACACAACTGAGGTCAGGAATGGGGTCTCCTACCAGCCTAACAATTAAAGATCAGCGCGTGGTTCTTTGTGTACCGTGGCAGAGAAACATACCTCTTCTGCTAGTAAACAGCGCGTGGCTGTATTTGTCTTGCCAATTGTCGGGTTTGGGGGCAATCAAGCAGATAATGATCAGTTCCATCGCAAACTGCTCCGCACGAACAGACCGGTTCTGGAAGCAGGTTAAACCTGTGAAAATAGAAGCGGAACCGACCACGCCTCGTAGAGGGGTGATGGGGGCTTTGTTAGGTGGGAACCAAAGAGCTGCATCTGAGACGTCGGGAATCCATTTCAATAGGTAAGTGTCGGCGTTATTATCCTTCCAGTCGAGCTCCCAGCGCCGAAGTTTCTGCCTTCCTAAGGCACTGCGGACAGCCCTCGGAGGGAGGGGAGCCTGCTTCATGTCACTCGATCGGGCCACATGTGCAGCGAGAAAATCAGCCAGTTCATTGCCCTAATGCCCCTAATGCCCTTGCACGTGATAGAGTGCAATAATGCCCTTGCACGTGGTAAAGTCCCTAATGCCCTTGCACGTGGTAGAGTGCAATCGAGATGGCAGCTGAAATATCCCGCAAGATAATATTTAGTTATCGGATTCACGGGTCAGTAGTCCAGAAACATGAGAGTGCCTGGAGCAGGGACAAGCAATCCGTGTATACACGGACAGTGGCGGCCGAGCTCTTGTTCTTTAGTTGACCTAACGCCCCAATTAGTGCGATGACTTCGGTGCAATAAGCGTTTGTGGCGTGGTCGATACGATATACCGGCCTACCTATGTGATTCGCTCACTCAGGCCCAGCACCACGAATGAACACGACAAACGCACTTTCTGACAACTTGAACAAATGCGTGTTGCTGACTTTTACGCTGAGTAAATACGAATATTCGTGTCTTCCGCTTCATTGCCTAATTAGCTAAATTAGAATTCTAAAGCAACAAAGTTTGGCGAAAGAAATCAAATTAGAAAGCTATAGATTGGTTCGCCAAACGTCGGATGGATAGGCTGTGCCCAATAAGTAAAGACAACCATTACCAGTCTGCGAACAACCTAGACTAGGCTGACTAATGTGTAATTGGGAGAGACAAACTGGCCCTCAGTGCTCACTTCTACATCATCAGGGTCGCACAAATTTTGAAGCTTCACTAAGATTTACAAAGGTAAAATTGACCAAACAGACAATAATAAAAAAGCTGTTGCATTTCATGGTACACCTAAGCTCATTTTCTACTCGGACTCCTCGAAAGCACAGTCGCCATAGTCGCAAACTTTTGTTTACCGAAGAAACAAAGTTTATACAACACTAAGAGAGCTCGTTTTGTCAAACTCGATTTTATCGAACACATAACAGAAAAAAGCCGGCCAACAAAAATGGACAGACAAGCTGGTCAATAGAGAGAGACCTGTCTTTTTTTTTTATTTGTTGGCCAGCTCGGTCTTTTCTTTTTTCCCGTTATCCGATGGGCCTGTTTGAGTATTTGAGTACTATACAACACTACTTTGTGCATACGGACTAGCAGAACAATCCCGGTGCACGTTCATTGAAATTGGTGTGAGAACCATTAGGGTGATGGCAAAAGAACTGACTCACTCGCAGCCGACGGGCTTCACACGTTAAGGTGTGCTCAATTGGCTGAGCCAAGTGGCCAAACTATGTGCAACTAAAGCATACAACATCTCTTCATCATCTTCGCATTCCGTTTTGTCGACCACTATTGTCCTAACATGATGGAACTGCGACGCCCACACGACCCTGTTGTATGCGGCTGTTTGCATCTGTGCCATGAGAGACTAGGACTTTTTAAGTGGTCATTCCTCCTGTACTTCCTTCCTTGCTGTTGCTTCTGTACCATGTTGATGCCACCACCTGCAATAATTCCGTATAGAGCTTGCATGTCACGAGCGTCTTCGTTCGCTTCTTCAGAAGCTAAGCCAAATTCTTCGGCCTCTTCACGAGTCAACTTCGTGCGAACCAGCAAGCACAGGCACGCATTATAATACAGAATCCAGCAAATGATTCAGTCCCGCAACATACGTCCAAGTTTTGTTTTGAAATTGCAGTTTACAACTAGTCTTTTTCGATCAGCAATGCAGTCCTGGACGCTTTCTTGCTCTTCTTGCCTTCAGATGAATAACTCTCGACTATTTCGTTTGCTTGAGGGTCGTTATGGTCTTCTAGACAGTTTACAACGTCGCCATGCGTCAAAGCTTGGAGCAGAGGACCCCATGTGGTGTCCTTGCCAAATCCGGATGACGCTGTCGTTCAATGACGAAACTCGGCGTTTATCTGCATCGGTAATTGATTGATATGTGGTGTTTATTATCACAAAACCACCATATGATCATGAGAGACGTCGTAGTGGAAGGCTCCGGAAATTACGCCACCTGGGGTTCTTTAACGAGCACCCAAATCTGAGAACTTGGGCCTACAGCATTTCTGCCTCCATTGGAAACGCAGCCGCCATAGCCGGGATTTGATCCCGCGACCTGAGGGTCAGCAGCCGAGTACTTTAGCCACTAGACCACCGAGGCGAGGCTATCTGCGTCGGTAAACTCGTTGCCCATCAGGCTTGTTTGTCGGCACGGCCCCATCCGGCTCTCAAGTGCCTTCTGTGCAAACCGCGGCGGTTGCGCACGGATCTTCCGGCGGCAACAAAGGGTCAAAATGGCGGAGCACGGGCGCAAGACCAGGACGTCGGTGGATCCTACCACCCGACCTATACTCGGACTCTGAATCTGAGAATGAAAATGAGGACCGCGCGTTCTGCGAGGGTGTCTCCGCTGAAATTCCTCCCCTCACACACATTATTGGTGATACGATGATGGTGGAAACAAACACAGTTGCGGACAATGAGATGGACCGCTACGCCTGCCCTGAATGCGGCAGATCCTTCACGTCGAAAATTGGCCTAAGCCAACATAGACGTCATGCACATATCGAGGCTTATAATGCTGACATCGATATTGAGCGATCCAAACCAAGATGGTCAAGGTAGGAAGGGTACCTTCTAGCAGTCTGTGAAGTCCAACTCCAAAAAGAGAGTCTAGCAGTCTGTGAAGGCCAACTCCAAAAAGAGAGTGGTCAAATATCAACCAGCGATTGGCGAGCAGAATTCCGACAAGAACTTCCGACGGCATCAAGTCTCGCAGCCGGCAAGTGTGCTACCAGAATCTGGTGAAAGAACTGCAAAATAGGAGAGATAGTGACGATCAAAGCCAAGCCAATTGTGGTTCTTCGTCAATGTATATACAGGCTAAAGAGGATACAAGTGCTCCGTGCAACACTATCTACTATCTTCACAGGTGGACCCCCCCCCCTTCCAACTGCTATATGTGATGAGCTGGAAAAATTGGGGAGGGGGGGAGAACCGCTACCTCGTTTCATTCAAGCCTTCAGACTTTAGAAATTAACAAAGAGGTTCCTGGATGGATAGAACGTTGCAATGGCCCTCAAAACTTACCTGCTAAGTGTCTTCATTACAGTAAGGAGGGTCCAGAGCGGTCGCACGCTGGCTATGACTGATGAAAACGGTCGTAAAGCAAAGAAGAGAGTATGCGCACTGCCAAAACCTCTTCAGAAAAAATCACTCGTTTTGTATTCGAAACATCCTGGATGAAGCCGGGTCATCGTCTGATGAAGCCGGGATCTGTACGCCCGTGCTATGCTCCTTTAAAGGGTTCTCCTGAACCTCCTGATCCTCCAGAGACGACTGTCATTATTATTGTGTAATGCCCGGACCATTTTAATTCCAAAAATGTCTGGCGCTTCCTCGGCTGCATTGCATCGCCCAATCACAGTCTCCCGCGCTGTTGCATATGATTTTGATACATTGTCTAATGTCAGTGATTCTACTCGACTATCGTCAGAGAGCCTTCATTCCGGCAGACGGATGTGCAGAGAACCTCCTGTTACTACAAACAGTCATTGACGAGGCGAAGCATAAGCTTAGGCCCTTGGCCATGGCCTCTGTTGACGTAGCAAAAGCATTTGACTGAGTCGCTCACCTCGCTATTCTCCAGGGTATGAGACAAAAAGGAATATCGGATAGTTTCTATGCGTATGTCTCAGATTTCTGTGAAAGAGCCACTACGGTACTCTCATGTGGCAACCAGTCTAAGGTGGTCCAACCAAAGAGAGGGGTAAGGCAGGGATATCCACTGTCACTCCTGCTCTTTAAGCTGACACTGGACGAATTTTGCGAAGAGCTGCCAAGTGATATTTCTTTCAAAGTGATGGCCAGGCAATGTCAGCAATGGCGTTCGCCAACGATATTATTTCATTGGCAAGTACAAGGAGTGGGCTGCCATACCCGCTATATAGACTAGAAGAACATCTTCAACGATGTAGTCTCAAGGCGAACGCAACCAAGTCAATGACCTTAACGATAATACCCAGCGGGCGAGAGAAGAAGGCAAAGGTCGATACCCAGAGGGTATACAGGATAGCAGGTGAACCTATTAGGAACATATTCTATACAATAGTGTGGAAATATCTGGGCATACGATTTGATGGCACAATGCCCAACAACAATACAGTGAGAAACGACCTTCGTATATTACCAGCCCACTTGGCAAGGACGGCTTTAAAGCCGCAGCAAAGGTTGGTTGCCCTACGATGCTATTTGCTTCCCCGCCTGATTCATAGGCTTGTGCTGGGCCCGATATCCGCCAAACTGCTAAAAGCACTGGACAAAATCGTCAGAGCTTCAGTCAGAACCTGGCTGTCACTGCCACACGATGTTTCGATTGGGTTTCTCTACGTCCCCATTCCAGTGGGTGGCCTGGGACTAATGCGCCTAAGATTTTCAATTCCTTACACGAAAACCTACCGTGTCGACCGACTGCTCTACAGTGATCATTATCAATGCACGGTAGCGGTCACCAAGGATTTCATCCGGAAGGCCTTAAGGCAGGCACAGAACTTAACCCAATTTGGAGGAGACGTCTTTGGTTCTGTGGCAGCTGCCCGCAAGTACTGGACGAGGAACCTGCATTCAAATTTTGATGGCAGGCCGCTGTCCCAATGTCCCACTGCCCCGGGTTCAATGGCGTGGCTTGGCGAGGGGACAACGTTTTTGAAAGGAATAGAGTTCATTGACCTAGCCAACTTCCACATCGCCACAATCTCCAATCTCACCTGCCTTACGTGGCCAGTACACCTCACAACGCAGTCGCGCTGGTTGTGACTCAGACGAGTCTTTGGGTCATATTTTGCAGCGTTGCCACCAAACACATCACCAAAAAATCCAACGTCACCACATTACAGTTCGTTATTTGGTGAGAAGGTTAAGGAAAAAAGAATGGCCTGTTCGCGAGGAGCCGCATTACCAAACATCGCAGGGTACTGAGATCCCCCACGCAGTACTTTCTAGAGACGGCCAATGTGTCATTCTTGATGTCCAAGTCGTGAGTACGCTGGCGAACCTTTAGAAAGCAAACGAGCTAAGCGAACGAAATATCTAATTCCTGATATGCTAATGAAAATAATAGATCCGACCAGCACGTCCACCTATCTGACTGTGTCATCAGTCACCTTGGCCTACTGTGGAACATGGGCAAGTGAGTCTGTTAGGATTCTGCAGTACTTGGGTTTGGGACGTGAACATCAGCGAACTTGGGTTTGGGACGTGAAGTTCATCAATGGTCAACGGCGGTTATAACCCGACTTCGATCAACACGTGTTGGGATTACTTAACCCCTTTGCCGCAAGTGCGGCTTTTTGGCAACTGAAGCACACTTCCTAATGGGTGCCCCTGCCTTATCAGAGTTGAATATAACAGTAGTCTGAGGGCTGCCTCACTCTACGAGTAGGTGCCGAATGATGATGTTAATAAAAAAATAGCCTTCAACGCACACGATACGTGATCCAGCTACTAAGGGCGTCGTCAAAGGCCGGGGATCCAGATCCCATGGTGTCAGAATCAAAGTGCAATCAACGATTCAATCTTCGTCGCCACTGTACTATCGTACATAAGTGTGAAGAGAGGACACTTCAAGGCAAAAACAAGAGCTGAATGCTTCTGTATTTATACCCTGGCCAGGAACCGGAGCATGCACCGTGGCGAGCAGCGAAGACACGTGGTGTCGGCATGCTTCTCGCTTCTGCATCTGATGATCAACGGTATCTCACAAACAGTCACGGATTTTCCAGGCCTGTGCCACAGGAAGCGTTCCGAGTCTCACGCTATCCTTGTCGCGACAGCTTCATGTCCCGGATTCAATTCAGACCCTCTATAGTTAGAAATCTCCATGCGCTACAACGCAAGCCCAACGCGTCTCACGGTAAGGAACACGAAAATCGCACAAATCGCCGGCAAAAAGCAATACAGTGGTGGCTAGCGTTGGCTACGAGACGCTTTAGGCCACTCCAGTTGAACTTCTACGGGAAGTGCAACAACATTTACGTGTACATTATTGAGCAAGAGAAAGTTTTTCGAACTGCATGTATACCAACCGAAGTGCTTCAAGAGGCCGCAGCTTTAAAGAAACATCGGATTTGTCTAGAAGATATCACAATGTGTAAAACCCGCTCTATCAGCTTAATAAGGTATTGTACGCACCCACAACCCGATGTACCTACTTTCTTCACTGAAGACTTGGTAACCGTATACTTGGCAGGCGAGCCATCAAAGTCGTGTATTAAGTCACCCGCAATGCTCATGTTGAAACCATGCACGCATGCGTGCTTGGTTCGCCGAATCACTTTTAAACACTTATTTGTGGCTCATACGCACTACGAAAATTACCAGATATGGTTACTAAGCAAAGAAAAGAAAGACACCAGTAAGTAGGCACAGAGAAATAAACGTTATTTGATGTTCTCCGCTAGAATATCGCTCAGTGGAAATCAGTCCGTGATTTCATTATCGCAGACCAGTATGCACAAGCAACGCACCCCCGTGCTAAATCAAAAACGTCAACACATTTCTTATTCTTCATTGTCTTGTTCTCCTTCTGCTTCTATCGTTCTGTTTCTATTTTCCTTCATCATGACCTCCATGTTCATCATCATTAACAAACACTATCTACTTCATCATCATCGTCGTTCACTTCTAGTATCAGCTAGTATATTAGGGCCAAAAAACCCTACATCACCAACCACCGAGGTGGGCGAGTGGCTTGGGCATTGTGCTGCTCGACCCCCATTTGGCGGGCTAAAACCCGGCCTCGGGGGCTGTATACAGGTGGAGGCTGTATACAAAAATGCCCGTTGTTACGCCCTGTAGTCCTCCATGGCAGGGATTGTTAAGTTTGACTTGTTAAGTTTCTGTTTGAGGGGTTGGGGTATTTTTTTCGCGGTCTTTTTACCGTACATCCCACTACTCTTCAGCTGAGCTGCCATATGGCCCTGGTTGTTGCCCCATTCATTTGAATAAGGAGGAATGCTTTTGGTCAGCGAACTGTTCTCGAACGATAAACCTAATATAAAGCCATGTCGGGAATGTGCGAAGGTTCAAATTCTACCTTATTTTCAGCAAGGTATTGCGACTGTGGAGCCGATAGAATTTGGAGGAAGATGTGGACAAGGTGACTTCCCAACATCAACAAGAACCAAACATGAGACCAGCGGGCGCCTTACGTAACAAAATCTCCAGAGAACCATCCGGGTGAATGAGGAAACCTTTTTGACGTTGTGAGGCATGGCCTCCAACGCGGTGAGCTCTTCGAGTCCTGTGAAACACGAAGCGAAATGCCGGTTCTTCATAACCGTCACAGAGCTAGGCTGCAGGGGAAACGACTCCGAGTGCTTCCCGACGGCTGTGAGGTACAGGACAGACCATAGAACTCAGTAACTGAAGACGTCGAGACGTCGAACGTTGTTTGGTACGTTATTATTTCTCGATGGGTGCACAGGGTATCATTCTTGTGCAAAGTGGAAGGACTATACCTCATACGCCCTACGAAAATTACCACATACAGGTATTAAGCAAAAAAAATCCGACACCCGTAAGTTGGTACCGAGAATAAAAGGTTTATTAGATTTTCCCCGCGAGAATGTCTGCCAAGGGAAAACTTATAGTGTGATATCCCATCAAAACGCCCCGAATGCATAGGTAACACCCCCGTGCTCAAGAGCGCCACCACATTTATTACTCTTCATCTTTTCCCTTTTTCATCATGACCTCCATCATCATCATTGACAAAATTTATCATGTTCATCGTCGTCGTCGTGTATATTTATCACCAGCAAGTACACAGGACGAAAATACCATACATCATTAACGTCTGGATCATCTTATGAATGTCACTGAGGTAGTTGATGCGACTGGAGAAGCAGCGGGAGGAGCAGAAGGTGTCTTAAAGGAAGCTGAACACTTGTCCATGGATACCCTTGGCACGCAAAATAACACCGCTAACGACGCCAGTGAAAGCAAAAATGAATGCAATGCAGCAGACGAACAGCACTTGGAAGGCCTTAAAGACAAGCCTCCTGACAATGAGGAACAAGAAGGAATGGATAGCAGTCAGACAAGGAAGCGCCAGGCACCGGTCACCGATGAAGCAACAACGAGTTCACTAGACACGACAGAGCAAGTGTCTTCGTGTGGTCCACGTGTCTTCTTTGAGGACCGAGAGACGCGCCGCCTATGCCAGCGTCCTGAGGAATGTGCTCCTAAAAAGTGCAAAGGAGTTAAAGCCACAGGTTGCCCTGTGCCTCAAGGTGACCTACAAAAGTTCTAAGATATCAAAATGGCTACCGCGCTAACATTTCCCATGTGTGTAGTGACACTCAACGTACGTGGCTTGAGGAATGTAAGGCGTCAGTGGCAGTTGCGCCACGTGCTTGAGCAGTACAACATTGATGTATTTGCAGTGCAAGAGACTAAGATTTCCGCTGCTCGTGACGCCGATCTTGCACTGGAAGTTTTCCGTGATTACAATTTATACATCAGCCCAGCACGTGGTGCATCCGCTGGATGCTTTTTATTAGTTAGAAAGCACTTGAGTCATATTTTGACGTCACTACATGCTGATGGGGAAGGACGCCCCATTTGTTGCGGCTTATCTTTTCATTCCCATAATTGGAGGTGTATCTGTGTCTATGCTCCCTCTAAAGTGAATGAAAGGAGTTCTTTTCTCCTTTCTTTAACTTCGCTACTCAACACTGACAGAACTTTAGTAGTTTTTGGAGACCTTAATTGTGTTTTTGACGCTAGAGATCATTCATATATAACAAATCGTTGTGATGCAAGTGCAGCCTTACTGCAGAAACTATTGAATGACCACAATTTAATAGATGTGGGAGCGCATGCACATTCCTCGGTGAGGTTCATGCACTTTCAAGGCATCTCTCATGCTCGGCTTGACCGTGTATAATTATCTCTAAGCTTATGGTCTCACATTCATAATTATGCTGTAAAGCCCATATTTCTTACAGACCACTGCTTGGTCACTGTTTCTTGGGGTCCTGAAAATTTTCGTAAAACACCTCTAAATTGGGACCTATGGAAGCTTAACGTACAGTTGTTGCGCGAAGATTGTTTTGTTAAAATAGTAAAATAATTGGTACTATAGGTAACACAGTGTCGACAGCTGCCAATTTTCGCTCAATGGGAAAGGTTTAAAGAAAGAGTCAAGTATCAGGCAATTAGTATTTCATGCGAAATAGCGCAAAGAAAAAAGCTGAAAAGCGCTATCTTTATGAATTACTTCATACGCTCCATACTTTTGAAAGTGAACAGCCGGGATTGTACGTGGATGAGATAAATGTGATTCGAGCACAGATACAAAAACATGATACAGATTTATACAGAGGAGCTAAGATTCGTTCCCGTGTTACCCATTTCACTGAAGAGGAACCAACTAAATAATCCCTCAAAGATGAAAAGGAATATGCACTTTCTAAACAGATACTGCAAATTGAGTCGCGGGGTTCCCTTTGCACAGAGTCATGTGAAATAAGAGCCGCATTTGAAGATTATTACAGATGTTTGTTCACCGCGGCTGAGCTTCGGGAGAATTTTGAGGAAGAAGCTGACCACTTCATTGCCCTTGTGCCTCAGTTACAAGATGATGATAGGCTCCTTGTAGAGGGGCCATTAACCAGAGAGGAAATTAGATTTGCAATAACAACATTGCAGAAAAACAAAACTCCTGGCCCAGATGACCTTAGTGGTGAATTTTAAATAGCTTTTCAGGAACTTCAATACCTTTCCTTGAGCAACTTTTCAAAGAGGCTTATGACCGTGGTGAACTTCCTCCTCCTTTCTATCAGAGCCTTACAACATTAATCCGAAAAATTGCTGATCCTGATGCATTAAAGGGAGTTAACGAATACAGGCCTATATCGTTATGTAACGTTGACTACAAAATATTTGCTAAATTGTTGGCAAATCGACTACAGACAGTGATTACTAAATGTGTAGGTGACCACCAAACATGTGGAATTCGTGGTCGCTCTATACAGACAAACATTCATATTGCACATTCAGTTCTTGAGTGTATAGATGGTAGCATGGACCAAGTAGCCCTCCTTCAAATAGACCTTGCAAAAGCATTTGATAAGGTACAGCATGCTTTTTTGTTCCGGCTCCTAAGACACCTGCAGTTGGGTGATGTACTATACAATGATATCTCACTCTGTTATAAGAAGTGCACAACTAGGCTAATTGTGAATCGCACACTTTCCGATATAATAGAGTTAAATTCATCTGTACGTCAGGGATGTCCGCTGTCACCTTTGCTTTTTGCAATTTATCTGGAACCATCATGTTTAAGTGCGCTTTTAAAGTCCAGCATATGAGGCTACCAATATGATGCTGAAGAAGTTAAAGTTCTAGCTTATGCAGATGACATTGCCTTCTTTTGCGCTGATAAACCCAGCGTTCAAGAAGCAGTCAATGCTACTTTACGTTTCTGTGAAGTCACTGGCGCCAGCATAAATTTTGATTAAAGTAGAGAATTTTGGCTAGGCATGTGGGCTACAACTTCTTCGGTATTCGCAAATATTCATTCGAATGCGACTCCTATAAAATACCTTGGTGTGCCTCTCGATAACTATCGTAACAGAGGCCCACACTGGACCACTGCAATAACTACGATCTGCCGAAAGGTGGCAACATGGCACAGACGGGAGCTTTCCATTTTTTCCAGAGCGAAAGCGTGCAATATATTCCTTGTATCGAAGCTTATTTATATTCTGCAGGTGTTGCATTGCTCTTGGGTACACATTCAAGCCTTTCATAGGATATTTGCCTACTTTATTTGGAGCTCTTCCTGGGAACCCATGAGAATAGACAATCTTTTTCTTCCACTTGAAAAGGGTGGCCTCGGCCATGTGCATTTGTTCGTGCGACAGTTGGTGTTGCGATTTTTCTACCTCAAGGATGTGTGCCACCCATTTCTATTAGCGGTTCTTCGTAACCGTCTATGTTACCACCTTCCTTTTATTCATCTCACAACAAGCGTTGCTAAGGAATTGCCGTTGCGGGGATTCCTAAAAGATATTGTTGATACTGTCAGTTTTTTGAAAGCCAGCTTTACCTTAGAGTATTTGTATACTATTGACAGAACAAATTTAACCGCTGCACTTGTGAATAACCTTTTCTACGAACCTGTTTATCGAAAGCCATATCTGCTTCTGCCTGGTCACCATGTATTTCGTGTACGTAGAATGTGTATATCTCCTTCAGCGAAAACATTTTTCTTTAAACTGCACACTTCCACGCTGCCGGTGAAAACATGGCTGAATGAAAAATCATACGTACCCTGGACAGTGAATTGTAGACTCTGCAACCAACCTGAGATTATAGAGCATTGTTTTATTCATTGTCGTGATGCTTTTTATTTTTGGGACATTCTAAAAAGAACGTTAAGAAAAGAACTTCCAATCACAGCCCATGGTATTAGGTTTCTTCCGTTCAAAAAGAGTCTGACTGATAGTACTCCTTACGACTTGTTTATGTTGTTAGGACTTTATTCATTATGGAAAAGTCGTATGATTGATAGACATGTCGAGCCACCACGGTCGACAAGATCTGTGTTCCGAGAATCAGCTGCTCAAGTGCACAGTGTTATCGAGACTTTTGACCCCGTTCCGGAGTGGCTTCCCGTTCTTGATGCTTGTGTGTGTTTGCCTGACTTCTGATGAAGTATGTTCTGTGTACTTTACTGGTGATAGTTTCACTCATTAAAGAAAAAAAACACCAAGGTGGACTAGTGGCTTGGGCTTTGCGCTGCTCTACCACAATTGGCGGGCTAAAACACGACCTTGGGGGCTGTATACAGGCGGAGGCTGCATACAAAAATGCCCAATGTTACGCTCTGTAGTCCTCCATGGCAGGGCATTGTTGAGTTTGACTTGTTAAGTTTCCGTTTGAGTGTCGGGGTATTTTGTTTTTCCTTTTTTTTTGTGGCCTTTTTACCATACATGTCTCTACAATTATCTAGCTGAACTAGCCATAAGGCCCTGGTTGTTGCCCCGGTCATTTAAATGAAGATGAACGGCTTCGTGCCGCGAAATGTTGTCAAACGAAAAACTAAAAGAAAAAGCATGTCAGCAATGTGCGAAGGCTTAAATTCTAAAAAATTTGTGCTACGTAATGCGGCAGTGGAGCCGATAGAATCTAAAAGAAGATGTAGACAAGGCGAGTTGCCAACAACAACCAAACCAACAACGGAATATCAGACCAACGGGCTCATTACGTGATGATATCTCAAGAGAACGATCTAGGGGAATGAGGAAACCTGTTTGACGATTTAAGGTATGGTCTGTAACGCGAACAGTCGCTGAAGTCCTGTAAAACGCGAAGTAAAACGCCGGTTGCTGAAGACCGTCACGGAGGCTGCAAGTAGAATGATGACGAGCTCTTCCCATTGGCTTTGAGAAGGTACGGAACTCGGGAACTTAATGCGCCGAGACCTCGAACGAGCAAGTGTCTTGGCACGTGTTTGCTCGTCCACGCACGCACAACATATCAGCTACCATTGAGCAAGGTAAAGGTACTATATCAGTTCATATTAGAGAAGATGTAAAAAGAACTTGCATTTTGGGGACGTTGCCTGCCTTGAGCACAGTATTCCAGCACAGTACTACGCTGTATAGAGGTGGTATTGCCTATATTTAGGTCTGATATTATCAGCGACATGCACTCTGTACCTATTCTAGGTTACCTGCCGTTTAGCCATGCACAGATAACTGCAAATAGGTGAAGCATGTGTGCCATCCAACAAGTTCAATGTTTATTCCTGCACAACGAGACGGACGCTATGCGTTGATTGATTTGTGGGGTTTAACGTCCCAAAACCACCATATGATGGACGCTATGCGTGCGTGGAAAAGCTGCGTCTCTTGAAATGGCCGTGGATAGGAAATCATTAACGAACTATATGAAGGTGGTTGGTCTACATATAAAGGTATATAGCGAGCCTCGACTTCTAGTTCCATGTTTTTTAAGTGCGATGCGTTTCTTAGCGAAATTCAGCTACTTTCAGCGTATCTATCAATCTATATCATCTAGCCGCCTGCGACTTATAGCTCTCCTGGCCATTTCAATAATAGTATCGATACCAAACTTGGCATGGCTAACATGACTGTATGAAGAACATATTTGACTAGTCAAACATCAAAATCATAATAGGTATGTCACGATTTTAATTTCATGGCCCTGCAGCTTTTGTGGGGGTTTCATTCACATGGCATGTTGCAAAACAGGTATGGTATGGCATGACTGCATGGCGAACACAAGCGACAGACCCCAACATATAAATCATGACATGCGTGTCAAGTAATAACATGACTACATGCCACGCTCATGATGCGCTCGTGGCCATTTCGAAAGCTTCACATGTACCAAACTTGGTATCTCGTGATGCAAACGGTGACATAGGTGAATGGCACATCCAAACATGATAATTACGACATGCGTGTCATGTACCAACATGACTACATGCCACACTTATGATGCACTCGCGGACGTTTCGCTAGCTTCACATATGCCAAATTTGGTATTACGTGACGTTAATGGATGATGAAGGTATGCGACTGGTGCAAACATTATAATCATGAGATGCGTGCCATGTGAGAACATGACTACATGCCACAGTGTAGGCGCCAATACATTTCTACGTGATGCGGTCCGCGTGTTCGCGGCGTTCATTTCGTCGCGTCACGGCGGCGTTGCCACGCCAGGTGCCGGTCCTGCCAAATACTCGCAAGCGTGCGCTGTGCTGCGTTGCTTTGACGCATGCGCGTTTCGGCATGTTCGGCGTCCCTCCATCGCGAACAGAGGGAGACGCAGTGTTATCTGGGTAAAGCCTTGGCACCAAATGCAGCATGTCGAATTTAGTGCAGGTTGCCGTCGGGCCGCGCCGACGGACGCTGTTCGGGCGGGTCGTGCCTGGCGTCAGACTTAAGAGGGCTCGCGTTTTGCTAACGTAGCATCGCTGTGCCCAGCGTGTGCGCGTGTCAACGCTATATTTGAGTATAATGGGTGCTTCACGATGTGCTTGCGGCCGTTTTACTAGCGCCACATATATCAAATTTGGCGTTACGTGACGTCAATGGTTAAAGAAATATATGACTGATGCAAACCTGGTAATCCTGACATGTGAGAACATGAAAAAATACCACGCTCATAGCGTGCTTGCAGCAGTTTCGCTAGTTCCACGTATACTAAATTTGGTATCACGTGATGTGAATATATGATAAAGGTAAACGAAACACCGAAACATGATTATCATGAGAGGAAAGTCATGTACGACATCCTTTACCTCCACCTCATAGCGTTGTGCTGATTTTAAAATGACATGTCTACCTGTCTCATTCGTGCTTCGCATATCAGAAATTCCCACAGTAGGTGGGATCTGCCAAATTTTTGGTCGATTTAATAAATTTATACTAAAAAAAGAACGAAGAACTCCAGGGCAAAGTTCATACACTTAGACAAGTTTTCGTTCAGGGCAGTATAGGCAATGTCAAATGCCATTTGCAGTACTGACGATTACACTGTCATCAGAATTATTAACTTCGGCTTTGACTACATGGGGGCACGCCGGCTCAGGACGATAAGTCAGTTGATTTTTCTACATTTTATTTAGCTTTCCCATTTCACCATCTTCCTCACAGGCGAACGACATTGCGCGGCATGAGTTGTGTATGAAAACTCTTTTTCTGTATCTCTTTTTGCGTATTCATGCAGAACTTCATTGCCGTTGTCGCATAAATATAGAACAGATTTGAAAACATAATTTAATAAATCTCCTGCATTTATATCCCACATTTGAGCACCCATTCATTCTTTACATCAACATTTGTTCAAGCAAAGACCCCTAAAGGCAGTCATTTGTGTTCCTACGTATAAATCAAATTACTCTCAGTCTATGCTTGAGAAGAAACATTTAGCAGTAGCCCACGTGAGTTAGCAGTAGCAATACAGGACATTTTATTTCGCGTGCTTAGTGAGACCACTTCTTTGAATGACATGGCCATCCAGTTGTGCTGGTGATTATAGTAACGATACCATGATTATGTGCTCAGCAATCACAATTTTCAACTCCAGGAATGCTCCTTGTGCAGGCAACACTGATCGAAAGAAAAATTTTGGCTACGCTGAACGGGGTCAATGAGGCACTTGCGCTTAGCGCCGTGCCGAAGTTCGTTGATTATGGCGGGAGATCGCGTTGCTTTATCGAAGGTGAAAAATTGCCGGCCGCAGACCACGCCATTCTCATAGGCATAAAGCATTTCACTGGCGAAACAGTGGAAATAGTCACGCTGTGCGCGCAAACATTGAGCCTGTTCGCCGAACTGCATCAGATTTACTTCAAGCTGAAAACCTGTCTAGCAAACCCGTGTTTGAAGAAGGCAAACGATCCTGCGAAGCGGGCCTCTCAGAAAGGTGCTAGCACTATCACGCTGCGTTGCTATACTGTGACAGGCAATGCCTCAACAGTTCTTGAGTTCTGCGATGCGACTCACGCTGCCGGTAGTGTCTATTCTGTTGAGTTCCGTTGTCCTGTCAAGAGCTGAACGTGCGTATAATATATATATATAGAGAGAGAGAGAGAGAGAGAGAGAGAGAGAGAAAGAGAGAGAGAGAGTCAAGTAGATCCTCCATGAGCAGTCACAACGTGGTTTATTTCGACGTTTCAGCCAGAGTCTGGCTTTCATCGGGATTGAGGGTGCAGTTTGTTGGTGCTCATCTTTGTACAATCTTCAATTAGAGGGGAGAGAGAAAGAGGAAGAAAAAAAATGAGAATAAAAGGTGGACTCCCGTGGGTGCCCCCTTTCACTTTTCCTTCCCCTTCCCTTTCTCTCCCTTTCGTCCTTTTCACCTTTAGGATGTCTGCGGTCTGTCTATCCTTCCTTTCACTAACGTATTGTTCCCGACCAGAAAGCGCCGCATGGCTCTTGTGGTTCGGTGTGTGGGAAAAGAGCTTTTTTAAGAAGTTTAAGCCTTTAACTACTCAGCGCCACGTCGACATCTCGACGTTGAAAGAAGGGCGCCGCGTATTGCCGCAGAGGCTGGCAAGCGGGTGCAATGTCAATTCTTGCCCGCTTGTGGATTATGCGTGCAGTAGGGGCCTCCCGATTGTGCACAGGCTTGCTGTTGGGTATGTCATGCTTGGCACAATTGATTGGATAGTAAAGTATAAACAGAAACAGACGACAGCTGTACTTAGGAAGAGTAGTTACACTTGGAAATATTTTGAGTTGTCTAGTGCCCTTCGGAGCTGCATGTCGTGAACTGAGTTATCATTTTCGTTATTGTCGTTATTCTTTTCTAATAATTTAATTGCTGCAAGAGTATCCGCATTCTCATTTATTCTTCTATGGAGGGTGTTAAATCGGTGAATAAGGTATGACTCTCGTTGTTCACGTTCTCGTTTGATTTAAATCCCGTCTCTAAGAGTGTTACTGATAGTTTGCCGAATGCATGGTCGGAAAGATTGAGATGTTTTAATAGAGGTAGACTTGGGGATAATTTCGCTAGGGCTATGTGATTATTGAAGCGAATGTTAAATGGTGTTTCTGTTTGTCGATGTACTGCATTCTGCACACGTTGCATTCGAGTAGGTAAACCACATTGGAGAAATCGCATGTTAAGTTTCCTCGTATGTTAATCGAAAACTTGGATTGTGTGCTAGTTGGTTTGTGTGTTTCTTGCATCGCTTGACAAACAAGACTTCGTGACTTTAAACAAGGTCGGCATGAATTATTAGGGGGTGAGTTATTGATTTGAGAGTGGACAAGTGTGTCTTTGAGGTTGCGTGGTCGTCGGTAAACGACGCCAGGAGCGGATGGGCATGCTTGCGCGTTTTAGACATTCACTTTGTTCCAGATTGCTGTAATGTTGTTCAAGGATTTTGTTCACGTTGGGGAAGTTTGTCCTGTTAGTTAAGCAGAAGATTGTTCGTTGTGGGTCTTCTTGCGGTGGTCACTTGATAAGTAGGTCATCATGCTTCAGTTTTTTCGCTTTTTGAACGACGTCATGATTTATACGGGGGGGGGGGTATTTTTGTTTATAGAGCACAAGTTTTAGCCTGTGTGAACTCGAGTCTATTGAGCAGATTCGCTTAAACCGGTGAACCTCGCTGTATGGAATACTGTTTTTACAGTGGCGCAGGTGATCGATTTGGTAATGGAGGTACTGTTGTCGATCCGTTGGTTTGCAATATATGGTTGTAGAAAGCTTGTCTTCTTCTATCGTGATGGTAACATCAAGAAAGGTTTTGGTTGCTTGCGAGTAGGTGTGTGTGAAGTGTATGTTCGGATGTACAGCGTTGTAGGTGTCGATAAAGCTGAGAAGTTCATCCTCGCTGTGGGTCCAAATAAGAAACATGTCATCTGTGTATATTCAGTATAACAGTGGTTTCAAGAAACTTTGTGCGAAAAATTTGGATTCTAGCTTTCCCATAAAAATATTGGCATAATTGGGTGCCATTTGGTGCCCTTAGCGGTCCTGCTGATTTGTCAAGAATATCTTTGGTTAAATTCGAATGAATTTAATTCGAGGACCATCTTCGTCAAAGTTGCGATAGCAGATAAATCTGGGGTGTTAGATGGTTTATGGTATGTGTACACGTTTTGTAATGCAGCCATGCCGTCGTCGTGAGGAATAATTGTATAGAATGAGAAGACACCAAGAGTAACCAAGTACGAGTTTTTCGGCACACAGACACCTGCAATGTCTCGAATAAAATGTGTGGTGTCTTTTATGTACGACGCGAGGATGCATGGAATGGGGCTCATTAGTTTGTCCACGTGTTCTGAAATGGGTTCAGTAACTGTACTTATGCTTGATATGATTGGTCGACCTGGGTTACCGGGTTTATGAATTTTGGGAGGATGTAGAAGCTACCTGGACGAGGGTATGCTGCTCGCATTAGTTTGTGGTCAGTGTTGGTTATGTTTTCTGCATCCAGCAGTTTCATTAGTTCTGTTGATACGATACATTTGTATTCGTCTGTCGAATCACCTGGGAGGCATTCAGAAAGGTTTGAGTCGTCAAGCTGGCGGTATGCTTCTTGTAAGTAGTTGGATGTATTAAGAGCTACAATTGCTCCTCCTCTGTCAGCGGGCTTTATTGTAATGTCTGTCCCAGATGCCAGACTTCTCATACTCTTTTTTTTTTTCAGATTTTTTCAAGTTTTCTCGTTTTCCTTTCTGTCTGTGGTATTCGTGTAGTAGGATACGAATTGTTTTACGATGGTGGATTGTTTCGTGGTTAGAAGGCCTGTCCAATAAATATCCGCGCAACCTTAAGCTTCTAGCGAAGTTGTCGAGGTCTCGGAGCAAGTGGAATTCATCGAAAACTTTTGTGGTCGGGCAGAAGCTTCGTCCTTGAGATAGCAATTTTTCTTCATCAGGTGACAAAGTCGTGTCGGATAGGTTCACAACCAGTGTCAGAGGGTGTGTTCATAGATGGTGTCAAGAATGACAAGACGAAGAAAAGAAGAAGAGGAAGAAGTTGTCTTGAATAGGTAATTTAAACGCTGTAATGAGAGAGAAAAAGACGAAAAAAAGGAGCGCGCGGGGACGCCAGATCGGAACAAGAGGGCGCGGGGCGAGTGAGGAACAAGAGAGCTGGGACGTGGCGTTCGAGGGGCCAAGGGCTGCGGAAGTTCAAACTGGGTCTCACTCCAGGCTCCCGCCCGAGCACCTGACTTGGCGAGCAGCTCACAGAGCAATCGCGGATCCTGGTCTGCAGTTTCTCGCCCGAGCATCGCTCTCGGCGAGCAGCCTCGGAACCACCGCCGATCCTGGGCTGCAGTTTCCCGCCCGAGCACCGACCTCGGCGAGCAGCCCCGAATCTACCGCCGACCCTGGTCTGCAGTGTATGCCGCACGAGCACCTGCCTCGGCGAGAAACGACTGGAGCTACCGCTGTAGTGGTTCTTCAACATCGTCGCCACCGTTGAGCACCGATACGGCGTGTGATCACGTCTGAGAGGGACTCCCAGCGGACCGGAGCGCAAGACTTAGAGAACGCAAATGGAATCGGACGTTGAAACACGCGTCATTAAGAAATCTCCTTTTCTGTGTTTTTCAACGTGTGCGTGTTTTTATTGTTGTTTTGTTTTGGGATTTTTATGGTAATGAAGTGGGAGTTTCGTTTGGTACCATCAGCCTCTACGGTTCATTTGGCAACGCCCGACAAGCGAACCAGGCATCGGCATATACGCATGACAGATGGGTGCTCGTTTGTACCGTTAGTGGTTTCCTGGGTGGTGGTGTTGTAGTAATAAGGGACTATATCAGAAAACGCGGGCTTGGGCACATGTTCTCTTTTGAGTTTATGAACTTTAGTGGTCATAATGGCTTAGTATTTATTCTGTTCAAATTCTGTTAACCGGGTGACTTCTTCGTTCGATAAAGTGTTGTAGCGGAGAATGGTGTTGGTCATAGCGACCAGTTTCTTTATCTGCTTATCACTGTGATTGAGAGCGATTTCTGTTTATTTATGAGATGCCTCAAGGAGAACATTTGTTTATGTTATTTGGTCGTGTTCGTTTAGGTTTGTAGCGGCTAGTGTGAGGAAGAGTTTCATACCTTTGATGGCTATTCAAGCACGAAGGTGCACTTGCGTTGTTAATTTATGCATTTCATGTCTAATTCATTTGTCAGCAAGTTTTCGTAACTTAGGAAAGTGGCACTGCTACTGGGAAGCGATGAGCTGGACTTACCATATTGAGGTCAACCTTCCTTTGGGGGCGGAGATGGCACTGATGAAGTCTGCAGATTGTAGTTATGCCCGGCAGGCCTTCGTCGTCGTAGGAAGGATTTCGGCGTTGGACTCCCGCCGAACGTGTTCATAGGGAGTTCCGGTCCCGTGGTCTGCAATAGAGATGATGATGATATATGTTGTTTAATGGCGCAAGGGCCATTGATGGCCAAAGAGCGCCAGGAAATGATATCGAATGAGAGCAATGGTTATGGTAAATGGCTGTAAAAGGGCCTAAAATTCTGTGCTGTAAAGATGCATAAGACATATATTTATTAAAATCATGAAAGTGAAGGGAAGCATGCCTGGTGAGAATGAGTCTTTAGTTATCATGACATCATAAAATAGGAGCGTTATATTAGCACCGATTTCTCGCCAGCACCCTTGGTACCAAGGGCCGGGAGACAGGTGCTCTTTTGGATATAGCATTCGCAGCAGCAGCCTCAGAGGCCGTGCTACTGATCACTTGAGTAGATAACATGGAAAGTATTTATTTCCTTTAAGAATGCATTCAATGCATTATATTTAAAAAGAGGTTTGCGACCAATAAACATAGCTGGGTGAAGGGGTATGTGTTCCTTGTACGCTAGTGGAAAATGTTTTTTCCGGTAAGCCTCTAGCTCAGAGCATTCAAGGAGTATGTGAAGTACGGTAAGTGGAAGGCCACATCTGTGACAGCTGGGTGGGTCACCACCGGACAAAAGGTGTGTGTGCATGCTGTGTGTGTGTCCTATTCTAAGCCGACAGAGACTGACCTCTGTACGGTGCATTTTCGACATAGGTGGCCAGTTATCGAGGTGTGGTTTAATCAAGTGTAACTTTTTATGAGTTTGTAGATCCCATAACTTCTGCCAGTAAGCCGTGAGCTTTTTCCGTATGTTTGGTTTTAGGTCCATTATAGGGACAGCAACTGAAGAGTTGGCAGTGCTTCCAGTAATTGACGTGGCCAGCTGGTCGGCCAACACATTACCTCTGATCTCGCGGTGTCCTGGCACCCAGCACACGAAGATATGTTGCTTGGAAGCATAGGCCACGCAGAGTATTGAATAAAGAATTACAATTATAGGGGTTTTGTGTTTTTTTATTTTTTCAACGCTCTTACGACACTCAGGGAGTCTGTGTATATAACTACTCTTGGCGTATTCAATTCTTTGATGTGTTTAACGGCTACGAATAACGCGTAAGCCTCGGCTGTAAAAATGCTTGTGCTGGTGGACAGAACGCCGGCATCCGAGAAGGATGGGCCGACCGCCGCATAGGACACGCCAGTATGGGACTTGGATGCATCAGTATAATATTCTGGACAGTCATATTTATGTTGCAGCTCTAAGAAATACATCCGAATGTGTATGGGGGAGGCATGCTTTGTAACAGCTACGAAAGATGTGTCACAGTCTATAACCTGCCACTGCCATGGCGGGAGCCGCAGAGCAGGGGGGCTGAGGTGGTATTCAAGCAGCGGGACATCTGTTTCTTCAGCTAGGTCTCTAACATGCAGTGAGAAAAGGCGTGCCATTGTGGGCCGATTGCAAAAAAGTTGAGAGCTGGACAGGTCATTGATGGTGGAAAATGCGGGTTGCTCACTGTTCGCATTTACTTTAAGGAAATATATGAAGGAAGAATATGTTCTCTGCAGATGGAGTGACCACTCGTCCGATTTTACATAAAGGCTTTCAACTGGGCTTGTTCTAAAAGCCCCTGTGGACAGGCGGATGCCTTGATGATGAACAGGGTCCAACATTTTCAGAGCGCTTGGCGTGGCAGAGTGATAGACTATTGCCCCATACTCAAGGCGTGAGCGTATAAGGCTTCTATACAGATTCATGAGGCACTTTCTGTCACTGCCCCACGTTGTTCGTGACAGTACCTTTAGGATATGATTGATTGATATGTGGGGTTTAACCTCCCAAAACCACCATATGATTATGAGAGACGCCGTAGTGGAGGGCTCTAGAAATTTAGACCACCTGGGGTTCTTTAACGAGCACCCAAATATGAGCACACGGGCCTACAGCATTTCCGCCTCCATCAGAAATGCAGCCGCCGCAGCCGGGATTCGATCCCGCGACCTGCGGGTCAGCAGCCGAGTACCTTAGCCACTAGACCACCGCGACTGGGCACCTTTAGGATATTCATTGTTTTCACGCATTTATTTTTAATATGTTTTATGTGCGGTACAAAGGTTAACTTTGCATCTAAAATTATACCTAGGAACTTATGTTCTGTGTTTACGGGTAGACGCTCACCCTTAATGACCACTTTAGGGTCAGGGTGCAAGCCTCTTTTTCTAGAAAAAACGACACAGGTGCTTTTCTGTGGGTTCAGTTTGAACCCGTTTTCATCAGCCTATTTGGACACCTTGATAAGGGCAAGCTGAACTTGTCGCTCACAGATACCAAGAGAACACGATTTAAAACCTATCTGCACATCGTCGACATATGTTGAATAAAAGATATTACGTGGGATGTACAGACGGAGAGAATTCATTTTTATCATAAAGAGCATACAGCTGAGCACCCTACCCTGTTGCACTCCGGTTTCCTGTACAAATGTTCGGGACAGAACGTTACTCACTCTAACGCGGAATGTACGATCAGACAGATAGCTTTCAATGACACTAAAAATATTACCGTGTATATCTATGTGTGAGAGGTCTCTCAATATTCCAAATCTCCACGTAGTATCGCAGGCTTTCTCCATGTCGAGGAACACAGATAAGAAAAACTGATTATGAACAAAAGCCTCATGTATGTGTGCCTCGATACGTATAAGATGGTCGGTGGTAGATCGGGCCTCTCTAAACCCACATTGGTATGGGTCGAGCAGTTTGTTTGTTTCTAAGTAGTGGAGTAAGCGGCAATTGATCATTTTTTCAAATAGTTTGCAGAGGCAGCTTGTTAACGCTATAGGTCTGTAACTTGATACAGTAGAGGGATCCTTTCCCTGCTTCAAAATTGGAATTATAACAGCCTCCTTCCAAGAGGAGGGGATCACACCCGAAAACCATATGTGATTATAAAGAGAGAGGAGGGTTTCTTTAGTGTCGGAGGGTAGTTCCTTCATCATCACGTACATTACATTGCCAGAACCTGGGGTAGATGTATTACAACAGCTGAGTGCTGTTCGCAGTTCTGCTAAGCAGAATGGTTCATTATATGCCTCATTTCTTGTGGATTTTCTTTCTAACTTTTGTTTTTCTCTTCGTGCCTTGTAATTCTGAAAAGATTCGGATTAGTGTGAGGAGCTCGATGTGTGTTCAAAATGTGTGCCAAAAAAGTTGGCTTGATCCTCCAAGCTTTCCCCGAGGCTATTTACTAGTGGAAGGCAATACGTTTGTTGGCCCTTAATTTTTTTTACCTTATTCCACACTTTTCCCTCATTTGTGTATAAGTTGATACTCGATATAAACTTTGTCCAGCTCTCTCGTCTAGCTTGTTGACGCGTTCTTCTTGCCTGCGGTTTGACCCGCTTGAAATTTTCCAGGTTTTCAGCTGTAGGGGAATCGGAAAGCAACGCCCATGCTTTGTTCCGAGTGGTCTGTGCTTTCCTGCATGCGTCATTCCACCATATGACTCGCCCTTTTAGAAGACATGCCGCTTGTTTTGGCAATACATTTAGATGCGGCATCAAGTATAAAAGCTGTAAAATACGTGACAGCGTCATCAATGGTCAGTGCAGACAGCTCAGTCCATGTCATGTGTGTAAGAGTTCTATACCCTTTCCAATCAGCTGAGTCAATCTTCCATCGAGGAACCTGCGGGGGTAGTTGATCTTTGTTCGGCGCACTCAGGATGATTGGGAAGTGGTCACTCCCATAAGGGTTTTTAAGAACGTTCCACTTAAAAGCAGGTAAAAGGGACGGTGATGAAATGCTAAGATCTATGGAGGAGTATGTGTTGTTTGCAAGGCTAAAATACGTAGGCTCCTTTATATTTAAAAGACATAAACTAGAAGAGAAAAGGAACTGCTCAATGAGACGTCCTCGCGCATCACAATGAGGATCGCCCCACAGGACATTGTGTGCATTAAAATCACCTAGAACCAGAAACGGCTCTGGGAGTTCATCTATTAATGATTCTAGATCATGTCTGTGTAGCTGTTGATGCGGTGGTATGTGCACAGAACATATGGTAATGAGTTTATTAAAAAGTACAGCTCGAATGGCCACTGCCTCAAGGGCCGTTTGGAGCTTCAAATGCTGGCATGCTATACTTCGATCAGCTATAATGGCCACACCGCCAGATGGTACGACAGCATCCTCCCGGTCTTTTCGGAAAATAATATATTGCTGTAGGAAGTTCTTGTGCTTAGGAGTTAAGTGCGTTTCTAGCACATATAGCACTTTCGCGTTGAACTTACTCAGAAGTTCTTGGACGTCATCTAAATTTCTAAGTATTCCCCTCACATTCCACTGTATGATGTTGTCCATAGTGGAAGAAAAAAAGGAAGAAGTGCTTTGTGCAGAAAAGACGGAGATTAGCTCATTTTACAGAGCCTTTGTCAGGCCCTGTAATTGGCGTTCCGTCTTTTTTGCGGCGGTTGAGAGAAGCTCGCCGCTCCTTCGGCGCTTCCTGCGCCGTTCGGCTTGAACTGGTGTCCATAGCCTTTTGCGAGGCACTGGACGCCCGCTCTACAGAGCGATCTGTGCGTCGTTTAGACTTCGCCTCGATTGACGAAGTCTTTGTCCCCACCCAGCTGGGGGTCGATAAAGCCCCCTTGGCCTCGTGATTGCCCTGACTGCTGCCAGAGCTTGTAGAGGTCACTGGTGTGGACAGGCTGAATGTGGGCAGGGCAGCGCTGGCTGCTCCTGCCGTAGCGGCTTGTGGCGTTGGCCTCGGCACGCTAGGCGCGGTCCGGGCAACTGCCAAGGACCTTTGTGGTGCCGCCCGTCGTTGTACCACTTCGGCAAAAGGTGTTTTTTGTGCCAATGTTAACGACATCTGTTGTCTTGCTTCCCTGAATTTGATATTTTCCTTTACTTTTATAGTTATTGTTTCTTTTTCTTTTTTCCAGGCTGGGCACGCTCTGGAGTATGCAGGGTGACTACCTTCGCAGTTAGCACAGAGGACCTCATCATGACTACATTCATCAGCACTGTGACCGGTTGTGCCACACTTAGCACAGATCAGCTGCCCTTGGCAGCTCTGGGATGCATCACCAAATCGCTGGCATTTAGAACAACGCCTCGGGTTTAGAATGAAGGGTCGGACATGGAGTTTTATATAGCCAGTTTCGAGAGTCTCAGGTAAAGTGGTTGAGTTGAAGGTGAGTATTAAGTGCTTTGTTGCTATTTCGTTGTTGTTACGTCTGATTTTGATGCACTTGACATCTATTACACCTTGGTCCTTCCATCCATTAAGAAGCTCTTCTTCACTCAGTGTCATCAAATCTTCGTCTGATACCACGCCCTTCACTGTATTCATGGTACGATGTGCGCTCACAGAGACGGGGATGTTACCAAAGGCTACAAGGTGCGAGAGTTTATTGTACTGTTCCTTTTCTTTTAATTCAAGAAGCAGATCTCCACTTGCCGCCTTCGTGGCCTTATAACCGGTTCCAATGGTCTCTCTCAAGCACTTGGCCACAAGGAAGGGTGAGATTGCTCTAGCTTTTGTAGATGATTGTTTGCAGTGGAGGACATGGTATTTTGGTAAAGTTTCTCTATTTTGGGGCCAAAGTAGTGAAGTTACGTCGGTGCATACCCTTTTCGAGGCACGATCAGTTAGAGAGGGGGTCGAGGATCCCATGAGAAAATGTGGATTTTTCGGTAACGGCGCCTACCACCCACCACGAAGTCCAACAAGGGGACGTGGCAGAGCATGTGGGCATGTCTGTGCAATGCCAGCAGTACGCAGTTACTGTCACCCAATGTGGTTTACCCTAGTTTGGATAGCCACACAAGGTTAACCCTTGTCGCCAGGAAAATTGGAAGTAAACAGAAGAGATAAGTAGGCAGGGCAGACTAAAGTAGAGAGATAAAGGCGAAGTTGTAGGAAGAGAGAGAAAAGAAAAGGCGACTGCCGATTTCCCCTGGGTGGGTCAGCCCAGGGGTGCCGTCTACGTGAAGCCGGGGCCAAAGGATTGTGTTGCCTCTGCCGGGGGGCCTTAAAGGTCCAATCACCCAGCGTCGGCTCAACCCCCAGGATCCCCCTTTCCCCGGACATGGCAAAGCCACGCACGGCTAGGCGTGGGAGGGAGTCAAAACTCCCCCGTTAGTTCGGGTCCGTGGTGTCGCTACACACAAAACACTTGCTCTTATGCAGACGCCCTTGCGGGCGGTCTGCAATAGAGGGACGCGGCTTCGTAGTTCAACAGGCTTCCCTTTGAGGAGTGGTGAATTGGTGCTGTCGTGTAGTGCTTTTGGTCTTGACATCTGCAATAGAGGGACGCGTGCTGGCTGTCCAGCAGACTTCCCCCCTAGTAGTGGTGCGCTGTTAATGATGGTGAGGGGGTACTTGTGACTTGCGGAGATCACAGTTTCGCCGATTGTCGGAAACTCGTCTGTGATGCGATTATTAACACTTTCAAAAACAGGATTTAAATCAAACCAAGAACGTGAACAACGAGAGTCATACCTTATCTACCGATTTAACACCCTCGATAGAGGAATAAATCAGAATCCGGGTTCTATTGCAGCAATTAAAGCATTGGAAAACAATAACGGCAATAATGAAAATAATAACTGAGTTCACGGCACTGCAGCTGCGAAGGGCACTGGACAACTCAAAATATTTCAAAGTGTAACTACTCCTCCTAAGTACAGTTGTCGTCTGTTTCTGTTTTTAGCTTACTATACAATCAATTGTGCCAAGCATGACATGCCCAACAGCAATCCCGTGCCCAATCGGGAGGCTCCTACTGCATGTGTAATCCAGAAGCGGGCAAGAATTGACATTGCACCCACTTGCCAGCCTCTGTGACAATACGCGGCGCTCTTCTTTCAACGACGAGATGTCGACGAGGCGCTGACTAGTAAAAGGCTTAAACTTCTTTAAAAAGCTTTTTTTCCCCACACCCACCTGCCAGAGCCATGCGGCGCCATCTGGTCAGGAACAATACGTTAGTGAAAGGAACGATACACAGACCGCAGACATCCTAAAGGTGAAAAGGAGAAAAGAGAGAGAGAGGGAGGGAGAAGGTGAAGGAAGAGTGAAAGGGGGCGCCTTGGGGAGTCCACCTAGTACTCTCTTTTTCTTCCTCTTGCTCTCTCTCCCTTTATGATTTAAGATTGTACAAAGCTGAGTACCAACAAACTGTACCCTCAATCCTGATGAAGGCCAGACTCTGGCTGAAACGTCGAAATAAACCACGTTGTAACTGCTCACAGAGGATCTACTTGACTAGTTGTAACTCTACGGCCACTGAACCACCATGCCTGTATATAGATATATATAGATATACATATATATACATATACACATATACATACATATATATACATATATACTTGTACACATATATACATACACATATATACAAATATACATACCTACATACACACATATACAAATATACATACCTACATACACACATATACATATATACATACCTACATGCACACACACACACGCACATATATATATATAGATATATACATACGAGAGCGACCTTCACGGCACGTTTGCGTGCGCATATATATATGACCATGTGTGTGTGTGTGTATATATATATATATATATATATACACACACACATGTGAAATAAAAATTACCACAGTTTAGTTTGCGAATTGGTAGCCGTATACGTCTTGTGCAGAAAACGAGTACAGGCGAAAAATACGCACTTGACGCAGACAATTTCCTAAAGCGCTTGCTTATATAAACAAACTATGCTCCGTGCTTAGAGGAGCCTGAATATCGATAAAAATGTACACACGATACGTAACGATTTACACACCGATAATTAAGTCGTCGCGAGTGAATCGATAAGAACATACTTTCGTATGGTATTGGTCACCTGCTTTCCAATGCGTCAGTTTCCGATTCGCGCCGTTCTCCATCGCCTGTCGTCTGCAACCTTCGAGAAGAGATAGAACGATACGTTACCATCTTTCCACAGCAGTGTCACACATTGCGGCACCCTTCAATGGTCATTGAACATCGCTTACTTCTTTTTGGGGTTCACACACACGGCATGGCGAAAACAAAGAAACTATGCAGCCGCTTCTCAAAGTGCGTAATGTGGTTACATATAGCTTCTTTCAAGGTCGACTCTTGGCGCCATTTCCAGGCGCAGCCACCAGATGGCGAGCACTTTGTTGGAGACGCACATTTGCTGTCTCTGGAAGAGTATATGCGGATTAAAATTTCCGGATCCTGGGAATCAAGCTAACACAGCTGGCACGATATTTTCTATAATTCAAAGCCTTATAGTCAGCTCCAGGTTGAAACCTCATATCTTAGTACATGGTAAAAGGCGTTTTGTATGATTCTTTTTTGCTTGCTACATTGATCTGGAAGCGAACGCGCCTGGGCGTTCAATGCCACGCACAACGCGCGATAACACCACGCCCAGCCCATGAGCAGAAGCACATATGAGCGGCATTTCTTTTTGTTTTTCGTCATACAGCAACAACACTATATTTAGCAACTACTTACACTGCACGAAATGTCCAGCACACATACGCGACCATTGCAATATACCCCATTTGCGTAGAGGCTATTGAAGTGGTGTTAGTTGTCCAGCCAAGTTAAATAAACATCTTGCATTGAAATTTACCAAGCCCAGAAACGCCCATAACAAGGTCACAATGTAGGTTTGCGTGCTTCAAATACCGCTTTCACATTGCCCGCTGTGGAATAAAGACCGTGTTAGTCTATCTTGTGCCCCAGGTTTAATGTGATTTTTCAACGTATTTCACCACATTTACTCGGATTCCATGCTTGCGCAGAGCCTTTACAACTTCGTTCGTTCAACTGTAGCACTCTGTTAGGGTTTTTACAGCAATAAGTACATCGTATAAGTAACAGGCTGTGCCAGGTATGGTTTGCGAAACCTCATCCATGACTGCCTGAAACATTGAAGGTGCACTCTCAACGCCGTACGGCGACCGCCGGTATATCTAAAGCGACGCATGTGCGTCCTAACAGTTAGAAGTTTTTCAGCACGCTCATCTTACTCCAGCGGTAAATACACTTTGGCCAAGTCTAACACAGTGAACACAGTTCTTCCGACTGGGTACGCAATAATGTCACCTGGAAGAGGTAAGGAATGGTGATCTACATCAATGGAGTTGTTCACACTGACTCTATAGTCTTAGCCACTTTTCTTGGCCAAAATAACTAGCGGCGTCGCTCATGGTGCTGTGCCGCACCCGATAAATTACTCCACCCTTCTCTAGTTTCATCATTTCTTTTTCGCCTTGTTCAGGTAAAGCATACGGTACAGGCCTGGCTCTACAGAAAATAGGAATTTCATACTCTTTTGTGGAAATGCTATACCCCTGTAATAACACCTTGCTCTGCTTGAAAAGCCACACCCTACTGTTGTTTTAATGGTTCTACAGCTTCTAGAGCCTTTACGGGCCCAACTGCTTTAGCTTCAGCTCAACGTCGTGCAATTTCTGCATGGCATCGAACCAGTTCACTTTTGTATTTTCAAGACTATCAGACCGAGAAGCACTGCCATGAGCACACCTTCATACTTGGTGACGACAAATATTTTACAGGACGAAGAAGACGAAGAAGAAGTAGAACAAGAAGACAAAAAAGAAGTAGAACAAGAGGAAGAAGAAGAAGAAGTAGTAGTAGTAGTAGTAGTAGAAGTAGAACAAGAAGAAATAGTAGTAGTAAAAGTAGAACAAGAAGAAGAAGTAGTAGCAGAAGTAGAACAAGAAGAAGTAGAAGAAGAAGTAGAAGTAGTAGAAGTAGAACAAGAACAAGAAGTACAAGAACAAGAAGTAGAAGAAGAAGAAGTAGAACAAGAAGTAGAAGAAGAAGAAGTAGAAGAAGTAAGAGAAGTAGAACAAGTAGAAATAGAACAAGTAGTAGTAGTAGTAGTAGAACAAGAAGTAGAAGTAGAACAAGTAGCAGTAGTAGAAGTATAACAAGAAGTAGAAGATGTAGAACAAGTAGTAGTAATAGAAGTAGAACAAGAAGTAGAACAGGAAGTAAAACAAGTAGTAGTAGTAGAAGTAGAAGAAGTAGAAGTAGAACAAGTAGATGTAATAGAAGAAAAAGTAGAAGAAGCGGAATAAGTAGAAGAAGTAGAAAAAAAGTAGAAGAAGTGGAAGAAGTAGAAGAAGTAGAAGTAGAAGACGAAGAAGAAGAAGAAGTAGAAGAAAAAGCAGAAGAATTATTACACCAAGTAGAAAAAGTAGAAGAAGAAGTAGAAGAAGAAGAGGAAGAAGAAGAAGAAGAAGAAACGTGGAAAACGTGGCCACAATGCACAGCGGGTGTTTACCATTTTCTTTAAGGTGCAAACAAACAAACCTGAAAGAAACCTTGAGCTGGGGTGGTACCATGACCGCATTTCGACATTATTTGTTCGTTCGAGCCTTAGAGAATATGGCACATATTCACTCTGAGGGTTTGGCCAATTTTGTAGTTTTAAATTTAGTAAACAATATGAACAATGCTGAATGATATTACTTACTGGTGTTTTTATTGTTTTGTTCAAATTTTGTGCGTATTTTCCTGTAAATTTAATTGAGGGCATGACCCGGAAGTGTTTAAATGCGATTTGGCGAGCCAGCCACATCATAGCGGTCTGCATTCACAAACAGCTACCGGGATTTCTAGACATTTTAAGGGGGCACCACAAGTCTGATTCCATCGGTTTATTGGCTCACCTGCTGGGCCGTCTCAACAATTTGCCTACAATGCAGTCAAACCATTCCACAGCGCCGCACTCGCAGTGGAGATACCTCGAGTGTTCCGGCAGATGTCCTGCGGAATACGCCCTCTGGAATCTCTGTGTTGACCGGACGACTGTAAGCTTTGTAACAAAGTGTTTCGGCCATGTTGGTACGTCATAGTTAGTTCCTTAGCACACAAAAAACACAAAGACTGATAAAGACGGGACAGGCACTACTTGCAACAATGTTTACTCCAGAAAAAGGCATCATATAAGCATATATACAGGCAATATAGACATTCCTTGTATACAGGCCATCATATACAGGCAGCATCGAGCAGAGGCCACCTGACCCGCGAAATAATCAAGTCTGAAATGTTTGATATGCTGGCAGATAACTATTTCAAAATCGTCAATTGCCCTCTCATGTAACGAGTCAGCCTGTCATCGGAAAGATATGCGAATTTACACAGTGCATGCGATCACGGTTGAAAAGTGATGTGGCCATATATGCTTGCCTTTGCCTGGAATAATTGTTGCAATTAGCGCCTGTCCCAACTTTACCTGTTTGTCTGCTTTTTCGTGCGCTAAAAAAACTGCAGTGTGTCTCTAACTAATATGGAAACCAAAATAGACTACAAGACTGCATGCACACAGAAGTAACGCAATCACTGTGCGCACACAGACCTGCCACAAAGCTTCGTTGCCGTGTTCTAACTGCCGTGCACCAAACAAGAAATCGGCTATGATCTTCGATGGAGCTTTATTGACTTATATTGGCACCTTGAGGACCTTGCACACCTGACAGCGGCGTTCCTTGGCGAACTTTCCAAACGACTTAACCATGGTTCGAATTTCTGAAGAAGCAACATGATATATACATTGCGCACTTGGCCAAGACAGCTCCAAGGTGAAAGGTATGATCCTTCAATTTTATTCGAAGTGA
Organism: Rhipicephalus microplus; assembly: GCF_043290135.1. Classification (NCBI taxonomy): domain Eukaryota; kingdom Metazoa; phylum Arthropoda; class Arachnida; order Ixodida; family Ixodidae; genus Rhipicephalus; species Rhipicephalus microplus. The sequence goes on along the minus strand of NC_134707.1, from coordinate 81,948,900 downwards.
ATCTTATTCACATGCATGCACGGAGCCACGTAAAGATATCTGAGCATGCTAAAAGTTGCAATTGTATTTATGTGATTCTTAAAAATAAGAGAAAAATGAGCTTGTAACTGTCTGCATCAGAGTGCGACACGTCAACAGTAGCTCACGAGGGATGGGGGTAAGGATAGATTAAAAGAATAGGACTACAGGTACAGAGATAGAAAGGGAAAACTAGACAGCGTGGCGCAGGGACAGCGACACCCCAAAGCAAGGAGAAGATAGGAAAGATGGACACGGTCACTGCAGTCTGAGGACGGGGCACCACTCAGGGAGAGCTCTTGTCGGCGGCAGAAGAGGACGTAGGGCGAGCCAGTCGGCCAGAGCAGCACTGTCATCGGAGATCACGAGGGCGCAACCAGTCAGCACGAAATCCAGAGAGCGAGTCACGTAATTGCATTTCATCGAAATTCATGTACTATACTGATGGTATAGCCATACCGGATTGTATGGCTATAGTGCACTAGTAGACACTGCACTGCACTACATTATAGTCTATCTATAGGGGATTTGGAACGTGACGTCGTTCCCTCTCCCTGTAGAGAGCCTTGGTTCACAGCTTTGCGTAGCCACGCACCCTCTCTCTCTATGTAGCAAGAGGGCACGACGAACGCATGTGGTCAGGCCTTTAGCAACACGATTCATTACTGCATTCCTATCACGTACCAACATACTCCACAACTCACTCACACACATATACATTAATATACATGGTGAGCTATGGTTGTCTGTGCCCAAAGTTTTAACACCAAACGCCACGCCACCAGTCCTCTTGCCCGCACCGTTCCAAATCTGGGATCAGTCGATGTGTTCACCAAGGCGGTCGTGAAGTCCCGGTGGGCCGCCGTTGAGCGAGGATGGCGTCACGGTTTAATCGTGGTGTGTACTCGTAGACAAGGACGATGCGGGAGGCAGAGGCCGCCGAGGTTCCCACCCTCGCCAGTGTATGGCATACAGGACAGCTCCACCTCCACATCATCCCAATCATTCGGGTGTGTATTTGTCCGCTGCCCCCCCATTTTTTTTTATGCGTCTTGGCACAGCCATATAGCGCGCAGAATTCCGCAGGCTACGCACTCAACTGAGGTCAGGAATGGGGTCCCCAACCAGCCTAACAATTAATGATTAGCGTGCGGTTCTTTGCGTATCATGGCAGAGAAACATACCTCTTCTGCTAGTAAACAGCGCGTGGCTGTAGTTGTGTTGCGAACTGTCGAGTTTGGGGGCAATCAAGCAGATAATGATCAGTTCTACCGCAAACTTCGCCGCACGAACAACCCGGTACTGGAAGCAGGTTAAACCTGTGAAAATAGAAGCCGAACCGACCACGCCCCGTTAGAAGGGTGATGGGGGCTTTGTTAGGTGGGAACCAAAGAGCTGCATCTGAGACGTGGGGAACACATTTCAATAGGTCAGCGTAGGCATTATTATCCGTCTAGTCGAGCTCCCAACACCGAAGTTTCTGCCTTCCTAAGGCACTGCGGACCGCCCTCAGAGGGAGGGGAGCCTGCTTCATGTCACTCGATCGGGCCACATGTCCAGCGAGAAAATCAGCCAGTTCATTGCCAAAAAGTCCCTAATGCCCTGGCACATGGTAGAGTGCAATCGAGGCGGCAGCTGAAATATCCCGCAAGATAATATTTAGTTATCGGATTCACGGGTCAGTAGTCCAGAACCATGAGAAGGCCTGGAGAAGGGACAAGCAATCCGTGTATACACGGACGGTGGCGGCCGAGCCCTTGTTCTTTATTTGATGTAACGCCCCGATTAGTGCGATGACTTCAGTGCAATACGCGTTTGTGGCGTGGTCAATACAATATACCGGCCTACCAATGTGATTCGCCCACTCCGGCCCAGCACGATGAATGAACAACACTTACAGCTAGTCTTCTCCGATCAGCAGTGCAGTCCTAGACGCTTTCTTGCTCTTCTTGCCTTTGAATGAATAAGGAATAGCTTGTGACTATTTCGTTTGCTTGAGGGTTGAAATGGTCTTATAGGCATTTCACAAGGTCGCCATGCGTCAGAGTTGGTGCGAACCCCCCTGTGGTGCCCTTGCCAAATCCAGATGACGCTGTCACTCAATGATAAAACTCCGTGCTTATCTGCGTCGGTAATTTATTTATATGTGGGGTTTACCATACCCAAACCACCATATGATTGTGAGAGACGCCGAAGTAGAGGGCTCCGGAGATTTAGACCACCTGGGGTTCTTTAACATGCCCTTAAATCGGAGCACACGGGCCTACAACAATTCTGCCTCCATCGGAAATGCAGCCGCCGCAGCCGGGATTTAATCCCGTGACCTGCGGGTCAGCAGCCGAGTACCTTAGCCACAAGACCACCGCGGCGGGGCTATCTGCATCAGTAAACTCGTTTCCCGTCAGGCTTGTTTGTCGGCACCGCCCCATCGAGCTCTCCAGTGCCTTCTGTGCGGCCCGCGGCGGTTGCGCACGGACCTGCCGGCGGCAACAAAGGGTCAGAATGGCGGAGCACGGGCGCAAGGCCAAGAGGTCGGCGGATCTTACAACCCGACCTATGCTTGGACTCTGAATCTGAGATTGGAAGTGAGGACTCTGCGTTCTGCGAGGGTGTCTCCACTGGAATTCCTCCCCTCACACACATTAGAGGTGATACGACAATGGTGGCAACAAACACAGTTCCAGACAATGAGATGGACCACTACGCCTGCCCTGAATGCGGCAGATACTTCAAGTCGAAATTGCCCTATGCCAACATAGACGCCATGCACATATCGAGGCTTATAATGCTGCCATAGATATTGAGCGATCCAAACCAAGATGGGCAAAAGAGGAAGGGTACCTTCTAGCAGTCCGTAGAGTCCAACTCCAAAAAGAGAGTGTTCAAAATATCAACTAGCGATTGGCGAGCAGAATTCCGACAAGAACTTCCGACGGCATCAAGTCCCACAGCCGGCAAGTGTGCTACCGGAATCTGGTGAAAGAACTGCAAAATAGGAGAGATGGTGACGATCAAAGCCAAGCCGTTTGTGCTTCTTCGTCAATGTATATACAGGCTCAAGAGGATACAAGTGCTCCGTACAACATTGTATCTTCACAGGTGGACCCCCCCTCCCCCAACTGCTATATGTCATGAGCTGCAAACCTTGGGGGGGAAACAGCCACCTTGTTCCTTTCAAGCTTTCAAACTATAAGAATTAGCAAAGAGGTTCCCGGATGAATAGAACGTTGCAATGAACCTCAAAACTTACCTGCTAGATGTCTTCACCCTAGATAGGAGGGTCCAGAGCGGTCGCACGCTGGCTATGACTGATGAAAGCCATCGTAAAATAAAGAAGAAAGTGTGCGCAATGCCAAAACCTCTTCAGGAAAAATCGCTCGTTTTGTATTCGAAACATCCTGGATGAAGCCGGGCCATCGTCTGATGAAGCCGGAATATGTACGCCTGTGCTATGCTTATTTTAAGGGTTCTTCTGAACCCCCTGATCCTCAAGAGACGACTGTCATTATTATTGTTGTGTAATGCCCGAACCATTTTATTTCCAAAAATGCCTGGCGCTTTCGCGGCTGCATTGCATCGCCCAATCAATGTGTCCCACCTTTTAACGAGGCTGTTGCATAAGATTTTTATGCATTGCCTAATGTCAGTGGTTAAACTCGACTGTCGTCAGAGATCCTTCATTCAGAGCCTGGGACTAATGTGCCTAAGAACTTCAATTCCTTACATGAAAACTAACCGAGTCAAACGACTGCTCTACAGTGATCGTTATCAATGAAAGGTTGTGGCACCAAGGATTTCATTCGGAAGGCCTTAAGGCAGGCACAGGACTTGACCCCATTTGGAGGCGACGTCATTGGTTCTGTGGCAGCTGCCCACAAGTACTGGATGACGAACCTGCATTCAAGTTTTGATGGCAGGCCGCTGTTCCAATGTCCCACTGCCCCGGGACCAATGGCGTGGATTGGCGAGGGGACAACGTTTCTGAAAAGAAGGGAGTTCAATGACCTAGCCAAGTTTCACATCGCCGAAATCTCCAATCTCATCCACTTTCAACGTGGCCAGAACACCTGAAAACGCAGTCACGCTGGATGTGACACAGACGAGTGTTTGGGTCATACTTTGCAGTGTTGCCACCGTACACATCACCAAATAATCCAACGTCATCACATGTGTACCGGATAATTCATGGGTGGGTGCCTTGTGGGGCTGGAAACGGGGCTGCTCACAGGACTGGCGATCATAAGGCGACGGTACCCAGCAGCTCCACCAGTGTCGCAGTTTGCAAAGTACGGGGTCGTTATTGTAACAAACAGAAAGACTCTGTTCTCTCAGAGACACCAAAGATGGACTCGGCCAAAAGAACTTCTGCTTTTCGTGATGAACCTCTTGTGTGGATCGGTCGTCTTCGCGGACGCCAGCGCTTAGATTTGTACAAATAGGGACGCGCAAGTATTTGATATTGCGCGATTGAAATAGGTGATTAGGTACTATGATCGGTAGACTTGGTGTATACTCATTCGTACTTACTGACCAACATTTTGGTAGGCCATGTGCTCACTCGTGTGTTGTTACATTTATGCTTGTGTGTACTCGTACTCACTAATTCTCACTTTCACTATTGCTTCAATTCACAATTATTAGTGTTCATTTGCGTTCATAGGTGCATTTATTTCTAGTCACTAACAGCTACTTGTGTCCACTGTGACTTACCAGTAATCGCTCACAATTGTAAGTATGACCAGCTTTTGTTAATAGTCTTTCACTCACTCTCTTTTATATGTAGACTCGCACCCTTCATCATTGTGAACTCAGTGCAGAGAGAGGATGAGTCAATGTATTCTTTAGTAGGACTTGTAGGTAGCGAGTTCGAACCTCTTCAATACTGGTTTTCAGACCAGCAATTGTCCCGTTTTCTTCTTTCGTGTCTTGTCTGCTTGTGCGCTGCCTAATGAATGTATTTTCACTGCCTATTTTTCTATTGTGTACCGCTCATTCAGTCTTAAATGGTGTTAATAAAATGAGCTTGTGATAAGAAGGTAGACTCTAAAAAGTGCCGTTTGTTGCCGTTTGTTGTTCAGGTTAGAACAGCTCTTTTGTTTCTGTAGGTATGACATCTGAAGAAGGCGCCGTTGCCGAAAGGAGCACGGCATGCTCCAGCCTTCTCCTACTGCCGGTAATGCCTAGTACAAGCTCCGCAGCCTCGAGCAAGGACAGAAAGCGAAGCCTCGAGGCAGAACGCCACACGATGTTATCACAATAACTTCTGACGATGAGGAGGAGCTTGTGCCTGCAGCAAAAATGCCAGAACTTTAAAGAGGTAGTGTAGAAATGGGAAATTCTACTAAAAAAAAGCAGTTTTTTTTTTTTAAATTATACCAATTTCCCAAGTTTAGGTTCTCTACTTAAAGGAAAATCAAAGTTTTAAACTCTGTAGTTAAAATCACTTTTGGATAGATTAAGGCGGCTATAAGAGTGAATAGGGCAACTCACCATAAAACGTATTGCTTATTTGAAATTGGTGCACAAACCTATTTAAAAATTTCATTCCATTAAATATGGATTTAAATAACTTTTTTTTTTGGAATCTCTCTTTTAAATACTGTTTGTTTTGTGTTATAGTCATAACTGCATGGAATACTGCAAAAGGCAATATTCTTTACAGGTATTAGCCGTTTGTGATATCACTGTGTGCAACAATAAACTTAACCAAACTTTTACAGAGATACAGTTGCGCTACTCCCAAACATTTCTGGGACTTAGTACTTTGCCTTTTATTTACTTGAAGTATTGTTGCAAGTTTCGTGTGAGTTTACAATAACTGCAGCTGGTTTCAAAGCTGCTCCTTACCATCGGCTCTCAATGTGTCAATCAATTGTCATGCAATGTGGCTGCGCTGAACTGCGTGGCTATGTTACTGACAGAGTGAGTCATGCAGTCATTCTGATGATCATGTTCCTGATGCTACTCAGGATAACTCTCATTGCAATTAGCAAGATGGAGATCGTGAAGATCAGCTGCTACATTATGGGTTTCCCTGTTCTAATAGCTGGCTTACAAAAGTGAAAGCGTGTTGAGCACTGTTTTGGTTTCTAACTTCCAAGAAATTTGTAAGCTGGTGTATTTCAGTTTAAAGGGTGTCACATTTCGCGATTTAGGCTTTGTGTCATATGCTCGCGTATTACTTTGTATAGGCTGTTGGGCTCAGCCACTTTCCGTACCCTCGAGCACTTGTGTTTACCTGGGCCTTTTTTTTTTTTTCACATGAGTAAGTAAGCTTTTTAGTTTAATGTACAATTACTGATATTAGATTGTGCTTCAGCCATGGAAAGCCCTAGAAGTGGGTGTGAACTTGGAATAGTCCTGAAGTGTGGTTGAGAAACTCTTCTTCACTTTTTGTTTTTCTTTATGAATTAACACTTCATGCGTGATGAAGCACTACCACCGTGTTTTCCCCTGAGACTAGCGGAGTGCAAATGCAAGCCTCAGGAACGTAGACTATAGTAGCACTCAAAGATATCTTTTACCTCAATATATCTAAGAATATTTATCTGAAATTTCATTAAAACAAAGCTTTGCTGCTGCCTCAGAAGCAGGCCAGGGCAGTTGAAACTTCTTCTGGTGGCCAGTGGCCATATGGTTGATTTTCATACGGTTTTTACAAATGCACTTTTCAAATCGCATGCTATGCTTGCTGTGACAGACAATAGCTGCTGAACTGGAGCAGCGCATTTTGCATCAGCTACTGCTGGGAAGGGATGCACGTCAATGCTCATCTTGCCTTCGTATCACTAGTCCGTTGTAGAGTGGCACACTTTCCTCCCTACTACACAGTTTTTCTCACTTTGTAGTTCTATATTCTGGGCCGTACGTTGTATGCATCACCTAGTGTTTTCGTTATCACCACGTGGCAAGTACCAAGCATGAGCATCTGCACAGATTGTAGCATCTAATGTTAAAGGATTTCAGTTATCCCGCAAACAGTTATTCAGAGAATGATGTCAGCAACGAGGCTGCTATTTTACAAGCAACCTTTATCAGCAAGAATGAATATGCTGCCACTTTTTTGCAGACATTGCAGGGCTCACTGTTCACGAAACCAAATGCAAAAAAGAAGGTTTTCTGAACTGTTTTGAACAATTGCCAGCAAAAGTAATCCGAGCTAGGATGCAGTCTATTTTTTTCTGTTTTCTAAGGAGCCCAGCAGTTAAAAGCTTAAGGCATGTTGCCACCCTTTAACTTTTCAAATTCAAGTTTATGTGAAAATATTTGAAGAATCCATAGACATTAGAATTGTTCTCCAGCAAAAATTATGTCTCTATCTATATCACCCCGTACAAATGCCCCAACTTCGAAATGATCCATCATGTTTCAATGAAACTTCCTGTGCTTATTTCTGAAACATTAACCTATGCAATGAACTAGAATAATTTAAAACAAATAAAAACTTTTGATGTCCTAAAATGCGACCATCTGTATTTACACAGTTGTGGTTTTTTTTGGCCGTGTTGTACTTGATATTGATGACAGCTCAAAGATACTAGTTTATTGCACAGCCTCAATGAACTGTTACATTGCTGCCAAGCCATTTTTGCTTAGTGTCACAGGATCACAATTATCACTATATCGCATTTGCTTGTTCCCGTGACATCAAACACTTGAAATTATTATGGTAGTTGGTCTGCCAGTATCAGGGCGGTACTCGGGAATTTTTTTCGGGTGGTGTTTGTGTGTAGAATGGCCAACTTCGGCCACCAGTGGTCGATGTGAAGGCGTTATTTAGTATAAACCTGAAAAGTTCAAGTGCGAAAAGTTGTAGGTGGTGTCAGAACCCCCTCAACTCCACCACAGTTACAGCCTTAGTCAGTACGGCCAAATGTTCGTGTTGCTGTTAATATACCAGAAACACTTTCTGGGCAAATTTTATGAGAGATTTAATAAATATTGCATTGCCAAATGTCGTATTGCCACGTTCCTTCCTCAAGTTTTTGTTATTGCCCCGTTACTGTAGGCGATTCTGAGCAAAAATTATGCCTGCAGTGTTCGCAAAGCTTCGGGGCTGTTGTAGATCCCTTCGTTAAGATCACGCCCACTTCGCGAACAATGCAGATCATTCTAGAATCTATGCAGCCACTAGCTATAACACTAAAATGTTCGACACTACGTGTATAAATGCCAACACGCTTCACCATTTCTAAGTTGATCGAAGGTCAACGCTCCGTTCGCCGCTATCAGTGCAAGTCTGCTACTGTAATCCGACTTTCCGCTTTACCGGGCATGAACATATGCAGTTTCTCTCAACATCCAGTCTCCTGTTTTTGGCCACATCACGACCCCGTGACAGTATTATAGTTAAGAACGACAAACCTTTAGCGCTCAACAGACTGGTATTTACGTTAGCACAGAAAAGAAACTTTGGCTCGAACAAAAATCAGCTTACAACACTCTTATACAGGTGGTTGACATGCGTGCTGAGATTTTGTGGGTGGCCTTTTTATTTATTTTAGGGTTGTAAGCAGCTGCAGTTTGACGCTTAATGTCACAAAAACTGTGGTCACCATCAGCAGAATTGCCGTCGCCTTCCCTTCGTGCAATTTTACATCGTAGCTCTTGTTTCTCCGTCATATGTGACAGTTTTTCCTGTTGTATGTTAATAGGACTCTGTCAAGAGCAATTAGTTTCAAACATTCTGCATGATAGCAGTGGCATCAAATAACTCAGGGCAACACCCAAAATTTTGACAAGCCGTGAAGGCGCAATAAGTGCAATGACTTATTTCAATCTTTATTACCACAGCACATGGATGGGACCTCAATATCTTGGATTTATGCGTGACATACAGTAGCATTGAAGAGTACTTTGTCAGTGCAGCTCGAAATATGGTCTCTGGTTTAGTTCTGAGCTTCAATAAGATTGACTTTTTACGTCACTTAAACTATTTGTTTCTTTTCTTACTGCCAATTTATACGAACATTCCTGCAGCACTTTTCATACCAAAGTGAGTTTTTTAACTCTTATAGTTTGTATGAATTGTCGAAATTCAATCTAACAATCTTTCAATAATGTAAAATAAATTGCATATTTTAAAGAGTGAGGTTTAGTTGTGTTATCTTTGCGTCAGCATGAGCAAAGCATGGCAGAGAATTTTACATAAGCTTTACTTGTACAAAATAGAGTGCTACTAAAATACAATGGGAAAAGGAAACAGAAAAACCAAAACAGTTACAACACAGTTGCCAACTTGGAGTAGTGCGTGTGTGAGGAAAGGGCCACTGATGCACAGTGGCACGAATCATGCTGAAAAAGAATACAAGTGTGCCGAGTTTTTTTTCTTTCCATGGACTGCAATTGAGCTAAAGAAATTGTAATTATCTTTGTTATGAAGTTAACTGTGTAAATAGATGGATAGATAAATAACTGTGAAAACAGATGGATAGATAGATAACATCACTGGGGGAGAAGAGGCGGGTGCTACCTCCCTCCCTCCTTGCGGGCCGCTCCCACTTTAGAAAAGGCAGGGAGCACCTTCTCGCGGCATCATGGTGATGACGTGCTGACGGTGATGATACGTGCTTTTGATGGATGAAAAAAGGTCCTGTTTTGGGAGGATTCGCACTTTGAGTTCCTTCGGTATGTGGAGGTAGTCCCACATCATCTGCTCGAATGCGCACACACACCCACCGTGTGGGTAGGGGGAGGACTTGTATATACTGTAAAAATGTTTGTGTATGTGTGCGCGTGTGCGTGTGGATGTGTGCATGTGTGTGCGTGTGCGTGTGTGTGTGTGTGTGTGTGTGTGTGTGTGTGTGTGTGTGTGTGTGTGTGTGTGTGTGTGTCAACTGAAAGGAGATATATTGCTCTGTATATATTGCTCAGTAGCGAGTCTGTTGTCTTTCTGTCGGTAATCTATAGCAGGTAAGCATGCGAGTAATTCTGAATTTTCCTGTTAACGTTGTTATGCTGCCATTGCAGTTCTCGCCTCCTTCAGTGCTTATTTTATGTCTTTGTCATCACCATTGCAGTTCTTGTGTTCACTTAAGGCAGGGCTGAGCATTCTTACATGTGTATGGATGTGCACACATAAAGAGTGTATCAGTCCCACTGACACGATTGTGCTAGTGTAAGCGGCACTCGAGTTCGCACAGCTGAATTCTCCGGCAGCGTCTCATTCTCCGGCAGCGCCTCCTTCTCTGGTAGCGTCTCCGTGCTTGCTCGGGAAACGCTGCACTGCGTTAACGTGGACTCCGAGCCCTGAGCGCGTCCACTCGACGCGGTTGCCCATTGGTTCAACAAACATTCAAAAAAACAAAAGTGAACCTTCGAGCCAGGCCCACATAGCAACGCATCGCCAGAGAGAGGGGAACGAGCCGAGATTCGAGCCGGGACCGCGAAGCAATGCATCGCAGAGCGAGCCGAGACGCGAGTGGCGTCGGAAGTAGCCGATCGAGCTCCTGCACCGAGTCCAGTTTCCTTATACATGTAACCACTGCCTCACCTGTAACTTAGCACAATACAGTTTTTCTTAAAATTTGAACCTTGCCTTGACTGCATTCATTCGGACATCGCTGACATGGCGCAGCCGACAGGATGTGAATCGACCGAGCTGCATGCGGAGGAAGAAACGACGCCACGAGAAGGAGGGACGTCACTCCGTACATCGTCTCGGGACTCCGAAACGACCATCGTTGAAAGCGTGTTCACGACCCTCGACCACAGCACGATGGCTAATGAAACGAAAAAGCAACTCTTCGACGAGCTGAGAGCACAAGGTCTACGGTGCTCCGGACGAAAGGACGAGCTCATTGCAAGAATCATCCGCGACAACATCACTCGCCAAGCCCTAGAGCCGACGGACTCGTCAACGAAGGACCAGGCTGCCTACGACGACGACAAGCAGGCGCACCTGAAGACACTGTCCGCCTACAACGCGAGGCTTTGCGCTGAACTGAGCAGCCTGCGAGCCCAGCTTAACCGTGTGACCACGAGTGAACGTGAGACATTGCACGAAGCCCATCAGAACGCTTCACTGCCAACGGTACGGGTGACGACTCCAACCCTCGGGCTGCACCATTCCGTCCTTGCTGACATAACGATGTCCTCGGGTTCGACGCGGCCACCGTCACTGAACGACGGCACCAACCAAGACGCGGCACGCCCCGCCGCGCCGATCGTTTCAACGCACGAGGGAGAACCTTCCATGGCCCAGATCCTCGCCGCGCTCGTGAACACACAAGCCCTGCACGCCAACACGCTGTCGAGAAGTCCACCGACGACGAGCTCGATCCAGATTCATTCCACAAGCGACACGTCATCCTAAATCCCCTTGTTCGATGGGACGCCACAACAAAGTGTTCACGAATAGATTACGCAAGTGGAGAGAATCGCAGCGCTCGCCCACTGGACGCCATCGCTGAACGTTGGTGACAGCAGCAAGCCGCTTGACGGGATCTGCCAAGGATTGGCACAGCGCCTACGGCTCACAGTATGACACCTGGGAGCAATGGAACGAAGCGCTCATTCTCCGATTCAAACGAAAGCTGACAATGCAGGAGTTCCTCGAACTGCAGACGAAGCGACGCCTTCAGAGCCACGAGACCGACGTCGAGTACATGTACTCGAAGAACGCCATTCTGAACAAGGCGCCGTACCGTTTAGCAGAGGAAGAACGTATTTCCCTAATTCTCAGCGGCATCGAGGACGACACATGGGCCAACCCACTCGCAGCGCAGCTGTGTGGCACAGTAACCGAACTCATTGACAGAGTGACTTTGCTGACCGTGTGTGCCGAGAACGACAAGAAATTGTCATCGTCTACAGCGCGCCGTGGCCAGGGTTTGAACCATTGGGTGCCAGCCAGCAGCTCTGCCAACTTGCCGAAGGCCTACCCGCGCAGCGATTTCTCGGGAGCTCCACACCCGCGGCCCATCTCTGCTCGTTCGTGCTTCAACTGCGGCGACATCGGTCCCCTGTCCCGTGATTGTAGAAAGCCGAAAACGCCAGCAACGATCAGAGCGGACGAGAAACGAGCGAAGAGGGACAATAGCAGCCACGAAACAGGGACTACGTCACCTAGGCAAGCGAACTGTTTTTTGCATTCGACGGGCGGCACATTACCAATAGTGTCCGGTACTGCTAACAACCGACCCGTCCGCGTGTGCATTGACAGTGGCCCCAACTTATCCATCATGAGTGCCAATGCCTTGACGGACGACATTCTCATGCACGCAAGGGTATCGCGCGAAAACATTGAAGTTCTCAACCACAGCATATGCCCAACTCTCGCTGCAACGCTTGATGTGACACTGGGCACCACGAATGCGCGACTCAAAGACGTCGTGGTAACGGAACTGCCCAGCGGCATCGACCTGATTCTGGGATCAGACTGGCGACGAGTCGCGAACGTCGACGTAACGTTTCACACGTTAAACGATGTGACTATCGTTCCAGTCGAGCCCTCCGGAAAATTTTCATCGTCCGAAGTGCCACCCCCGAAAGAAGGCACATTACACCGCACTGGGGAAACGCTTATTGCGACGTTCTGCCGGCAATTGGACGAGAGTGTTTCCAAAGACGAAGGGTACGTGCGCCTCAACACGATATGTCCCGCACCCGACGAAGACTTCACGAGTCTAGTCGAAGTCGCCACACGGAAGATAACGAAGGATGCCACCGAGGCAGAGAGGGAACAACTTCACGCAATTCTGTTAAGGCATCACCAAGCGTTCACTTCCAAAGGCGACACTTTGGGCGTGTGTCCTCACACCGAGCACAGCATCGAACTCAGAGACAATATACCAGTGTCATCGAGGCCGTACAGGTGCTTAGCGGTTGATCGCAAGTTCATCCGAGAACAAGTGAATGACTACCTCTCCAAGGGCATCATAAGGCCGAGCGAAAGCGAGTACGGTGCTCACACGATAGTCGTCGACCAACCACACCACCCGACGACTCCACGAAGAATGGTACACGACTATCGCAAGCTCAACGAGAAAACCATCAACCCTTCTTATCCAATGCCCGTCATGGAAGACGTTATTGACGATGTCATGCGCAACGGATCGGCTTACTTCACTGTGTTGGACATGAAGACGGCATTTCTGACTATACGAATGAAGCCGGACAACGTACACAAGACCGCATTTGTCACTCCAGACGGAAAGTACGAATACCTTCGAATGGCCTTTGGATTTTGCAAGGCCACTCAGACCATGCAAAGAGTCCCGCGTAGCACGTTCGATGGCTTACCTAGGACAGCTATGTACATGGACGATGTCGGGCAGGGAGCCACAACAGTGAGGAAGGCTCTGGATTTGCTGAACGAAGCACTCAGGAGAGTCGTGATCAACGGCTTGAAGATGGATCTCCGGAAATGCCAGTTGATTCAAGACAAAGTATCTTTCTTGGGTTACGTGATCTTCGCCGAAGGACGAACACTGGACGAATCCAGAGTTGCCGCTGTCGAGAAGTTCGAGCCGCATCGCAACGCAAAGAAGCTGTACTCCTTCCTGCAGTTCGCTAACCACTACCGAAAGTTCATACTGGAGTTTGCAAAGGTCACGCACAAGCTACGGCACCTTCTGACGAAGGACGTTCCTTTCGTATGGACTGACGCTCATGAAGCAACCGTACACACCATAAAACACGCCTTGAAGAACCCGCCGATTTTGGCGAGCTTCCGCCCAGACTGCCCGACTAACGTTCACGTCGATGCTTCGCAAACCGGGCTGGGTGCGATGCTTTCTCAAACTCAAGATGGAAGGGAGCGAATCATAGAGTATGCAAGCAGATCACTAAACGGGCATGATCGTGGTCTACACTCTAATATGCTTGAGTGCATGGCGCTCCACTGGGCGATCACTGAGAAGTTTTCGGTCTACCTGAGAGGAGGCCCTCGTTTTACAGTGTTCACGGACAACTTCAGCTTGTCATACCTCGTCCAGAAGGGAGCCAGCAACCGCAGATTTGCGAGGGGGACGCTCAACTTAGCAGAGTACACCTTCGACGTCAAGCACAAGCCAAAACGCCAGAACTTCGCTGCTGACGCACTCTCGAGGCAGTCGGAATCTGCAGAGGCTTTCGACCAGGGCGTTTTGACCCGAGACCTCTACTGCTACGCAGTAGTGGTCGGCAAACACAGTCGCCTACGCGAGTTTCAAGAGAGGGATACTGACTGCAAAAGATTTCGGGAGGAGGCCAAGCCCAAATCTTCAGACTACGAGATCGAAAACGACATACTGGTAAAAAAATCTCTCGAGGAAGGACGGGTCCGTGGGAGGGTGGTCATTCCCGCTGCCCTCTGAAGCAGTGTGATGATCGTTTTCCACGACAACAACGGCCACCTAGGCGTCGAGAAGACAAGAGACCTGATCCAGCGAAAGTACTGGTGGCCATCGATGAGAAAGGACATACGCGAGTATGTTGACTCCTGCCACACGTGCCAGACTATCAATGCCCGCATGACACGGAATGAAGATTGCCTCATCCCACGCGATATTCCTACTGAGCCAAACGCGGTGATATCCCTGGATCACATGGGTCCGCTAAACGAGAAGGGAGACCACATACTCGTGTGTATCGACCACGCCACGAGATACATGGACGCCGTGACCGTACCGAGCACTTCGTCGACGCACTACCTTGACTTCATGACAAACCGGTGGATTCCGCGATTTGGAGTTCCCAGCGTCATTATTACGGACCAAGCCAAGGGATTCGTGAACAATAAAACCAACCAATTCAGTCACAGACTGGGAATTGCTCATCAGAACTCCCCACCGTACTGGCCACAATCACACGGACTGATTGAGCAAATGGTAGGAACGTTGAAACAGGTGCTATGCAAAATGCTAAACAACAAGGACAAATGGCAGAAGGAACTATTCCGAGCAACGCTAACAATCAACGCCATGAAGCATCGTCACAGTGGCCACAGCCCATTTCGACTCATGCACGGCTACGACCCAAAACTGCCAGGAGAGCTCAATCTCGCCTCAGTCGAGGGGGATATCGACGAGTCTCATAGACTACACGACTTTGCAAGGGGACGTGCGGAGACAAGAGAGAGGCTACTGCAGAGTCAGCGCAAAACAACGGTCCGATACGACAAGAAGCAGCGAACTCCGAGGTTCATAACGGGGGACCTCGTCATGCTTGAGTTGAGCGCTCGAGGCACATTAGACCCTGGCTATGAAGGTCCGTTCGAGATAACAGCCCTCATCGGAGGAAACAGGGCCGAGATCCAAAGAGTACCCCACACACCGGGCATGATCAACCAAAAAATCGTCAACGTGGAGCAGCTTCGTAGACATAAGGAGCCACTCCTAGAAGTTACGGAACCATCGCCATCTAACGACACGCACGCCTGAGGACAGGCGCAATTTTCGGGAGGGCCGTGTCAGCGGCACTCGAGTTCGCACAGTTGAATTTTCCGGCAGAACCTCCTTCTCCGGTAATGTCTCCGTGCTTGCTCGGGAAACGCTGCACTGCGTTCACGTGGACTCCGAGCCCTGAGCGCGTCCACTCGACGCGGTTGCCCATTGGTTCAAAGAACATTCAAAAAAACAAAAGTGAACCTTCGAGCCAGGACCACATAGCAACCCATCGCCAGAGAGAGGGGAACGAGCCGAGATTCGAGCCGGCACCGCGGAGCAACGCATCGCAGAGCGAGCCGAGTGCGAGTGGCGTCGGACGTAGCCGATCGAGCTCCTGCACCGAGTCCAGTTTCCTTATACATGTAACCACTGCCGATTCACCTGTAACTTAGCACAATACAGTTTTTCTTAAAATTTGAACCTTGCCTTGACTGCATTCATTCGGACATCGCTGACACTAGCCCCCCCACCTCCTTGAAAGTCAAATAAAAGGTTTTTTTTTTTTACCGAGGAACAATTATAAAAATTATAAAAATGAGAAGCAGCGATGGCGTAGTGGTTAGAGCATCCGCCTCGCATGCAAAAGGTCCGTGGTTCAAAGCCCGGTGCCGCGCAGCTTCCAACCGGATAAAAAAAAAAATCCGCGTGGAGATGGAACTGCATTACGAGGCCTGGGGTGCGGCTTCACCGGTAACCACCGCCGGGAACGCACTCCCTCACCAGAGAAGGATTGGCCACCCTGGTGCAGTATCTGGCCACCCTGGTGCAGTATCTGGCCACTACCTCCCACATGCATACGTCAAATAACTCACGGCCCTAAGTCCCCAGCAGCTTCGAAGCAACTGACCACGGCGGCGGTCAGATCTGACAGGCAGCAGAGGGTGCTAAGAATCTCTGGATCCGGACAGGCCGCCATTGGAAACTGAACTTGGCAACGTTTAACGCTAGAACCTTATCTGGTGAGGGAAGTCTAGCTGTACTGTTTGAGGAGCTGGAGGGTGGTAAATGGGATATAATAGGGCTCAGTGAGGTTAGGAGGACAGATGAGGCCTACACGGTGCTACAGAATGGACATGTCCTTTACTATCGGGGCTTGGCTGACAGAAGACAACTGGGAGTGGGGTTCCTGACTTCTTTGCGCAAACACGTACACGGACACAAGGAAAAGAGGCAAACAACACGGGCGCAAAACACGTGCAACAATCCGTCTGCAGATGCGTGAACTCTTAAATTTTTGTCCTTTTGTGGTTCTTATCATGACGTAGCGCTGAATAAGCTTTCTTTAGGTTATCTCGTTTGTTCCTGGGTCCACCGATGGGGGGCGTGTGGGCTACGTGAAGATATAAGTACAGTTCGTTGTTCAAAATAAACCAGTTGTGAGTTTGCGCCCGTGTTGTTTGCCTCTTTTCCTTGCGTCCGTGTACGTGTTTGCGCAAAGAAGTCATGAACCAGTACCACCTCGCCCAACTTCCAGTACTGTAGTGGGGTTCCTAATTCACAGAAACATAGCTGGTAACATAGAGGAATACTATAGCATTAATGAAAGGATGGTAGGTATTGTAATTAAACTGAATAAAATATACAAAATCAAGGTAGTACAGGCTTACACGGTTCAATTGAAAGCTTCTAAGAAGACGTGGAATCGGCAATCAGTAAGGTAAAAACACAGTATACTATACTGATGGGAGAATTTAATGCAAAGGTAGGGAAGAAGCAGGTGGGAGACCAGGCAGTAGGATATTATGGCATCGGTACTAGAAACACCAAAGGAAAACTACTAGTGGAACTCGCAGAACGCAAAAACTTACGAATTTTTAATACCTTCTACCGAAAACGAGGAAACCGCAAGTGGACATGGAGGAGCCCTAATGGCGAAAATAAGAACGAAATAGACTTTATAATGAGTGCACACCCAGGCATCGTGCAGGACGTGGAAGTGGTTGGCAAGGTACGATGCAGTTACCATAGAAAAGTACGGTCTCGAATTCGCCTAGATTTGAGGAAGGAACGACAGAAACTGATACACAACAAGCCAATCAATGAGCTAGCACTGAGAGGGAAAGTACAGGAATTCAGAGTCTCGCTTCAAAACAGGTACTCGGCTCTTAGTGAGGAGACCAACTTTAGCATAAATACAATGAATGATAATCTGACGAGTATCATTACGGAGTGTGCAGTGGAAGTTAGAGGCAGGGTAGTTAGACAGGACACTGGCAAGCTTTCCCAGGAAATGAAGAAACTCATTAAGAAGCGTCAAATCGTGAAAGTCTCAAGTACAATAGACAAAATAGAACTGGCAGAGCTTTCGAAGCTGATTAATAGGCATAAGGTATCCGATGTAAGAAGGTATAACATGGAGAGAATTGAACACGCTCTGAAAAACGGAGGGAGCGTCAAAGCAGTGAAGAGGGAACTTGGGATAGGCAAAAACCGAATGTATGCACTAAGGGACAAAGAAGGCAAAATAACTACCAATATGGATAGGATAGTTAAAATAGCGGAGGAGTTTACAGATTACAGATAGTAAAAGTTTACAGTTTACAGATAGTAAAATAGCGGAGGAGTTTTACAGAGATCTGTACAGTAGCCGGGACAACCACGACTTTAATACTATAAGAACTAGCAATAACCCAGATGACACCCCACCAGTAATGATAGAAGAAGTCAGAAAAGCTTTGGAGAGCATGCAAAGAGACAAAGCTGCTGGTGAGGATCAGATGACATCAGATATGCTGAAAGATGGAGGACAAATTATGTTTGAAAAACTAGCCACCCGGTTTACGAGGTGTCTCCTGACGGGAAGGGTACCAGAGTCTTGGAAGAACGCTAATATCATCTTAATACATAAGAAAGGAGATGACAACGACTTGAAGACTTACAGGCCGATTAGCTTGCTCTCTGTAGTATACAAGCTATTTACAAAGGTAATTGCTAACAGAGTAAAGAAAACGTTAGAATTCATTCAACCAATGTAACAAGCATGATTTCGAACAGGCTACTCAACAATCGACCACATTCATACAATCAAACAGGTAATAGCGAAATGCTCAGAATATAAACAACCACTATACATAGCCTTCATAGATTACGAGAAGGCGTTTGACTCAGTAGAAATATCAGCCGTCATACAGACACTGCAGAATCAAACCATCGATAAAGTATATATAAACATCCTGCAAGAAATCTACAGGGGATCACCTGCTACCATAGTAGCAGTTGATCCCCTGCAGAAGGCAGTTTTGCAGTCTTCTAACATTTTCGTTAAGGCTGGGGTCCAAGTGACAGGATGGTTGCCGCACGAACAGACCGGTTCTGGAAGCAGGTTAAACCTGTGAAAATAGAAGCGGAACCGACCACGCCCCGTTAGAAGGGTGATGGGGGCTTTGTTAGGTGGGAACCAAAGAGCTGCATCTAAGACGTGGGGAACCTATTTCAATAGGTCAGCTTCGGCATTATTATCCGTCCAGTCGAGCTCCCAACACCGAAGTTTCTGCCTTCCTAAGGCACTGCGGACCGCCCTTGGAGGGAGGGGAGCCTGCTTCATGTCACCCGATTGGGCCACATGTCCAGCGAGAAAATCAGCCAGTTCATTGCCAAAAAGTCCCTAATGCCCTGGCACATGGTAGAGTGCAATCGAGGCGGCAGTTGAAATATCCCGCAAGATAATATTTAATTATTGGATTCATGGGTCAGTAGTCCAGAATCACGAGAGTGCCTGGAGAAAGGACAAGCAATTCGTGTATACACGGACGGTGGCGGCTGAGCCCTTGTTCTTTATTTGACGTAACGCCCCGATTAGTGCGATGACTTCAGTGCATTACGCGTTTGTGGCGTGGTCAACATGATATACCGGCCTACCAATGTGATTCGCTCACTCAGGCCCAGCACGACGAATGAACACGACTTACAGCTAGTCTTCTCCGAACAGCAGTGCAGTCCTAGACGCTTTCTTGCTCTTCGTGCCTTCAGATGAATAAAGAATAGCTTGTGACTATTTCGTTTGCTTGAGGGTTGAAATGGTCTTATAGGCATTTCACAAGGTCGCCATGCGTCAGAGTTGGTGGGAACCCCCCTGTGGTGCCCTTGCCAAATCCTGATGACGCTGTCGCTCATTGATAAAACTCGGTGCTTATCTGTGTCGGTAATTGATTTATATGTGGGGTTTAACGTCCCCAAATTACCATATGATTATGAGAGACGCCGTAGTAAAGGGCTCCGGAGATTTAGACCACCTGGAGTTCTTTAACGTGCCCTTAAATCAGAGCACACGGGCCTACAACATTTCTGCCTTTGTCGGAAATGCAGCCGCCGCAGCCGGGATTAAATCCCGTGAGCTGCGGGTCAGCAGCCAAGTACCTAAGCCACTAGACCACGGCGGCGGGGCTATCTGCATCAGTAAACTCGTTTCCCATCAGGCTTCTTTGTCGGCACGGCCCCATCCGGCTCTCCTGCGCCTTCTGTGCGGACCGCAGCGGTTGCGCACGGACCTACCGGCGGCAACATAGGGTCAGAATGGCGGAGCACGGGCGCAAGGCCAAGAGGTCGGCGGATCTTACCACCCGACCTAAGCTCGGACTCTGAATCTGAGATTGGAAGTGAGGACTCCGCGTTCAGCGAGGGTGTCTCCACTGGAATTCCTCCCCTCACACACATTAGAGGTGATACGACAATGGTGGCAACAAACACAGTTCCAGACAATGAGATGGACCACTACGCCTGCCCTGAGTGCGGCAGATACTTCAAGTCGAAACTGCCCTAAGCCAACATAGACGCCATGCACATCATCATCATCATCAGCCTGACTACGTCCACTGCAGGACAAAGGCCTCTCCCATGTTCCGCCAGTTAACCCGAGAGAAGCAGCGATGGCGTAGTGAGAAGCAGCGATAGCGTAGTGGTTAGAGCATTCGCCTCGTGCGAAAGGTCCGTGCTTCAAATCCCGGTGCCACGCAGCTCCGAACTGGATAAAAAAAAATACGCGTGAAGATGGAACTGCATTACGAGGCCTGGGGTGCAGCCTCACCGGTAACCACCGCTGGGAACGCACTCCCTCACCAGAGAAGGATTGGCCACCCTGGTGCAGCACCTGGCCCCTATCTCCCACATGCATACGCCATGCACATATCGAGGCTTATAATGCTGCCATAGATATTGAGCGATCCAAACCAAGATGGGCAAAAGAGGAAGGGTACCTTCTAGCAGTCTGTAAAGTCCAACTCCAAAAAGAGACTGTTCAAAATATCAACCAGAGATTGGCGAGCAAAATTCTAACAAGTACTTCCGACGGCATCAAGTCCCACAGCCGGCAAGTGTGCTACCGGAATCTGGTAAAAAAACTGCAAAATAGGAGAGATGGTGATGATCAAAGCCAAGCCGTTTGTGCTTCTTCGTCAATCTATATACAGGCTCAAGAGGATACAAGTGCTCCGTACAACACTGTATCTTATCAGGTGGACCCCCCTCCCCCAACTGCTAAATGTGATGAGCTGCAAACCTTGGGGGGGAAACAGCCACCTCATTCCTTTCAAGCTTTCAGACTATAAGAATTAACAAAGAGGTTCCTGGAGGAATAGAATGTTGTAATGACCCTCAAAACTTACCTGCTAGATGTCTTCACTACAGATAGGAGGGTCCAGAGCGGTCGCACGCTGGCTATTACTGATGAAAGCCATCGCAAAATAAAGAAGAGAGTGTGCGCAATGCCAAAAACTTATCAGGAAAAATTGCTCGTTTTGTATTCGAAACATCCTGGATGAAGCCGGGCCATCGTCTAATGAAGCCGGGATATGTACGCCTGTGCTATGCTTCTTTTAAGGGTTCTTCTGAACCCCCTGATCCTCCAGAGACGACTGTCATTATTATTGTGTAATGCCCAGACCATTTGAATTCAAAAATGCCTGGCGCTTCTTCGGCTGCATCGAATCGCCTAATCAATGTCTCCCACCTTTTAACGAGGCTGTTGCATAAAATTTTTATGCATTGCCTAATGTCAGTGATTAAACTCGACTGTCGTCAGAGAGCCTTCATTAAGAGCCTGGGACTAATGTGCATAAGAACTTCAATTCCTTACATGAAAACCAACCGTGTCAAGCGACTGCTCTACAGTGATCATTATCAATGCACGGTTGGGGCACCAAGGATTTCATTCGGAAGGCCTTAAGGCAGGCAGAGGACTTAACACCATTTGGAGGCGGCGTCATTGATTCTGTGGCTGCTGCCCGCAAGTACTGGACGAGGAACCTGCATTCAAGTTTTGATGGCAGGCCGCTGTCCCAATGTCCCACTGCCCTGGGTCCAAAGGCGTGGATTGGCGAGGGGACAACGTTTCTGAAAGGAAGAGAGTTAATTGACCTAGCCAAGTTTCACATCGCCACAATCTCCAATCTCATCCACTTTCAACATGGCCAGAACACCTCAAAACGCAGTCGCAGTGGATGTGACACAGACGAGTGTTTGGGTCATACTTTGCAGCGTTTCCACCGTACACATCACCAAATAATCCAACGTCACCACATTATAGTTCATTATTTGGCGAGAACGTTAAGGAAAAAAGAATGGCCTACAGCACCAACCTACAGCACCAACCACCGAGGTGGGCGAGTGGCTTGGGCATTGCGCTGCTCGATCCCATTTGGCCGGCTAAAACCTGGGCTCGGGGGCTGTATACAGGTGGAGGATGTATACAAAAATGCCCGTTGTTATGCCCTGTAGTCCTCCATGGCAGGGCATTGTTAAGTTTGACTTGTTAAGTTTCTGTTTGAGGGGTTGGGGGATTTTTTTCGTGGTCTTTTTACCGTACATCCCACTACTCTTCAGCTGAGCTGCCATATGGCACTGGTTGTTGCCCCATTCACTTGAAAAAGGAGGAATGCTTTCGTTTGGCAAACTGTTCCCGAACAATAAACCTAATATAAGGACATCTCGCGAATGTGCGAAGGTTCAAATTCTACCTTATTTTCAGCAAGGTAATGCGACTGTGGAGCCGATGGGATTAAGAAAAAGATGTGGACAAGGTTGATTGGGTGACAAGTCCTTGGTCAGGTGATGCCCACACCTCACAACACGCTTTCTCTACCTTTCCTTTATGCGTCCTCTTTCCTCTCTCCCTCAAGGAGATAAACAAACCATGCTTCCGCAAGGGTTCATCGAACCTAATGGCAGGGTTTTTTTAAAGGAGCACTGACATCAAATTTCAAGATCGCGATGTGCTCATCATTCAATCGCTTGGTATGCGTACGTCTTCTTGGCCAAATTCAAGTAGGTCTTCTTGGTCAACCGCAAAGGTTGCCGAAAAGAGTGCCTGACACTACCTCTTTTCTTTTCTTACGCGTCTGGGCTACGAGCGGACAAGGCCGAGCTGGGGCAGGCGAGTGGTTGGCAGGACTGTACTATGGTCGCTTGCCTGACGAAATAACTCGTAAGCAAGCGGCTACAGGCCTCGCAATAACTCGTAAGCAAGCGACGACAGGCTTCGCACGCGGAGCGATGGCATGTGCCCTTCGCGCAACGGTGACTGCCGGGTCGTTTAATCTCTGCTTCAGATGTGTTTTTCCCTAGCGCTTTCACTCAGGGAACTTTCACTCGCACATAAAAGAGACAATGCGAAACTGATGTTATCGGTTTGGATTCTGTACAGTACAGTTCAGCGGCGACCGCGAAATTCCGCTGGCAGTGTTCGTATAATTGCTATCGCAATACCTTCTCCCCTCCCCCCACGGTCGACATACTGTATACTCCCCCTCCCTCGGGCGAGACATATATATAGCATTGCAAATGTAAGGGCCTGTCCATTCCAATCTGACTTTGAGTTTGTTGGCCAGTGGCTCACTCATGAAAGAAAAGTCAGCGCCAGTCAGAGTCAACCAAGCCCGTCACTTCTTGACCGTCAATCGTCACAGTGAGATCGGCAGTCACAGTGTTCTCCATGCGATTTCCTTTGTCGGTGTCGTCTGCTTTCGGCAATGATGGGTGAATTTAGGCCATTTGAGGACCTGGAACCTTTCCCTCAGAGGTCGCTGCTTTTAGTTTCCCTGTAGTGGGCTGGGAGACCGACCTCTGGTGCATCAGCAAAACTTCGGCGGCTTGGGGAAGAAAAACGAGCTGGTGATGGTGAACGTGTTCGCAGTTTAGAGGAGCTTTGTTGCGAGCTGGTAGAGTCGTCATGAAAGGAGGCACCGCTTTTGTCAAACTTTTGTCGTGAAGTATCTGGCTGACTGATATGGTGTCCAGCTGGCTGATACGAGCTATAACGATAAATATGTCCCAGCTCCCCACAATCATAGCACAAAGGACGGCGATCTGAAGTCCGCCATATATTGGTCTTCCGCAGTGGGGGTCGCCTAACAGGATCCCGTTGGGTCCAGGATGCAATAGGAGGTGGTTGATGGTACTGTGGCACTGGCGCAAACAACGGACTACGAATAGTGTCCGCATAATTGTATGCGTTCGGCTGGTATCGCACTCAGTAGACAACTGGCGACAAACAGCATCTACGTAGCTGTATGCGTTCGGCTGGTATGACACTTCCGAACAAGGCTCGGGTTAAGTGAACGCCTGTCAGATTTTGTGGCGCACAAGTTCAGCGACGAAGGCAACTGTGACCTTCGGCTTCAGTCGTAGTTGCTTTGCATTTTCTTTGGAAATCTCTTCACCCACAATCTGCCAATCATTTGGCGTAGTCAGCTCTCATCAGGCGTGGTCAAAGAGCCGGCACCTACAAAAGCACTAGTCTTGAGGCTATAGTAATGCTCGTACCGCTGTTGCAATGCCCGCTCGATTGCTGTTGCGTCCCTAATAAACTAGTCCACTGTTGTCCGAGGATTGCGCCCAAGGCTAGCGTACAGTTCTTCTTTGACGCCGCGCATGAGATGGCTGAGCCCTTTGGACAAGTTGGGATCCGCACTGTGAAACAAACGTGCCATATCTTCAGCAGAGATCACGACTCTCTCTTTTGGCTGTGGAATGCGCGATTCATGTAGGCGTTGCGCGTTTTCACATCGATCTTGACTCCCGAAGATATCAATTAGCCGACGGCGAAACTCGTCCTACGTTGTCGAAGTTCTCTCGCGGTTTATGAACCACTTCTTAGTGTTATCTTCAAGCGCGAAGTATACCTTGAATAGCTTCTCATCGTCAGAGATCAAATGGTTATACTTTGCTGCTAGATCAAACTGCCCTTGCCAGTCTTCCGCATCTTCGTTTTCGTGACCATGAAAAGGCTCAGGAATTACGAGGGTTCTGAACTGTTACTTGTGTTGGGTTGTTTGATGAGGCCATTTCTTGAACAGGGGTGTCCATTGACAGAGGTGGTCCTTATAAAGGGCTGAATTCGGGGGCGATGGGGGGGGGGGGGGGGGCAGACCTTGAAGACGACGGCTTGAGCAGTGTACCGGATAATTCATGGGTGGGCGCCTTGTGGGGCTGGAAACGGGGCTGCTCACAGGACTGGCGATCATAAGGCGACGGTACCCAGCAGCTCCACCAGTGTCGCAGTTTGCAAAGTGTGGGGTCGTTATTGTAACAAACAGAAAGACTCTGTTCTCTCAGAGACACCAAAGGTGGACTCGGCCAAAAGAACTTCTGCTTTTCGTGATGCGCCTCTTGTGTGGATCAGTCGTTTTCACGGACGCCAGCGCTTAGATGGGTACAAATAGGGACGCGCAAGTATTTGATATTGCGCGATTGAAATAGGTGATTAGGTACCATGATCAGTAGACTTGGTGTATACTCATTCGTACTTACTGACCAACATTTTGGTAGGCCATGTGCTCACTCGTGTGTTGTTACATTTATGCTTGTGTCTACTCGTACTCACTAATTCTCACTTTCACTATTGCTTCTATTCACAATTATTAGTGTTCATTTGTGTTCATAGGTGCATTTATTTCTAGTCACTAACAGTGACTTGTGTCCACTGTGACTTACCAATAATCGCTCACATTTGTAAGTATGACCAGCTTTTGTTAACAGTCTTTCACTCACTCTCTTTTATATAGACTCGCACCCTTCATCATTGTGAACTCAGTGCAGAGAGAGGATGAGTCAATGTATTCTTTAGTAGGACTTGTAGGCGGGCGAGTTCGAACCTATTAAATACTGGGTTTTTAGACCAGCACTTGTCCCGTTGTCTTCTTTCGTGTCTTGTCTGCTTGTGCACTGCCCAATGAATGTATTTTCACTGCCTATTTTTCTATTGTGTACCGCTCATTCAGTCTCAAATGGCGTTAATAAAATAAGCTTGTGATAAGAAGGTAGACTCAAAAAGTGCCGTTTGTTGCCGTTTGTTGTTCAGGTTAGAAAGCTCTTTTGTTTCTGCAGGTATCATATCTGAAGAAGGCGCCGTTGCCGAAAAGAGCACGGCATGCTCCGGCCTTCTCCTACTGCTGGTAATGCCTAGTACAAGCTCCGCAGCATCGAGCAAAGACAGAAAGCGAAGCCTCGAGGCAGCAACGCCATACGATGTTATTACAATACCTTCTGACGATGAGGAGGAGCTTGTGCCTGCAGCAAAAATGCCAAAACTTTAAAGAGGTAGTGTAGAAATGGGAGATTCTACTAAAAAAAAAGCAGTTTTTTTTTTTTTTTTCAAAATTATACCAATTTCCCAAGTTTAGGTTCTCTACTTAAAAGAAAATCAAAGTTTTAAACTCTGTAGTTAAAATCACTTTTGAATAGATTAAGGCGGCTATAAGAGTGAATAGGGAAACTCATCATAAAACGTATTGCTTTTTTGAAATTGGTGCACAAACCTATATAAAAATTTCATTCCATTAAATATGGATTTAAAAACTTTCTTTATAAAATCTCTCTTTTAAATACTGTTTAATTTGTGTTATTGTCACGACTGCATGGAATACTGCAAAAGGCAATATTTTTTACAGGTATTAGCCGTTTGTGATATCACTGTGTGCAACAATAAACTTAACCAAACTTTTACAGAGGTACAGTTGCGCTACTCCCAAACATTTCTGGGACTTAGTACTTTGCCTTTTTTTTACTTGAAGTGTTGTTGCAAGTTTCGTGTGTGTTTACAATAACTGCAACTGGTTTCAATGCTGCCCCTTACCATCGCCTCTCAATGTGTCACACAATTGTCATGCAATGTGGCTGCGCTGAACTGTGTGGCTATGTTACTGACAGAATGAGTCATGCAGTCATTCTGATGATCATGTTCCTGATGCTACTCAGGATAACTCTCATTGCAATTAGCAAGATGGAGATCGTGAAGATCAGCTGCTACATTATGGGTTTCCCAGTTCTAATAGCTGGCTTACAAAAGTGAAAGCGTGTTGAGCGCTGTTTTGGTTTCTAACTTCCAAGAAATTTGTAAGCTGGCTGGTGTATTTCAGTTTAAAGGGTGTCACATTTCGCGATTTAGGCTTTGTGTCATGTGCTCACGTATTACTTTGTATAGGCTGTTGGGCTCAGCCAGTTTCCAAACCCTCGAGCACTTGTGTTTACCTGGGCCTTTTTTTTTTTTTTTTCACATGAGTAAGTAAGCTTTTTAGTTTAATGTACTGATATTAGATTGTGCTTCGGCCATGGAAAGCCCTAGAAGTGGGTGTGGACTTGGAATAGTCCTGAAGTGTGGTTGAGAAACTCCTCTTCACTTTTTGTTTTTCTTTACGAATTAACACTTCATACGTGATGAAGCACTGCCACCGTGTTTTCACCTGAGACTAGCGGAGTGCAAATGCAAGCCTCAGGAACGTAGACTCTAGTAGCACTCGAAGATATCTTTTACCTCAATATATCTAAGAATATTTATCTGAAATTTCATTATAACAAAGGTTCGCTGCTGCCTCAGAAGCAGGCCAGGGCAGTTGAAACTTCTCCTGGTGGCCAGTGGCCATATGGTCGATTTTCATGCGGTTTTTACAAATGCACTTTTCAAATCGCATGCTATGCTTGCTGTGACAGACAATAGCTACTGAACTGGAGCAGCGCATTTTGCATCAGCTACTGCTGGGAAGGGATGCACGTCAATGCTCATCTTGCCTTCGTATCACTAGTCCGTTGTAGAGTGGCACACTTCCTTCCCTACTACACAGTTTTACGCACTTTGTAGTTCTATATTCTGGGCCGTACATTCTATGCATCACCTAGTGTTTTTGTTATCACCACGTGGCAAGTACCAAGCATGAGCATCTGCACAGATTGTAGCATCTAATGTTAAAGGCTTTTCAGTTATCCCACAAACAGTTATTCAGAGAATGATGTCAGCAACGAGGCTGTTATTTTACAAGCAACCTTTATCACCAAGAATGAATATGCTGCCACTTTTTGCAGACATTGCAGGGCTCACTGTCCACGAAACCATACGCGAAAAAGAAGGTTTTCTGAACTGTTTTGAACAATTGCCAGCAAAAGTAATCCGAGCTAGGGTGCAGTCTTTTTTTTTTTCTGTTTTCTAAGGAGCACAGCTGTTAAAAGCTTAAGGCATGTTGCCACCCTTTAACTTTTCAAATTCAAGTTCTTGTGAAAATATTTGAAGAATCCATAGACATTCGAGTTGTTCTCCAGCAAAAATTATGTCTCTATCTCACCACGTCTAAATGCCCCAGCTTCGAAATGATCCATCATTTTTCAATGAAACTCCTGTCCTTATTTCTGGAACATTAACCTATGCAATGAACTAGAATAATTTAAAACAAATGAAAACTTTCGATGTCCTGAAATGTGACCATCTGTAATTACACAGTTATGGTTTTTTTTGGCCGTGCTGTACTTAATATTGATGACAGCTCAAAGATACTAGTTTATTGCACAGCCTCAATGAAGTGTTACATTGCTGCCAAGCCACTTTTGCTTAGTGTCACAGGATCATAATTATCACTATATTGCATTTGCTTGTTCCCGTGACATCAAACACTTGAAATTATTATGGTAGTTGGTCTGCCAGTATCAGGGCCGTACTCGGGAATTTTTTTCGGGTGGTGTTTGTGTGTAGAATGGCCAACTTTGGGGTCGATGTGAAGGCGTTATTTAGTATAACCTGAAAAGTTCAAGTGCGAAAAGTTGTAGGTGGTGTCAGAACCCGCTCAACTCCCCCCTAGTTACAGCCTTAGTCAGTACAGCCACATGTTCGTGTTGCTGTTATTATACCAGAAACACTTTCTGGGCGAATTTTATGAGAGATTTATTAAATATTGCATTGCCAAATGTCGTATTGCCACGTTCCTTCCTCAAGTTTTTGATATTGCCCCGTTACTGTAGGCGATTCTGAGCAAAAATTACGACTGCAGTGTCCACGAAGCTTCGGGGCTGTTGTAGATCCTTTCGTTAAGATCACGCCCACTTCGCGAACATTGCAGATCATTCTAGAACCTATGCAGTTACTAGCGATAACACTAAAATGTTCGACACTACGTGTATAAATGCCAACACGCTTCGCCATTTCTCAGTTGATCGAAGGTCAACGCTCCGTTCGCAGCTATCAGTGCAAGTCTGCTACTGTAATCCGACTTTCGCTTTACCGGGCATGAACATAAGCAGTTTCACTCAACATCCAGTCTCCTGTCTTTGGCCACATCACGACTCCGTGACAGTATTATAGTTAAGAACGACAAACCTTTAGCGCTCAACAGACTGGTATTTACGTTAGCACAGAAAAGAAACTTAGGCTCGAACAAAAATCAGCTTACACAACTCTTATACAGGTGGTTGACAAGCGTGCTGAGATTTTGTGGGTGGCCCCTTTATTTATTTTTGGGTCGTAAGGAGCTGCATTTTGACGCTTAATGTCACAAAAACTATGGTCACCATCAGAAGAATTGCCGTCGCCTTCCCTTCGTGCAATTTTACATTGTAGCTCTTGTTTCTCCGTCATGTGTGACCGTTTTCTCTGTTGTATGTTAATAGGACTCTGTCAAGAGCAATTAGTTTCAAATATTCTGCATGATAGCAGTGGCATCAAATAACTCAGGGCAACACCCAAGTTTTTGACAAGTCGTGAAGGGACAATAAGTGCAATGACTTATTTCAACCTTTATTAGCACAGCACATGGATTGGACCTCAATATCTTGGATTTATGCGTGACATACACTAGCATTGAAGAGTACTTTGTCAGTGCAGCTCGAAATATGATCTCTGGTTTAGTTCTGAGCTTCAGTGAAATTGACTTTTTACGTCACTTAAACTATTTGTTTCTTTTCTTACTGCCAATTTATACGAACATTGCTGCAGCACTTTCCATACCAAAGTGAGTTTTTTAACTCTTATAGTTTGTATGAATTGTCGAAATTCAATCTAACAATCTTTCAATAATGTGAAATAAGTTGCATAATTTAAAGAGTGAGGTTTAGTTGTGTTATCTTTGCGTCAGCATGAGCAAAGCATGGCAGAGTATTTTACATAAGCTTTACTTGTACAAAATGGAGTGCTACTAAAATACAATGGGAAAAGGAAACAGAAAAACCAAAACAGTTACAACACAGTTGCCAACTTGGAGTAGTTTGTGTGTGAGGAAAGGGCCACTGGTGCACAGTGGCACGAATCATGCTGAAAAAGAATACAAGTGTGCCCAGTTTTTTTTCTTTCCATGGACTGCAATTGAGCTAAAGAAATTGTAATTATCTTCGTTATGAAGTTAACTGTGTAAATAGATGGATAGATAACTGTGTAAACAGATGGATAGATAGATAGATAACATCACTGGGGGAAAAGAGGCGGGTGCTACCTCCCTCCCTCCTTGCGGGCCGCTCCCACATTAGAAAAGGCAGGGAGCACCTTCTCGCGGCATCATGGTGATGACTTGCTGACGGTGATGATACATGCTTTTGATGGCAGAACAAAGGTCCTGTCTTGGAAGGATTCGCAGTTTGAGTTCGTTCGGTATGGGGGGGGTAGTCCCACATCATCTGCTCAAATGTGCACACATACCCACCGTGTGGGTAGGGGGAGGACTTGTATATACTGTAAAAATGTGCGTGTGTGTGTGCGCGTGTGCGTGTGTGTGTGTGTGTCAACTGAAAGGAAATTGTATGTGTGGCTACCTCGTGGTTACATTTCTTGTCTGTATACTGGTGGTGTTTGACAATTGAGACAATGCATAATCTTGCGAGGGAGTTTCGCGAGCCTCTCTCACCACCAGTTGGTAGCCCTATTGTTATCAGTGTGGCCATGTCAGTGACCTTGGGGCCTTAGCACGTCTTTTGTGCTTATATACAAGCTCTCTGAGGATATAGAACTAAACCATGAGGTATTTCCTGTGTAAATATAACGCGAAAAAAAGGGAACTTTTTCTGTTCACTTGCTTGCTTCCTTGGTTTTTTCTTGTGTGTTTGTTTATTTATTTTTCTGTAGAGATTCGTATAATGCACTTGGCACTATTAGCAAGTAGTAGCCGCTGCCATTTTAACCATTAATGGGCATGATGGGGGAAGGATGATAAGCTGCACTATATCACCAATGCAGCCTTGGCACCGTATTCTTAGTTTCTGTTTTTTTGTTTTTGTTTTGTTTTGCTTTAAAGCAAATGTAAATGTTAAGAAAAGTTCGCTGGGTGTATAATATAGTACTTCTACTGCCAGGCTTTGATTCTGCTATCATTGTACGAGCCTTAAAGCTACTAAGTAAAAACACCAGTAGCAAGAGAGACCATTTTCCATGTGTATGCCCATCAATAAGAGAGATACATTAAACTCCCGTAACAAGAAAACTGAGGAGCCTCATTGATTTGCTGTTGACTTGTGCCATCTGAGGGCTGCATAGAAATATGTACAAAAGAAGCCTATACATAGTGGTACATGGCTGTAAATCAGACATATGTATTGTCTGCCTTTCGTTTGCATTTATCTATGCCAGTGTCATTTTCTCAGTGGCCTTTTGGGACAAAAAATGCGAAAAAAAAAACAATAATTACTGGCATTGCTAGAAAGGCTCCCCTTAGTCTGTGTAGTGAAGCAATTCCAAGAAGAGGAAATGCCATTGTTGATAGCAGCATGCTTGCAAATATTGGCGGCTCTCTCACGGGAAACACTGCGTTTGATCGGTCTGTTCATTTGCCCTGTTTGATCTCTTTTGCTCTGTATATATTGCTCAGTTGCGAGTCTGTTGTCTTTCTGTCGGTAATCTATAGCAGGAAAGCATGCGAGTAATTCTGAATTTTCCTGTTAACGTTGTTGTGCTGCCATTGCAGTTATTGCCTCCTTCAGTGCTTACCTTATGTCTTTGTCACCGCCATTGCAGTTCTTGTGTTCACTTAAGGCAGGGCTGAGCATTCTTACATGCGTATGGATGTGCACACATAAAGAGTGTATCAGTCCCATTGACAGAGGGTTGTGCTAGCCCCCCCTCCCCCTTGAAAGTCAAATAAAGTGTTTTTTTTACCGAGGAACAATTATAAAAATTATAAAAATGAGAAGCAGCGATGGCGTAGTGGTTAGAGCATCCGCCTCGCATGCGAAAGGTCCGTGGTTCAAATCCCCGTGCCGCGCAGCTCCCAACCGGATAAAAAAAAATCCGCGTGAAGATGGAACTGCATTACGAGGCCTGGGGTGCGGCCTCACCGGTAACCACGGCCGGGAACGCACTCCCTCGCCAGAGAAGGATTGGCCACCCTAGTGAAGTATCTGGCCACTACCTCCCACATGCATACGTCAAATAACTCACGGCCCTCAGTCCCCAGCAGCTGCGAAGCAACTGACCACGGCGGCGGTCAGATCTGCAACGCAGCAGAGGGTGCTAAGAATCTCTGGATCCGGACAGGCCGCCATTGGAACCTGAACATGGCAACGTTTAGTGCTAGAACTTTATCTAGTGAGGGAAGTCTAGCTGTACTGTTCGAGGAGCTGTAGGGTTTTAAATGGGATATAATAGGGCTCAGTGAGGTTAGGAGGTCAGATGAGGCCTATACGGCGCTACAGAATAGACATGTCCATTGCTTCGGGGCTTGGCTGACAGAAGAGAACTGGGAGTGGGGTTCCTAATTCACAGAAACATAGCTGGCAACATAGAGGAGTACTATAGCATTAATGAAAGGGTGGTAGGTATTGTAATTAAACTAAATAAGAGATACAAGATGAAGGTGGTACAGGCTTACACGCCTACATCCAGCCACGATGACGCTTCAGTTGAAAGTTTCTATGAAGACGTGGAATCGGCAACGAGTAAGATAAAAACACAGTATAGTATACTGATGGGAGACTTTAATGCAAAGGTAGGAAAGAAGCAGGTGGGAGACCAGGCAGTAGGAGATTATGGCATCGGTACTAGAAACGCCAAAGGAGAACTACTAGTGGAATTCGCAGAACGCAAAAACTTACGAATTTTTAATACCTTCTACCGAAAACGAGGAAACCGCAAGTGGACATGGAGGAGCCCTAATGGCGAAAATAAGAACGAAATAGACTTTATAAAGAGTGCACACCCAGGCATCGTGCAGGACGTGGAAGTGGTTGGCAAGGTACGATGCAGTTACCATAGAAAAGTACGGTCTCGAATTCGCCTAGATTTGAGGAAGGAACGACAGAAACTGATACACAACAAGCCAATCAATGAGCTAGCACTGAGAGGGAAAGTACAGGAATTCAGAGCCTCGCTTCAGAACAAGTACTCGGCTCTTAGCGAGGAGACCAACCTTAGCATAGATACAATAAATGATAATCTGACGAGTATCATTACGGAGTGTGCAGTGGAAGTTGAAGGCAAGGTAGTTAGACAGGACACTGGCAAGCTTTCCCAGGAAATGAAGAACCTCATTAAGAAGCCTCAAATCGTGAAAGTCTCAAGTACAATAGACAAAATAGAAATGGCAGAGCTTTTGAAGCTGATTAATAGGCATAAGGTATCCGATGTAAGAAGGTATAACATGGAGAGAAATGAACACGCTCTGAAAAACGGAGGAAGCGTCAAAACAGTGAAGAGGAAACTTAGGATAGGCAAAAATCGGATGTATGCACTAAGGGACAAAGAAGGCAAAATAACTACCAATATGGGTAGGATAGTTAAAATAGTGGAGGAGTTTACAGATTACAGATAGTAAAAGTTTACAGTTTAAAGATAGTAAAATAGCGGAGAAGTTATACAGAGATCTGTACAGTAGCCGGGACAACCACGACTTTAATACTATAAGAACTAGCAATAACCCAGATGACACCCCACCAGTAATGTTAGAAGAAGTCAGAAAAGCTTTGGAGAGCATGCAAAGAGACAAAGCTGCTGGTGAGGATCAGATAACATCAGATCTGCTGAAAAATGGAAGACAAATTGTGTTTGAAAAACTAGCCACCCGGTTTACGAGGTGTCTCCTGACGGGAAGGGTACCAGAGTCTTGGAAGAACGCTAATATCATCTTAATACATAAGAAAGGAGATGACAACGACTTGAAGACTTACAGGCCGATTAGCTTGCTCTCTGTAGTATACAAGCTATTTACAAAGGTAATTGCTAACAGAGTAAAGAAAACATTAGAATTCATTCAAACAATGTAACAAGCATGATTTCGAACAGGCTACTCAACAATCGACCACATTCATACTATCAAACAGGTAATAGAGAAATGCTCGGAATAGAAACAACCACTATACATAGCCTTCATAGATTACGAGAAGGTGTTTGATTCAGTAGAAATATCAGCCGTCATGCAGACACTGCGGAATCAAAGTATCGATGAATTATATATAAACATCCTGGAAGAAATCTACAGGGGATCAACTGCTACCATAGTAGCAGTTGATCCCCTGCAGAAGGCAGTTTTGCAGTCTTCTAACGCTTTCGTTAAGGCTGGGGTCCAAGTGACAGGATGGTTGCCGCAAGAACAGACCGGTTCTGGAAGCAGGTTACACCTGTGAAAATAGAAGCGGAACCGACCACGCCTTGTTATAAGGGTGATGGGGGCTTTGTTAGGTGGGAACCAAAGAGCTGCATCTAAGACGTGGGGAACCCATTTCAATAGGTCAGTGTTGGCATTATTATCCGTCCAGTCGAGCTCCCAACACCGAAGTTTCTGCCTTACTAAGGCACTGCGGACCGCCCTCGGAGGCAGGGGAGCCTGCTTCATGTCACTCGATCGGGCCACATGTCCAGCGAAAAAATCAGCCAGTTCATTGCCAAAAAGTCCCTAATGCCTTGGCACATGGTAGAGTGCAATCAAGGCGGCAGCTGAAATATCCCGCAAGATAATATTTAATTATCGGACTCACGGGTCAGTAGTCCAGAACCACGAGAGTCCCTGGAGAAGGGACAAGCAATTCGTGTATACACGGACGGTGGCGGCTGAGCCCTTGTTCTTTATTTGACGTAACGCCCCGATTAGTGCGATGACTTCAGTGCATTACGCGTTTGTGGCGTGGTCAATACGATATACCGGCATACCAATGTGATTCGCTCACTCCGGCCCAGCACGACGAATGAACAACACTTACAGCTATTCTTCTACGATCAGCAGTGCAGTCCTAGACGCTTTCTTGCTCTTCGTGCCTTCGGATGAATAAGGAATAGCTTGTGACTATTTCGTTTCCTTGAGGGTTGAAATGGTCTTATAGGCATTTCACAAGCTCGCCATGCGTCAGAGTTAGTGGGAACCCCCCTGTGGTGCCCGTGCCAAATCCTGATGACGCTGTCGCTCATTGATAAAACTCGGTGTTTATCTGTGTTGGTAATTGATTTATATGTGGGTTTTAACGTCCCCAAACCATCACAGGACTGTGAGAGACGCCCTAGTCGAGGTCTCTGGAGATTTAGACCACCTGGAGTTCTTTAACGTGCCCTTAAATCGGAGCACTTGGGCCTACAACATTTCTGCCTTCATCGGAAATGCAGCCGTCGCAGCCGGAATTTAATCCCGTGAGCTGCGGGTCAGGAGGCGAGTACCTAAGCCACTAGACCACCGCGGCGAGCTATCTGCATCAGTAAACTCGTTTCCCGTCAGGCTTTTTTGTCGGCACAGCCCCATACGGCTCTCCAGCGCCTTCTGTACGGACCGCGGCAGTTGCGCACGGACCTACCGGCGGCAACAAAGGGTCAGAATGGCGGAGCTTCGGCGCAAGGCCAAGAGGTCGGCGGATCTTACCACCCGACCTATGCTCGGACTCTGAATCTGAGATTGGAAGTGAGGACTCCGCGTTCAGCGAGGGTGTCTCCACTGGAATTCCTCCCCTCACACACATTAGAGGTGATACGACAATGGTGGCAACAAACACAGTTCGAGACAATGGGATGGACCACTACGCCTGCCCTGAATGCGGCAGATACTTTAAGTCGAAATTGCCCTAAGCCAACATAGACGCCATGCACATATCGAGGCTTATGATGCTGCCATAGACATTGAGCGATCCAAACCAAGATGGACAAAGGAGGAAGGGTACCTTCTAGCAGTCTGTAGAGTCCAACTCCAAAAAGATAGTGTTCAAAATATCAACCAGCGATTGGCGAGCAGAATTCTGACAAGAACTTCCGACGGCATCAAGTCCAACAGCCGGCAAGTGTGCTACCGGAATCTGGTAAAAGAACTGCAAAATAGGAGAGATGGTGACGATCAAAGCCAAGCCGTTTGTGCTTCTTCGTCAATGGATATACAGGCTCAAGAGGATACAAGTGCTCCGTACAACACTGTATCTTATCAGGTGGACCCCCCTCCCCCAACTGCTAAATGTGATGAGCTGCAAACCTTGGGAAGGAAACAGCCACCTCGTTCCTTTCAAGCTTTCAGACTATAAGAATTAACAAAGAGGTTCCTGGAGGGATAGAATGTTGCAATGACCCTCAAAGCTTACCTGCTAGATGTCTTCACTACAGATAGGAGGGAGGATCCAGAGCGGTCGCACGCTGGTTATTACTGATGAAAGCCATCGTAAAATAAAGAAGAGAGTGTGCGCAATGCCAAAACATCTTCAGGAAAAATCGCTCGTTTTGTATTCGAAACATCCTGGATGAAGCCGGGCCATCGCCTGATGAAGCCGGGATATGTACGCCTGTGCTATGCTTCTTTTAAGGGTTCTTCTGAACCCCCTGATCCTCCAGAGACGACTGTCAATATTATTGTGTAATGCCCAGACCATTTTAATTCCAAAAAAGCCTGGCGCTTCCTCGGCTGCATTGAATCGCCCAATCAATGTCTCCCACCTTTTAATGAGGCTG
Organism: Rhipicephalus microplus; assembly: GCF_043290135.1. Lineage (NCBI taxonomy): Eukaryota > Metazoa > Arthropoda > Arachnida > Ixodida > Ixodidae > Rhipicephalus > Rhipicephalus microplus. The sequence goes on along the minus strand of NC_134707.1, from coordinate 81,912,435 downwards.
TTGCAAAAGATTTTTATGCATTGCCTAATGTCAGTGATTAAACTCGACTGTCGTCAGAGAGCCTTCATTCAGAGCCTGGGACTAATGTGCCTAAGAACTTCAATTCCTTACATGGAAACCAACCGTGTCAAGCGACTGCTCTACAGTGATCCTTATCAATGCACGCTTGCGGCACCAAGGATTTCATTCGGAAGGCCTTAAGGCTGGCAGAGGACTTAACACCATTTGAAGGCGACATCATTTGTTATGTGGCAGCTGCCCGCAAGTACTGGACGAGGAACCCGCATTCAAGTTTTGATGGCAGGCCGCTGTCCCAATGTCCCACTGCCCCGGGTCCAATGGCGTGGATTGGCGAGGGGAATGTGTTTCTGAAAGGAAGAGAGTTCATTGACCTAGCCAAGTTTCACATCGCCACAATCTCCAATCTCATCCACTTTCAACGTGGCCAGAACATCTAAAAACGCAGTCGCGCTGGATGTGACACAGACGAGTGTTTGGGTCATACTTTGCAGCGTTGCCACCGTACACATCACCAAATAAACCAACGTCACCACATTATAGTTCGTTATTTGGCGAGAACGTTAAGGAAAAAAGAATGGCCTGTTCGCCAGGAGCCACATTACCAAACATCGCAGGGTACAAAGATCCCCAACTTCGTGCTTTCTAGAGACAGCCAATGGGTCATTCTTGATGTCCAGGTTGTGAGTACGCTTGCGAACCTTTCGGAAGACACGAGGCTAAGCGAACGAAATATCTAATTCCCGATATGCTAATGAAAATAACAGATGCGACCGGCGCGTCCACATATCCGACTGTGTCATCAGTCACCTTGACCTACCGTGGAACATGGGCAAGTGAGTCTGTTAGGATTCTGCGGGATTTGGGTTTGGGACGTGAACATCAGCGGACTTGGGTTTGGGACATGAAGTGCATCAACCGTCAACGGCGGTTATAAACTGACTTCGATCAGCACGTGTTGGGATTACATAACCCCTTTGCCGCAAGTGCAGCTTTTTGGCAACTGAAGCAGAGTTGGTAATGGGTCGCTCCGCCCTATCAGAGTTGAATATAACAGTAATCTGAGGGCTGCCACACTCTATGCGTAGGTGCCCAATGATGATGTTAATAAAAATAAGCTTCAAAGCGCACACGATATGTGATCCAGCTACTAAGAGCGTCGTCGAAGGCTGGGGATGCAGATCCCATTACTCTGGTGTCAGAATCTAAGTGCAATCAACGATTCCATCTTCGTTGCCACTGTACTATCGTACATAAGTGCGAATAAAATACACTTCAAGGCAAGAACAAGAACTGAATGCTTCTGTATTTATAACCTGGCCAGGAACCGCAGCAAGCACCGTGGCGAGCAGCGAAGACACGTGGTGTCAGCATGCTTCTTGCGTCTGCATTTGATCAACAGTCGCATCTGCATCTGATCGACAGTATATCACAAACAGTCACACATTTTCCGGACCTGTGCCACAGGAAGCGTCCCGAGTCTCACGCCATCCTTGTCGCGAAAGCTTCATGTCCCGGATTCAATTCAGACCCTCTATAGTTAGAAATCTTCATGCGCTACAACGCAAGCCCAACGCGTCTCACGGTACGGAACACGAAAATCGCACAAATCGCCTGCAAAAAGCGATACAGTGATGGCTGGCGTTGGCTACGAGTCGCTTTGCGCCACTTCAGTTGAGCTTCCGCAGGAAGTGCAACGACATTTACGAGTATATAATTGAGCAAGAGAAACTTTTTCGAACTGCATCTATACCAACTGAAGTACTTCAAGAGGCCGCAGCGTTAAAGAAACACCAGATTTGTCTGGAAGCAATAAGGAAAACCCGCTCCATCAGCTTAATAAGGTATTGTAGGCACACACAACCCGATGTCCCTTCTTCCTTCACTGAAGACTTGGTAACCGTATGCTTGGCAGGCAAGCCATCAAAGCCGTGTAATTAGTCACCCACAATGCTGAAGTTTAAACGATGCACGCAGACGTGCTTGGTTCGCCGAATCACTTTTAAATATTCAATTGTAGCTCATACGCACTACGAAAACCAGCAGACATGGTTACTAAGCAAAGAAAAAAAAAGACACCAGTAAGTAGGCACAGAGAAATAAACGTTATTTGATGTTCTCCGCCAGAATATCGCTCAGTGGAAATCAGTCCGTGATTTCAATATCGCGGGCCATTATGCACAAATAACACACCACCGCGCTCAATCAAGAATGTCCACACATTTTTTATTCTTCATCGTTTTGTTCTTCTCCTGCTTCTATCGTTCTGTTTCTATTTTCCTTCATCATAACCTCCATGTTCATCATCATTAACAAACACTATCTTCTTCATCATCGTCGTTGTTCACTTCTAGTATCAGCAAGTATGTTAGGGCCAAAAAAACCTACAGCACCAACCACCGAGGTGGGCGAGTGGCTTGGGCATTGCGCTGCTCGATCCCATTTGGCCGGCTAAAACCTGGGCTCGGGGGCTGTATACAGGTGGAGGATGTATACAAAAATGCCCGTTGTTATGCCCTGTAGTCCTCCATGGCAGGGCATTGTTAAGTTTGACTTGTTAAGTTTCTGTTTGAGGGGTTGGGGGATTTTTTTCGCGGTCTTTTTACCGTACATCCCACTACTCTTCAGCTGAGCTGCCATATGGCCCTGGTTATTGCCCCATTCACTTGAAAAAGGAGGAATGCTTTCGTTTGGCAAACTGTTCTCGAACAATAAACCTAATATAAGGACATCTCGCGAATGTGCGAAGGTTCAAATTCTACCTTATTTTCAGCAAGGTAATTTGAATGTGCAGTTGATGGAATTTAAAGAAAGATGTGGACAAGGTTGCTTGGGTGACAAGTCCTTGGTCAGTTGATGCCTACACCTCACCACACGCTTTCTCTACCTTTCCTTTATGCGTCCCCTTTCCCCTCTCCCTCAAGAAGATAAACAAACCATGCTTCCGCAAGGGTTCATCGAACCAAATGGCAGGGTTTTTTTAAAAGAGCACTGAGATCAAATTTCAAGATCGAGATGTGCTCATCATTCAATCGCTTGGTATGCGTACGTCTTCTTGGCCAAATTCAAGTAGGTCTTCTTGGTCAACCGCAAAGGTTGCCGAAAAGAGTGCCTGACACTACCTCTTTTCTTTTCTTACGCGTCTGGGCTACGAGCGGACAAGGCCGAGCTGGGGCAGGCGAGTGGTTGGCAGGACTGTACTATGGTCCCTTGCCTGACGAAATGACTCGTCAGCAAGCGGCTACAGGCCTCGCAATAACTCGTAAGCAAGCGACGACAGTCTTCGCACGCAGAGCGATGGCATGTGCCCTTCGCGCAACGGTGACTGCCGGGTCGTTTAATCTCTGCTTCAGATGTGTTTGTCCCTAGCGCTAGGGAACTTTCACTCGCACATAAAAGAGACAATGCGTAACAGATGTTATCGGTTTGGATTCTGTACAGTTCAGCGGCGACCGCGAAATTCCGCTGGCAGTGTTCGTATAATTGCTATCGATATACCTTCCCCCCTCCCCCCACGGTCGACATACTGTATACTCCCCCTCCCTCGGGCGAGACATATATGTAGCATTGCAAATGTAAGGGCCTCTCCATTCCAATCTGACTTTGAGTTTGTTGGCCAGTGGCTCACTCATGATAGAAAAGTCAGCGCCAGTCAGAGTCAACCAAGCCCGTCACTTCTTGCCTGTCAATCGTCACAGTGAGGTCGGCAGTCAGAGTGTTCTCCATGCGATTTCCTTTGTCGGTGTCGTCTGCTTTCGGCAATGATGGGTGATTTTGGGCCATTTGAGGACCTGGAACCTTTCCCCCGGAGGTCGCTGCTTTTAGTTTCCCTGTAGTGGGCTGGGAGACCGACCTCTGGTGCATCAGCAAAACTTCGGCGGCTTGGAGAAGAGGAACGGGCTGGTGAAGGTGAACGTGTTCGCAGGTTAGAGGAGCTTTGTTGCCAGCTGGTAGAGTCGTCATGAAAGGAGGCACCGCTTTTGTCAAACTTTTGTCGTGAAGTATCTGGCTGACTGATATGGTGTCCAGCTGGCTGATACGAGCTATAACGATAAATATGTCCCGGCTCCCCACAATCATAGCCTAAAGGACGGCAATCTGAAGTCCGCCATATATTGGTCTTCCGCAGTGGGGGTCGCCTAACAGGATCCCGTTGGGTCCAGGATGCAATAGGAGGTGGTTGATGGTACTGTGGCACTGGCGCAAACAACGGACTACGAATAGTGTCCGCATAGCTGTATGCGTTCGGCTGGTATTGCACTCAGTAGACAACTGGCGACAGACAGCATCTACGTAGCTGTATGCGTTCGGCTGGTATGGCACTTCCGAACACGGCTCGGGTTAAGTGAACGCCTGTCGGAATTTGTGGCGCACAAGTTCAGCGACGAAGGCAACTGTGACCTTCGGCTTCAGTCGTGGTTGCTTTGCATTCTCTTTGGAAATCTCTTCACCCACAATCTGCCAATCATTTGGCGTAGTCAGCTCTCATCAGGCATTGTCAAAGAGCCGGCACCTACCAAAGCACTAGTCATGAGGCTATAGTATTGCTCGTACCGCTGTTGCAATGCCCGCTCGATTGCTGTTGCGTCCCTAATAAACTAGTCCACTGTTGTCCGAGGATTGCGCCCAAGGCTAGCGTACAGTTCTTCTTTGACGCCGCGCATGAGATGACTGAGCCCCTCGGACATAATGGGATTCGCGCTGTGAAACAAACGTGCCATATCTTCAGCAGACATCACGACTCTCTCATTTGGCTGTTGAATGCGCGATTCATGTAGGTGTTGCGCGTTTTCACATCGATCTTGACTCCCGAAGGTATCAATTAGCCGACGGCAAAACTCGTCCTACGTTGTCGAAGTTCTCTTCTTAATGAACCACTTCTTAGTGTTGTCTTCAAGCGCGATGTATACCTTGAATAGCTTCTTATCATCAGAGATCAAATGGTTATACTTTGCTGCTAGATAAAACTGCTCTTGCCAGTCTTCCGCATCATCGTTTTCGTGACCATGAAAAGGCTCAGGATTTACGAAGGTTCTGAACTGTTGCTTGTGTTGGGTTGTTTGATGAGGCCATTTCTTGAACAGGGGTGTCCGTTGACAGAGGTGGTCCTTATAAGGGGCTGAATTCGGGGGCGATGGGGGGGGGGGGCAGACCTTGAAGACGACGGCTTGAGCAGTGTACCGGATAATTCATGGGTGGGCGCCTTGTGGGGCTGGAAACGGGGCTGCTCACAGGACTGGCGATCATAAGGCGACGGTACCCAGCAGCTCCACCAGTGTCGCAGTTTGCAAAGTACGGGGTCGTTATTGTAACAAACAGAAAGACTCTGTTCTCTCAGAGACACCAAAGGTGGACTCGGCCAAAAGAACTTCTGCTTTTCGTGATGCACCTCTTGTGTGGATCGGTAGTCTTCACAAACGCCAGCGCTTAGATGGGTACAAATAGGGACGCGGAAGTATTTGATATTGCGCAATTGAAATAGGTGATTAGGTACCATGATCAGTAGACTTGGTGTATACTCATTCGTACTTACTGACCAACATTTTGGTAGGCCATGTGCTCACTCGTGTGTTGTTACATTTATGCTTGTGTGTACTCGTACTCACTAATTCTCACTTTCACTATTGCTTCTATTCACAATTATTAGTGTTCATTTGTGTTCATAGGTGCATTTATTTCTAGTCACTAACAGCTACTTGTGTCCACTGTGACTTACCAATAATCGCTCACATTTGTAAGTATGACCAGCTTTTGTTAATAGTCTTTCACTCACTCTCTTTTATATGTAGACTCGCACCCTCCATGATTGTGAACTGGGTGCAGAGAGAGGATGAGTCAATGTATTCTTTAGTAGGACTTGTAGGCAGGCGAGTTCGAACCTATTCAATACTGGGTTTTTAGACGAGCACTTGTCCCGTTTTCTTCTTTCGTGTCTTGTCTGCTTGTGCGCTGCCTAATGAATGTATTTTCACTGCCTATTTTTCTATTGTGTACCGCTCATTCAGTCTTAAATGGCGTTAATAAAATGAGCTGGTGATAAGAAGGTAGACTCTAAAAAGTGCCGTTTGTTGCCGTTTGTTGTTCAGGTTAGAACAGCTCTTTTGTTTCTGCAGGTATGAGATCTGAAGAAGGCGCCGTTGCCGAAAGAAGCACGGCATGCTTCGGCCTTCTCTTATTGCCGGTAATGCCTAGTACAAGCTCCGCAGCCTCGAGCAAGGACAGAAAACGAAGCCTCGAGGCAGAACGCCACACGATGTTATCACAATAACTTCTGACGATGAGGAGGAGCTTGTGCCTGCAGCAAAAATGCGAAAACTTTAAAGAGCTGGTGTAGAAATGGGAGATTCTACTAAAAAAAAGCAGTTTTTTTTTTTCAAAATTATACCAATTTCCCAAGTTTAGGTTCTCTACTTAAAAGAAAATCAAAGTTTTAAACTCTGTAGTTAAAATCACTTTTGAATAGATTAAGGCGGCTATAAGAGTGAATAGGGCAACTCACCATAAAACATATTGCTTATTTGAAGTTGGTGCACAAACCTATTTAAAAATTTCATTCCATTAAATATGGATTTAAATAACTTTTTTTTTGGAATCTCTCTTTTAAATACTGTTTGTTTTGTGTTATAGTCATGACTGCATGGAATACTGCAAAAGGCAATATTCTTTACAGGTATTAGCCGTTTGTGATATCACTGTGTGCAACAATAAACTTAACCAAACTGTTACAGAGATACAGTTGCGCTACTCCCAAACATTTCTGGGACTTAGTACTTTGCCTTTTATTTACTTGAAGTATTGTTGCAAGTTTCGTGTGAGTTTACAATAACTGCAGCTGGTTTCAATGCTGTTCCTTACCATCGGCTCTCAATGTGTCCCACAATTTTCATGCAATGTGGCTGCGCTGAACTGCGTGGCTATGTTACTGACAGAATGAGTCATGCGGTCATTCTGATGATCATGTTCCTGATGCTACTCAGGATAACTCTCATTGCAATTAGCAAAATGGAGATCGTGAAGATCAGCTGCTACATTATGGGTTTCCCAGTTCTAATAGCTGGCTTACAAAAGTGAAAGCGTGTTGAGCGCTGTTTTGGTTTCTAACTTCCAAGAAATTTGTAAGCTGGTGTATTTCAGTTTAAAGGGTGTCACATTTCGCGATTTAGGCTTTGTGTCATATGCTCGCGTATTACTTTGTATAGGCTGTTGGGCTCGGCCACTTTCCGTACCCTCGAGCACTTGTGTTTAATTGGGCCTTTTTTTTTTTCACATGAGTAAGTAAGCTTTTTAGTTTAATGTACTGATATTAGATTGTCCTTCGGCCATGGAAAGCCCTAGAAGTGGGTGTGAACTTGGAATAGTCCTGAAGTGTGGTTGAGAAACTCTTCTTCACTTTTTGTTTTTCTTTATGAATTAACACTTCATGCGTGATGAAGCACTACCACCGTGTTTTCCCCTGAGACTAGCGGAGTACAAATGCAAGCCTCAGGAACGTAGACTATTGTAGCACTCAAAGATATCTTTTACCTCAATATATCTAAGAATATTTATCTGAAATTTCATTAAAACAAAGGTTTGCTGCTGCCTCAGAAGCAGGCCAGGGCAGTTGAAACTTCTTCTGGTGGCCAGTGGCCTTATGGTTGATTTTCATGCGGTTTTTACAAACGCACTTTTCAAATCGCATGCCATGCTTGCTGTGACAGACAATAGCTGCTGATGCTGAACTGGAGCAGCGCATTTTGCATCAGCTACTGCTGGGAAGGGATGCACGTCAATGCTCATCTTGCCTTCGTATCACTAGTCCGTTGTAGAGTGGCACACTTTCTTCCCTACTACACAGTTTTTCGCACTTTGTAGTTCTATACTCTGGGCCGTACATTGTATGCATCACCTAGTGTTTTTGTTATCACCACGTGGCAAGTACCAAGCATGAGCATCTGCACAGATTGTAGCATCTAATGTTAAAATCTTTCAGTTATCCCACAAACAGTTATTCAGAGAATGATGTCAGCAACGAGGCTGTTATTTTACAAGCAACCTTTATCACCAAGAATGATTATGCTGCCACTTTATGCAGACATTGCAGGGCTCACTGTCCACGAAACCAAATGCGAAAAAGAAGGTTCTTTCTCTCGTTTTCTGAACTGTTTCGAACAATTGCCAGCAAAAGTAATCCGAGCTAGGGTGCAGTCTTTTTTTTTTCTGTTTTCTAGGGAGCACAGCTGTTGAAAGCTTAAGGCATGTTGCCACCCTTTAATTTTTCAAATTCTAGTTTATGTGAAAATATCTGAAGAATCCATAGACATTAGAATTGTTCTTCTAATGGCTTATAATGCTGCCATAGATATTGAGCGATCCAAACCAAGATGGACAAAGGAGGAAGGGTACCTTCTCGCAGTCTGTAGAGTACAACTCCAAAAAGAGAGTGTTCAAAATATCAACCAGCGATTGGCGAGCAGAATTCTGACAAGAACTTCCGACGGCATCAAGTCCCACAGCCGGCAAGTGTGCTACCGGAATCTGGTAAAAAAACTGCAAAATAGGAGAGATGGTGACGATCAAAGCCAAGCCGTTTGTGCTTCTTCGTCAATGTATATACAGGCTCAAGAGGATACAAGTGCTCCGTACAACACTGTATCTTCACAGGTGGACCCCCCTCCCCCAACTGCTATATGTGATGAGCTGCAAACCTTGGGGGGGAAACAGCCACCTCGTTCCTTTCAAGCTTTCAGACTATAAGAATTAACAAAAAGGTTCCTGGAGGGATAGAATGTTGCAATGACCCTCAAAGCTTACCTGCTAGATGTCTTCACTACAGATAGGAGGGAGGGTCCAGAGCGGTGCACGCTGGCTATTACTGATGAAAGCCATCGTAAAATAAAGAAAAGAGTGTGCGCAATGCCAAAACCTCTTCAGGAAAAATCGCTCGTTTTGTACTCGAAACAACCTGGATGAAGCCGGGCCATCGTCTGATGAAGCCAGGATATGTACGCCTGTGCTATGCTTCTTTTAAGGGTTCTTCCGAACCCCCTAATCCTCCGGAGACGACTGTCATTATTATTGTGTAATGCCCAGACCATTTTAATTCAAAAATGCCTGGCGCTTCTTCGGCTGCATCGAATCGCCTAATCAATGTCTCCCACCTTTTAACGAGGCTGTTGCATAAAATTTTTATGCATTGCCTAATGTCAGTGATTAAACTCGACTGTCATCAGAGAGCCTTCATTAAGAGCCTGGGACTAATGTGCCTAAGAACTTCAATTCCTTACATGAAAACCAACCGTGTCAAGCGACTGCTCTACAGTGATCATTATCAATGCACGCTTGCGGCACCAAGGATTTCATTCGGAAGGCCTTAAGGCTGGCAGAGGACTTAACCCCATTTGAAGGCGACATCATTTGTTATGTGGCAGCTGCCTGCAAGTACTGGACGAGAAACCCGCATTCAAGTTTTGATGGCAGGCCGCTGTCCCAATGTCCCACTGCCCCGGGTCCAATGACGTGGATTGGCGAGGGGACAACGTTTCTGAAAGGAAGAGAGTTCATTGACCTAGCCAAGTTTCACATCGCCACAATCTCCAATCTCATCCACTTTCAACGTGGCCAGAACATCTCAAAACGCAGTCGCGCTGGATGTGACACAGACGAGTGTTTGGGTCATACTTTGCAGCGTTTCCACCGTACACATCACCAAATAATCCAACGTCACCACATTATAGTTCGTTATTTGGCGAGAACGTTAAGAAAAAAAGAATGGCCTGTTCCCGAGGAGCAGCATTACCAAACAACGCAGGGTACAAAGATCCCCGACTTCGTGCTTTCTAGAGACGGCCAATGGGTCATTCTTAATGTCCAGGTCGTGAGTACGCTGGCGAACCTTTCGGAAGACACGAGGCTAAGCGAACGAAATATCCAATTCCCGATATGCTAATGAAAAGAACAGATGCGACCGGCGCGTCCACCTATCCGACTGTGTCATCAGTCACCTTGACCTACCGTGGAACATGGGCAAGTGAGTCTGTTAGGATTCTGCGGGACTTGGGTTTGGGACGTGAACATCAGCGGACTTGGGTTTGGGACGTGAAGTTCATCAACGGTCAACGGCGGTTATGAACTGACTTCGATCAGCACGTGTTGGGATTACATAACCCCTTTGCCGTAGGTGCAGCTTTTTGGCAACTGAAGCACAGTTGGTAATGGGTTGCTCTGCTCTATCAAAGTTAAATATAACAGTAATCTGAGGGCTGCCTCACTTTATGCGTAGGTGCCCAATGATGATGTTAATAAAAATAAGCTTCAAAGCGCACAAACTATGTGATCCAGCTACTAAGAGCGTCGTCGAAGGCTGGGGATACAGATCCCATTACTCTGGTGTCAGAATCTAAGTGCAATCAACGATTCCATCTTTGTCGCCACTGTACTATCATACATAAGTGCGAATAAAATACACTTCAAGGCAAGAACAAGAACCGAATGCTTGTGTATTCATACCCTGGCCAGGAACCGCAGCATGCACCGTGGCGAGCAGCGAAGACACGTGGTGTCAGCATGCTTCTTGCGTCTGCATCTGATCAACAGTCGCGTCTGGATCTGATCGACAGTATATCACAAACAGTCACAAATTTTCCGGACCTGTGCCGCAGGAAGCGTCCCGAGTCTCACGCCATCCTTGTCGCGAAAGCTTCATGTCCCGGATTCAATTCAGACCCTCTATAGTTAGAAATCTTCATGCGCTACAACGCAAGCCCAATGCGTCTCACGGTACGGAACACGAAAATCGCACAAATCGCCTGCAAAAAGCGATACAGTGGTGGCTGGCGTTGGCTACGAGACGCTTTAAGCCACTTCAGTTGAACCTCCGCAGGAAGTGCAACGACATTTACGAGTATATAATTGAGCAAGAGAAACTTTTTCGAACTGCATCTATACCAACTGAAGTACTTCAAGAGGCCGCAGCGTTAAAGAAACACCGGATTTGTCTGGAAGCAATAAGGAAAACCCGCTCCATCAGCTTAATAAGGTATTGTAGGCACACACAACCCGATGTCCCTTCTTCCTTCACTAAAGACTTGGTAAACGTATGCTTGGCAGGCAAGCCATCAAAGCCGTGTAATTAGTCACCCACAATGCTGACGTTTAAACGATGCACGCAGACGTGCTTGGTTCGCCGAATCACTTTTAAATATTCAATTGTAGCTCATACGCACTACGAAAATCAGCAGACATGGTTACTAAGCAAAGAAAAAAAAAGACACCACTAAGTAGGCACAGAGAAATAAACGTTATTTGATGTTCTCTGCCAGAATAACGCTCAGTGGAAATCAGTCCGTGAGTTCAATATCGCGGGCCATTATGCACAAGTAACACACCACCGCGCTCAATCAAGAACGTCCACACATTTTTTATTCTTCATCGTTTTGTTCTTCTCCTGCTTCTATCGTTCTGTTTCTATTTTCCTTCATCATAACCTCCATGTTCATCATCATTAACAAACACTATCTTCTTCATCATCGTCGTTGTTCACTTCTAGTATCAGCAAGTATGTTAGGGCCAAAAAAACCTACAGCACCAACCACCGAGGTGGGCGAGTGGCTTGGGCATTGCGCTGCTCGATCCCATTTGGCCGGCTAAAACCTGGGCTCGGGGGCTGTATACAGGTGGAGGATGTATACAAAAATGCCCGTTGTTATGCCCTGTAGTCCTCCATGGCAGGGCATTGTTAAGTTTCTGTTTGAGGGGTTGGGGGATTTTTTTCGCGGTCTTTTTACCGTACATCCCACTACTCTTCAGCTGAGCTGCCATATGGCCCTGGTTGTTGCACCATTCACTTGAAAAAGGAGGAATGCTTTCGTTTGGCAAACTGTTCTCGAACAATAAACCTAATATAAGGACATCTCGCGAATGTGCGAAGGTTCAAATTCTACCTTATCTTCAGCAAGGTAATTTGAATGTGCAGTAGATGGAATTTAAAGAAAGATGTGGACAAGGTTGATTGGGTGACAAGTCCTTGGTCAGTTGATGCCTACACCTCACCACACGCTTTCTCTACCTTTCCTTTATGCGTCCCCTTTCCCCTCTCCCTCAAGGAGATAAACAAACCATGCTTCCGCAAGGGTTCATCGAACCAAATGGCAGGGTTTTTTTAAAAGAGCACTGACATCAAATTTCAAGATCGAGATGTGCTCATCATTCAATCGCTTGGTATGCGTACGTCTTCTTATCCAAATTCAAGTAAGTCTTCTTGGTCAACCGCAAAGGTTGCCGAAAAGAGTGCCTGACACTACCTCTTTTCTTTTCTTACGCGTCTGGGCTACGAGCGGACAAGGCCGAGCTGGGGCAGGCGAGTGGTTGGCAGGACTGTACTATGGTCCCTTGCCTGACGAAATGACTCGTAAGCAAGCGGCTACAGGCCTCGAAATAACTCGTAAGCAAGCGACGACAGGCTTCGCACGCGGAGCGATGGCATGTGCCCTTCGCGCAACGGTGACTGCCGGGTCGTTTAATCTCTGCTTCAGGTGTGTTTGTCCCTAGCGCTAGGGAACTTTCACTCGCACATAAAAGAGACAATGCGTAACAGATATTATCGGTTTGGATTCTGTACAGTTGAGCGGCGACAGCGAAATTCCGCTGGCAGTGTTCCTATAATTGCTATCGATATACCTTCCCCCCTCCCCCCACGGTCGACATACTGTATACTCCCCCTCCCTCGGGCGAGACATATATGTAGCATTGCAAATGTAAGGGCCTCTCCATTCCAATCTGACTTTGAGTTTGTTGGCCAGTGGCTCATTCATGATAGAAAAGTCAACGCCAGTCAGAGTCAACCAAGCCCGTCACTTCTTGCCTGTCAATCGTCACAGTGAGGTCGGCAGTCAGAGTGTTCTCCATGCGATTTCCTTTGTCGGTGTCGTCTGCTTTCGGCAATGATGGGTGATTTTAGGCCATTTGAGGACCTGGAACCTTTCCCCCGGAGGTCGCTGCTTTTAGTTTCCCTGTAGTGGGCTGGGAAACCCACCTCTGGTGCATCAGCAAAACTTCGGCGGCTTGGGGAAGAAGAACGGGCTGGTGATGGTGAACGTGTTCGCAGGTTAGAGGAGCTTTGTTGCGAGCTGGTAGAGTCGTCATGAAAGGAGGCACCGCTTTTGTCAAACTTTTGTCGTGAAGTATCTGGCTGACTGATATGGTGTCCAGCTGGCTGATACGAGCTATAACGATAAATATGTACCGGCTCCCCACAATCATAGCCTAAAGGACGGCACTCTGAAGTCCGCCATATATTGGTCTTCCGCAGTGGGGGTCGCCTAACAGGATCCCGTTGGGCCCAGGATGCAATAGGAGGTGGTTGATGGTACTGTGGCACTGGCGCAAAACACGGACTACGAATAGTGTCCGCATAGCTGTATGCGTTCGGCTGATATTGCACTCAGTAGACAACTGGCGACAGACAGCATCTACGTAGCTGTATGCGTTCGGCTGGTATGGCACTTCCGAACGAGGCTCGGGTTAAGTGAACGCCTGTCGGAATTTGTGGCGCACAAGTTCAGCGACGAAGGCAACTGTGACCTTCGGCTTCAGTCGTGGTTGCTTTGCATTCTCTTTGGAAATCTCTTCACCCACAATCTGCCAATCATTTGGCGTAGTCAGCTCTCATCAGGCATTGTCAAAGAGCCGGCACCTACAAAAGCACTAGTCATGAGGCTATAGTATTGCTCGTACCGCTGTTGCAATGCCCGCTCGATTGCTGTTGCGTCCCTAATAAACTAGTCCACTGTTGTCCGAGCATTGCGCCCAGTGGTAGCGTACAGTTCTTCTTTGACGCCGCGCATGAGATGACTGAGCCCCTCGGACATAATGGGATCCGCGCTGTGAAACAAACGTGCCATATCTTCAGCAGACATCACGACTCTCTCATTTGGCTGTTGAATGCGCGATTCATGTAGGTGTTGCGCGTTTTCACATCGATCTTGACTCCCGAAGGTATCAATTAGCCGACGGCGAAACTCGTCCTACGTTGTCGAAGTTCTCTTCTTAATGAACCACTTCTTAGTGTTGTCTTCAAGCGCGATGTATACCTTGAATAGCTTCTTATCATCAGAGATCAAATGGTTATACTTCGCTGCTAGATGAAACTGCTCTTGCCAGTCTTCCGCATCTTCGTTTTCGTGACCATGAAAAGGCTCAGGATTTACGAAGGTTCTGAACTGTTGCTTGTGTTGGGTTGTTTGATGAGGCCATTTTTTGAACAGGGGTGTCCGTTGACAGAGGTGGTCCTTATAAGGGGCTGAATTCGGGGGCGATGGGGGGGGGGGGGGGGGGGCAGACCTTGAAGTTGACGGCTTGAGCAGTGTACCGGATAATTCATGGGTGGGCGCCTTGTGGGGCTGGAAACGGGGCTGCTCACAGGACTGGCGATCATAAGGCGACGGTACCCAGCAGCTCCACCAGTGTCGCAGTTTGCAAAGTACGGGGTCGTTATTGTAACAAACAGAAAGACTCTGTTCTCTCAGAGACATCAAAGGTGGACTCGGCCAAAAGAACTTCTGCTTTTCGTGATGCACCTCTTGTGTGGATCGGTCGTCTTCACAAACGCCAGCGCTTAGATGGGTACAAATAGGGACGCGGAAGTATTTGATATTGCGCAATTGAAATAGGTGATTAGGTACCATGATCAGTAGACTTGGTGTATACTCATTCGTACTTACTGACCAACATTTTGGTAGGCCATGTGCTCACTCGTGTATTGTTATATTTATGCTTGTGTGTACGCGTACTCACTAATTCTCACTTTCACTATTGCTTCTATTCACAATTATTAGTGTTCATTTGTGTTCATAGGTGCATTTATTTCTAGTCACTAACAGCTACTTGTGTCCACTGTGACTTACCAATAATCGCTCACATTTGTAAGTATGACCAGCTTTTGTTAATAGTCTTTCACTCACTCTCTTTTATATGTAGACTCGCACCCTCCATCATTGTGAACTCAGTGCAGAGAGAGGATGAGTCAATGTATTCTTTAGTAGGACTTGTAGGCAGGCGAGTTCGAACCTATTCAATACTGGGTTTTTAGACGAGCACTTGTCCCGTTTTCTTCTTTCGTGTCTTGTCTGCTTGTGCGCCGCCTAATGAATGTATTTTCACTGCCTATTTTTCTATTGTGTACCGCTCATTCAGTCTTAAATGGTGTTAATAAAATGAGCTGGTGATAAGAAGGTAGACTCTAAAAAGTGCCGTTTGTTGCCGTTTGTTGTTCAGGTTAGAACAGCTCTTTTGTTTCTGCAGGTATGAGATCTGAAGAAGGCGCCGTTGCCGAAAGAAGCACGGCATGCTTCGGCCTTCTCCTACTGCCGGTAATGCCTAGTACAAGCTCCGCAGCCTCTAGCAAGGACAGAAAGCGAAGCCTCGAGGCAGAACGCCACACGATGTTATCACAATAACTTCTGACGATGAGGAGGAGCTTGTGCCCGCAGCAAAAATGCCGAAACTTTAAAGAGGTAGTGTAGAAATGGGAGATTCTACTAAAAAAAAGCAGTTTTTTTTTTTTCAAAATTATACCAATTTCCCAAGTTTAGGTTCTCTACTTAAAAGAAAATCAAAGTTTTAAACTCTGTAGTTAAAATCACTTTTGAATAGATTAAGGCGGCTATAAGAGTGAATAGGGCAACTCACCATAAAACATATTGCTTATTTGAAGTTGGTGCACAAACCTATTTAAAAATTTCATTCCATTAAATATGGATTTAAATAACTTTTTTTTTGGAATCTCTCTTTTAAATACTGTTTGTTTTGTGTTATAGTCATGACTGCATGGAATACTGCAAAAGGCAATATTCTTTACAGGTATTAGCCGTTTGTGATATCACTGTGTGCAACAATAAACTTAACCAAACTGTTACAGAGATACAGTTGCGCTACTCCCAAACAATTCTGGGACTTAGTACTTTGCCTTTTATTTACTTGAAGTATTGTTGCAAGTTTCGTGTGAGTTTACAATAACTGCAGCTGGTTTCAATGCTGTTCCTTACCATCGGCTCTCAATGTGTCACACAATTTTCATGCAATGTGGCTGTGCTGAACTGCGTGGCTATGTTACTGACAGAATGAGTCATGCAGTCATTCTGATGATCATGTTCCTGATGCTACTCAGGATAACTCTCATTGCAATTAGCAAGATGGAGATCGTGAAGATCAGCTGCTACATTATGGGTTTCCCAGTTCTAATAGCTGGCTTACAAAAGTGAAAGCGTGTTGAGCGCTGTTTTGGTTTCTAACTTCCAAGAAATTTGTAAGCTGGTGTATTTCAGTTTAAAGGGTGTCACATTTCGCGATTTAGGCTTTGTGTCATATGCTCGCGTATTACTTTGTATAGGCTGTTGGGCTCAGCCACTTTCCGTACCCTCGAGCACTTGTGTTTACCTGGGCCTTTTTTTTTTTCACATGAGTAAGTAAGCTTTTTAGTTTAATGTACTGATATTAGATTGTCCTTCGGCCATGGAAAGCCCTAGAAGTGAGTGTGAACTTGGAATAGTCCTGAAGTGTGGTTGAGAAACTCTTCTTCACTTTTTCTTTTTCTTTATGAATTAACACTTCATGCGTGATGAAGCACTACCACCGTGTTTTCCCCTGAGACTAGCGGAGTGCAAATGCAAGCCTCAGGAACGTAGACTATAGTAGCACTCGAAGATATCTTTTACCTCAATATATCTAAGAATATTTATCTGAAATTTCATTAAAACAAAGGTTTGCTGCTGCCTCAAAAGCAGGCCAGGGCAGTTGAAACTTCTTCTGGGGGCCAGTGGCCATATGGTTGATTTTCATGCGGTTTTTACAAACGCACTTTTCAAATCGCATGCTATGCTTGCTGTGACAGACAAAAGCTGCTGATGCTGAACTGGAGCAGCGCATTTTGCATTAGCTACTGCTGGGAAGGGATGCACGTCAATGCTCATCTTGCCTTCGTATCACTAGTCAGTTGTAGAGTGGCACACTTTTCTCCCTACTACACAGTTTTTCGCACTTTGTAGTTCTATACTCTGGGCCGTACATTGTATGCATCACCTAATGTTTTTGTTATCACCACGTGTCAAGTACCAAGCATGAGCATCTGCACAGATTGTAGCATCTAATGTTAAAGGCTTTCAGTTATCCCACAAACAGTTTTTCAGAGAATGATGTCAGCAACGAGGCTGTTATTTTACAAGCAACCTTTATCACCAAGAATGATTATGCTGCCACTTTATGCAGACATTGCAGGGCTCACTGTCCACGAAACCAAATGCGAAAAAGAAGGTTCTTTCTCTCGTTTTCTGAACTGTTTTGAACAATTGCCTGCAAAAGTAATCCGAGCTAGGGTGCAGTCTTTTTTTTTTCTGTTTTCTAAGGAGCACAGCTGTTAAAAGCTTAAGGCATGTTGCCACCTTTTAATTTTTCAAATTCTAGTTTATGTGAAAATATCTGAAGAATCCATAGACATTAGAATTGTTCTTCTAATGGCTTATAATGCTGCCATAGATATTGAGCGATCCAAACCAAGATGGAAAAAGGAGGAAGGGTACCTTCTAGCATTCTGTAGAGTCCAACTCCAAAAAGAGAGTGTTCAAAATATCAACCAGCGATTGGCGAGCAGAATTGTGACAAGAACTTCCGACGGCATCAAGTCCCACAGCCGGCAAGTGTGCTACCGGAATCTGGTAAAAAAACTGCAAAATAGGAGAGATGGTGACGATCAAAGCCAAGCCGTTTGTGCTTCTTCGTCAATGTATATACAGGCTCAAGAGGATACAAGTGCTCCGTACAACACTGTATCTTCACAGGTGGACCCCCCTCCCCCAACTACTATATGTGATGAGCTGCAAACCTTGGGGGGGAAACAGCCACCTCGTTCCTTTCAAGCTTTCAGACTATAAGAATTAACAAAAAGGTTCCTGGAGGGATAGAATGTTGCAATGACCCTCAAAGCTTACCTGCTAGATGTCTTCACTACAGATAGGAGGGAGGGTCCACAGCGATGCACGCTGGCTATTACTGATGAAAGCCATCGTAAAATAAAGAAAAGAGTGTGCGCAATGCCAAAACCTCTTCAGGAAAAATCGCTCGTTTTGTACTCGAAACAACCTGGATGAAGCCGGGCCATCGTCTGATGAAGCCAGGATATGTACGCCTGTGCTATGCTTCTTTTTAGGGTTCTTCTGAACCCCCTGATCCTCCAGAGATGACTGTCATTATTATTGTGTAATGCCCAGACCATTTTAATTCAAAAATGCCTGGCGCTTCTTCGGCTGCATCGAATCGCCTAATCAATGTCTCCCACTTTTTAACGAGGCTGTTGCATCAAATTTTTATGCATTGCCTAATGTCAGTGATTAAACTCGACTGTCGTCAGAGAGCCTTCATTAAGAGCCTGGGACTAATGTGCCTAAGAACTTCAATTCCTTACATGAAAACCAACCGTGTCAAGCGACTGCTCTACAGTGATCATTATCAATGCACGCTTGCGGCACCAAGGATTTCATTCGGAAGGCCTTAAGGCTGGCAGAGGACTTAACCCCATTTGAAGGCGACATCATTTGTTATGTGGCAGCTGCCCGCAAGTACTGGACGAGAAACCCGCATTCAAGTTTTGATGGCAGGTCGCTGTCCCAATGTCCCACTGCCCCGGGTCCAATGGCGTGGATTGGCGAGGGGACAACGTTTCTGAAAGGAAGAGAGTTCATTGACCTAGCCAAGTTTCACATCGCCACAATCTCCAATCTCATCCACTTTCAACGTGGCCAGAACATCTCAAAACGCAGTCGCGCTGGATGTGACACAGACGAGTGTTTGGGTCATACTTTGCAGCGTTTCCACCATACACATCACCAAATAATCCAACGTCACCACATTATAGTTCGTTATTTGGCGAGAACGTTAAGGAAAAAAAAATGGCCTGTTCCCGAGGAGCAGCATTACCAAACATCGCAGGGTACAAAGATCCCCGACTTCGTGCTTTCTAGAGACGGCCAATGGGTCATTCTTAATGTCCAGGTCGTGAGTACGCTGGCGAACCTTTCGGAAGACACGAGGCTAAGCGAACGAAATATCCAATTCCCGATATGCTAATGAAAAGAACAGATGCGACCGGCGCGTCCACCTATCCGACTGTGTCATCAGTCACCTTGACCTACCGTGGAACATGGGCAAGTGAGTCTGTTAGGATTCTGCGGGACTTGGGTTTGGGACGTGAACATCAGCGGACTTGGGTTTGGGACGTGAAGTTCATCAACGGTCAACGGCGGTTATAAACTGACTTCGATCAGCATGTGTTGGGATTACATAACCCCTTTGCCGTAAGTGCAGCTTTTTGGCAACTGAAGCACAGTTGGTAATGGGTTGCTCTGCTCTATCAGAGTTAAATATAACAGTAATCTGAGGGCTGCCTCACTTTATGCGTAGGTGCCCAATGATGTTGTTAATAAAAAATAAGCTTCAAAGCGCACACACTATGTGATCCAGCTACTAAGAGCGTCGTCGAAGGCTGGGGATACAGATCCCATTACTCTGGTGTCAGAATCTAAGTGCAATCAACGATTCCATCTTCGTCGCCACTGTACTATCATACATAAGTGCGAATAAAATACACTTCAAGGCAAGAACAAGAACCGAATGCTTGTGTATTTATACCCTGGCCAGGAACCGCAGCATGCACCGTGGCGAGCAGCGAAGACACGTGGTGTCAGCATGCTTCTTGCGTCTGCATCTGATCAACAGTCGCGTCTGCATCTGATCGACAGTATATCACAAACAGTCACAAATTTTCCGGACCTTTGCCGCAGGAAGCGTCCCGAGTCTCACGCCATCCTTGTCGCGAAAGCTTCATGTCCCGGATTCAATTCAGACCCTCTATAGTTAGAAATCTTCATGCGCTACAACGCAAGCCCAACGCGTCTCACGGTACGGAACACGAAAATCGCACAAATCGCCTGCAAAAAGCAATACAGTGGCGGCTGGCGTTGGCTACGAGACGCTTTAAGCCACTTAAGTTGAACTTCCGCAGGAAGTGCAACGACATTTACGAGTATATAATTGAGCAAGAGAAACTTTTTCGAACTGCATGTATACCAACTGAAGTACTTCAAGAGGCCGCAGCGTTAAAAAAACACCGGATTTGTCTGGAAGCAATAAGGAAAACCCGCTCCATCAGCTTAATAAGGTATTGTAGGCACACACAACCCGATGTCCCTTCTTCCTTCACTGAAGACTTGGTAACCGTATGCTTGGCAGGCAAGCTATCAAAGCCGTGTAATTAGTCACCCACAATGCTGACGTTTAAACGATGCACGCAGACGTGCTTGGTTCGCCGAATCACTTTTAAATATTCAATTGTAGCTCATACGCACTACGAAAATCAGCAGACATGGTTACTAAGCAAAGAAAAAAAAAGACACCAGTAAGTAGGCACAGAGAAATAAACGTTATTTGATGTTCTCCGCCAGAATATCGCTCAGTGGAAATCAGTCCGTGATTTCAATATCGCGGGCCATTATGCACAAGTAACACACCACCGCGCTCAATCAAGAACGTCCACACATTTTTTATTCTTCATCGTTTTGTTCTTCTCCTGCTTCTATCGTTATGTTTCTATTTTCCTTCATCATAACCTTCATGTTCATCATCATTAACAAACACTATCTTCTTCATCATCGTCGTTGTTCACTTCTAGTATCAGCAAGTATGTTAGGGCCAAAAAAACCTACAGCACCAACCACCGAGGTGGGCGAGTGGCTTGGGCATTGCGCTGCTCGATCCCATTTGGCCGGCTAAAACCTGGGCTCGGGGGCTGTATACAGGTGGAGGATGTATACAAAAATGCCCGTTGTTATGCCCTGTAGTCCTCCATGGCAGGGCATTGTTAAGTTTGACTTGTTAAGTTTCTGTTTGAGGGGTTGGGGGATTTTTTTCGCGGTCTTTTTACCGTACATTCCCACTACTCTTCAGCTGAGCTGCCATATGGCCCTGGTTGTTGCCCCATTCACTTGAAAAAGGAGGAATGCTTTCGTTTGGCAAACTGTTCTCGAACAATAAACCTAATATAAGGACATCTCGCGAATGTGCGAAGGTTCAAATTCTACCTTATTTTCAGCAAGGCAATTTGAATGTGCAGTTGATGGAATTTAAAGAAAGATGTGGACAAGGTTGATTGGGTGACAAGTCCTTGGTCAGTTGATGCCTACACCTCACCACACGCTTTCTCTACCTTTCCTTTATGCGTCCCCTTTCCCCTCTCCCTCAAGGAGATAAACAAACCATGCTTCCGCAAGGGTTCATCGAACCAAATGGCAGGGTTTTTTTAAAAGAGCACTGACATCAAATTTCAAGATCGAGATGTGCTCATCATTCAATCGCTTGGTATGCGTACGTCTTCTTATCCAAATTCAAGTAGGTCTTCTTGGTCAACCGCAAAGGTTGCCGAAAAGAGTGCCTGACACTACCTCTTTTCTTTTCTTACGCGTCTGGGCTACGAGCGGACAAGGCCGAGCTGGGGCAGCGAGTGGTTGGCAGGACTGTACTATGGTCCCTTGCCTGACGAAATGACTCGTAAGCAAGCGGCTACAGGCCTCGAAATAACTCGTAAGCAAGCGACGACAGGCTTCGCACACGGAGCGATGGCATGTGCCCTTCGCGCAACGGTGACTGCCGGGTCGTTTAATCTCTGCTTCAGATGTGTTTGTCCCTAGCGCTAGGGAACTTTCACTCGCACATAAAAGAGACAATGCGTAACAGATATTATCGGTTTGGATTCTGTAAAGTTCAGCGGCGACAGCGAAATTCCGCTGGCAGTGTTTGTATAATTGCTATCGATATACCTTCCCCCCTCCCCCCCACGGTCGACATACTGTATACTCCCCCTCCCTCGGGCGAGACATATATGTAGCATTGCAAATGTAAGGGCCTCTCCATTCCAATCTGACTTTGAGTTTGTTGGCCAGTGGCTCACTCATGATAGAAAAGTCAGCGCCAGTCAGAGTCAACCAAGCCCGTCACTTCTTGCCTGTCAATCGTCACAGTGAGGTCGGCAGTCAGAGTGTTCTCAATGCGATTTCCTTTGTCGGTGTCGTCTGCTTTCGGCAATGATGGGTGATTTTAGGCCATTTGAGGACCTGGAACCTTTCCCCCGGAGGTCGCTGCTTTTAGTTTCCCTGTAGTGGGCTGGAAGACCGACCTCTGGTGCATCAGCAAAACTTCGGCCGCTTGGGGAAGAAGAACGGGCTGGTGATGGTGAACGTGTTCGCAGGTTAGAGGAGCTTTGTTGCGAGCTGGTAGAGTCGTCATGAAAGGAGGCACCGCTTTTGTCAAACTTTTGTCGTGAAGTATCTGGCTGACTGATATGGTGTCCAGCTGGCTGATACGAGCTATAACGATAAATATGTCCCGGCTCCCCACAATCATAGCCTAAAGGACGGCAATCTGAAGTCCGCCATATATTGGTCTTCCGCAGTGGGAGTCGCCTAACAGGATCCCGTTGGGTCCAGGATGCAATAGGAGGTGGTTGCTGGTACTGTGGCACTGGCGCAAACAACGGACTACGAATAGTGTCCGCATAGCTGTATGCGTTCGGCTGGTATTGCACTCAGTAGACAACTGGCGACAGACAGCATCTACGTAGCTGTATGCGTTCGGCTGGTATGGCACTTCCGAACGAGGCTCGGGTTAAGTGAACGCCTGTCGGAATTTGTGGCGCACAAGTTCAGCGACGAAGGCAACTGTGACCTTCGGCTTCAGTCGTGGTTGCTTTGCATTCTCTTTGGAAATCTCTTCACCCACAATCTGCCAATCATTTGGCAATGTCAGCTCTCATCAGGCATTGTCAAAGAGCCGGCACCTACAAAAGCACTAGTCATGAGGCTATAGTATTGCTCGTACCGCTGTTGATGTGCCCGCTCGATTGCTGTTGCGTCCCTAATAAACTAGTCCACTGTTGTCCGAGCATTGCGCCCAGTGCTAGCGTACAGTTCTTCTTTGACGCCGCGCATGAGATGACTGAGCCCCTCGGACATAATGGGATCCGCGCTGTGAAACAAACGTGCCATATCTTCAGCAGACATCACGACTCTCTCATTTGGCTGTTGAATGCGTGATTCATGTAGGTGTTGCGCGTTTTCACATCGATCTTGACTCCCGAAGGTATCAATTAGCCGACGGCGAAACTCGTCCTACGTTGTCGAAGTTCTCTTCTTAATGAACCACTTCTTAGTGTTGTCTTCAAGCGCGATGTATACCTTGAATAGCTTCTTATCATCAGAGATCAAATGGTTATACTTTGCTGCTAGATGAAACTGCTCTTGCCAGTCTTCCGCGTCTTCGTTTTCGTGACCATGAAAAGGCTCAGGATTTACGAAGGTTCTGAACTGTTGCTTGTGTTGGGTTGTTTGATGAGGCCATTTTTTTAACAGGGGTGTCCGTTGACAGAGGTGGTCCTTATAAGGGGCTGAATTCGGGGGCGATGGGCGGGGGGGGGGGGGGGGGGCATACCTTGAAGACGACGGCTTGAGCAGTGTACCGGATAATTCATGGGTGGGCGCCTTGTGGGGCTGGAAACGGGGCTGCTCACAGGACTGGCGATCATAAGGCGACGGTACCCAGCAGCTCCAACAGTGTCGCAGTTTGCAAAGTACGGGGTCGTTATTGTAACAAACAGAAAGACTCTGTTCTCTCAGAGACACCAAAGGTGGACTCGGCCAAAAGAACTTCTGCTTTTCGTGATGCACCTCTTGTGTGGATCGGTCGTCTTCACAAACGCCAGCGCTTAGATGGGTACAAATAGGGACGCGGAAGTATTTGATATTGCGCAATTGAAATAGGTGATTAGGTACCATGATCCGTAGACTTGGTGTATACTCATTCGTACTTACTGACCAACATTTTGGTAGGCCATGTGCTCACTCGTGTATTGTTATATTTATGCTTGTGTGTACTCGTACTCACTAATTCTCACTTTCACTATTGCTTCTATTCACAATTATTAGTGTTCATTTGTGTTCATAGGTGCATTTATTTCTAGTCACTAACAGCTACTTGTGTCCACTGTGACTTACCAATAATCGCTCACATTTGTAAGTATGACCAGCTTTTGTTAATAGTCTTTCACTCACTCTCTTTTATATGTAGACTCGCACCCTCCATCATTGTGAACTCAGTGCAGAGAGAGGATGAGTCAATGTATTCTTTAGTAGGACTTGTAGGCAGGCGAGTTCGAACCTATTCAATACTGGGTTTTTAGACGAGCACTTGTCCCGTTTTCTTCTTTCGTGTCTTGTCTGCTTGTGCGCCGCCTAATGAATGTATTTTCACTGCCTATTTTTCTATTGTGTACCGCTCATTCAGTCTTAAATGGTGTTAATAAAATGAGCTGGTGATAAGAAGGTAGACTCTAAAAAGTGCCGTTTGTTGCCGTTTGTTGTTCAGGTTAGAACAGCTCTTTTGTTTCTGCAGGTATGAGATCTGAAGAAGGCGCCGTTGCCGAAAGAAGCACGGCATGCTTCGGCCTTCTCCTACTGCCGGTAATGCCTAGTACAAGCTCCGCAGCCTCTAGCAAGGACAGAAAGCGAAGCCTCGAGGCAGAACGCCACACGATGTTATCACAATAACTTCTGACGATGAGGAGGAGCTTGTGCCCGCAGCAAAAATGCCGAAACTTTAAAGAGGTAGTGTAGAAATGGAAGATTCTACTAAAAAAAAGCAGTTTTTTTTTTTTCAAAATTATACCAATTTCCCAAGTTTAGGTTCTCTACATAAAAGAAAATCAAAGTTTTAAACTCTGTAGTTAAAATCACTTTTGAATAGATTAAGGCGGCTATAAGAGTGAATAGGGCAACTCACCATAAAACATATTGCTTATTTGAAGTTGGTGCACAAACCTATTTAAAAATTTCATTCCATTAAAAATGGATTTAAATAACTTTTTTTTTGGAATCTCTCTTTTAAATACTGTTTGTTTAGTGTTATAGTCATGACTGCATGGAATACTGCAAAAGGCGATATTCTTTACAGGTATTAGCCGTTTGTGATATCACTGTGTGCAACAATAAACTTAACCAAACTGTTACAGAGATACAGTTGCGCTACTCCCAAACATTTCTGGGACTTAGTACTTTGCCTTTTATTTACTTGAAGTATTGTTGCAAGTTTCGTGTGAGTTTACAATAACTGCAGCTGGTTTCAATGCTGTTCCTTACCATCGGCTCTCAATGTGTCACACAATTTTCATGCAATGTGGCTGCGCTGAACTGCGTGGCTATGTTACTGACAGAATGAGTCATGCAGTCATTCTGATGATCATGTTCTTGATGCTACTCAGGATAACTCTCATTGCAATTAGCAAGATGGAGATCGTGAAGATCAGCTGCTACATTATGGGTTTCCCAGTTCTAATAGCTGGCTTACAAAAATGAAAGCGTGTTGAGCGCTGTTTTGGTTTCTAAATTCCAAGAAATTTGTAAGCTGGTGTATTTAAGTTTAAAGGGTGTCACATTTCGCGATTTAGGCTTTGTGTCATATGCTCGCGTATTACTTTGTATAGGCTGTTGGGCTCAGCCACTTTCTGTACCCTCGAGCACTTGTGTTTACCTGGGCCTTTTTTTTTTTTTTTCACATGAGTAAGTAAGCTTTTTAGTTTAATGTACTGATATTAGATTGTGCTTCGGCCATGGAAAGCCCTAGATATGGGTGTGGACTTGGAATAGTCCTGAAATGTGGTTGAGAAACTCCTCTTCACTTTTTGTTTTTCTTTATGAATTAACACTTCATACGTGATGAAGCACTGCCACCGTGTTTTCACCTGAGACTAGCGGAGTGCAAATGCAAGCCTCAGAAACGTAGACTCTAGTAGCACTCGAAGATATCTTTTACCTCAATATATCTAAGAATATTTATCTGAAATTTCATTAAAACAAAGGTTTGCTGCTGCCTCAGAAGCAGGCCAGGGCAGTTGAAAGTTCTTCTGGTGGCCAGAGGCCATATGGTTGATTTTCATGCGGTTTTTACAAATGCACTTTTCAAATCGCATGCTATGCTTGCTGTGACAGACAATAGCTGCTGATGCTGAACTGGAGCAGCGCATTTTGCATCAGCTACTGCTGGGAAGGGATGCACGTCAATGCTCATCTTGCCTTCGTATCACTAGTCCGTTGTAGAGTGGCACACTTTCCTCCCTACTACACAGTTTTTCGCACTTTGTAGTTCTATACTCTGGGCCGTACATTCTATGCATCACCTAGTGTTTTTGTTATCACCACGTGGCAAGTACCAAGCATGAGCATCTGCACAGATTGTAGCATCTAATGTTAAAGGCTTTCAGTTATCCCACAAACAGTTATTCAGAGAATGATGTCAGCAACGAGGCTGTTATTTTACAAGCAACCTTTATCACCAAGAATGATTATGCTGCCACTTTATGCAAACATTGCAGGGCTCACTGTCCACGAAACCAAATGTGAAAAAGAAGGTTCTTTCTCTTGTTTCTGAACTGTTTTGAACAATTGCCAGCAAAAGTAATCCGAGCTAGGGTGCAGTCTTTTTTTTTCTGTTTTCTAAGGAGCACAGCTGTTAAAAGCTTAAGGAATGTTGCCACCCTTTAATTTTTCAAATTTTAGTTCATGTGAAAATACCTGAAGAATCCATAGACATTAGAATCGTTCTTCTAATGGCTTATAATGCTGCCATAGATATTGAGCGATCCAAACCAAGATGGACAAAAGAGGAAGGGTACCTTCTAGCAGTTTGTAGAGTCCAACTCCAAAAAGAGAGTGTTCAAAATATCAACCAGCGATTGGCGAGCAGAATTCTGACAAGAACTTTCGACGACATCAAGTCCCACAGCCGGCAAGTGTGCTACCGGAATCTGGTAAAAGAACTGCAAAATAGGAGAGATGGTGACGATCAAAGCCAAGCCGTTTGTGCTTCTTCGTCAATGTATATACAGGCTCAAGAGGATACAAGTGCTCCGTACAACACTGTATCTTCACAGGTGGACCCCCCTCCCCCAACTGCTATATGTGATGAGCTGCAAACCTTGGGGGGGAAACAGCCACCTCGTTCCTTTCAAGCTTTCAGACTATAAGAATTAACAAAGAGGTTCCTGGAGGGATAGAATGTTGCAATGACCCTCAAAGCTTACCTGCTAGATGTCTTCACTACAGATAGGAGGGAGGGTCCAGAGCGGTGCACGCTGGCTATTACTGATGAAAGCCATCGTAAAATAAAGAAAAGAGTGTGCGCAATTCCAAAACCTCTTCAAGAAAAATCGCTCGTTTTGTACTCGAAACAACCTGGATGAAGCCGGGCCATCGTCTGATGAAGCCAGGATATGTACGCCTGTGCTATGCTTCTTTTAAGGGTTCTTCTGAACCCCCTGATCCTCCAGAGACGACTGTCATTATTATTGTGTAATGCCCAGACCATTTTAATTCAAAAATGCCTGGCGCTTCTTCGGCTGCATCGAATTGCCTAATCAATGTCTCCCACCTTTTAACGAGGCTGTTGCATAAAATTTTTATGCATTGCCTAATGTCAGTGATTAAACTCGACTGTCATCACAGAGCCTTCATTAAGAGCCTGGGACTAATGTGCCTAAGAATTTCAATTCCTTACATGAAAATCAATCGTGTCAAGCGACTGCTCTACAGTGATCATTATCAATGCACGCTTGCGGCACCAAGGATTTCATTCGGAAGGCCTTAAGGCTGGCAGAGGACTTAACCCCATTTGAAGGCGACATCATTTGTTATGTGGCAGCTGCCCGCAAGTACTGGACGAGAAACCCGCATTCAAGTTTTGATGGCAGGTCGCTGTCCCAATGTCCCACTGCCCCGGGTCCAATGGCGTGGATTGGCGAGGGGACAACGTTTCTGAAAGGAAGAGAGTTCATTGACCTAGCCAAGTTTCACATCGCCACAATCTCCAATCTCATCCACTTTCAACGTGGCCAGAACATCTCAAAACGCAGTCGCGCTGGATGTGACACAGACGAGTGTTTGGGTCATACTTTGCAGCGTTTCCACCGTACACATCACCAAATAATCCAACGTCACCACATTATAGTTCGTTATTTGGCGAGAACGTTAAGGAAAAAAGAATGGCCTGTTCCCGAGGAGCAGCATTACCAAACATCGCAGGGTACAAAGATCCCCGACTTCGTGCTTTCTAGAGACGGCCAATGGGTCATTCTTAATGTCCAGGTCGTGAGTACGCTGGCGAACCTTTCGGAAGACACGAGGCTAAGCGAACGAAATATCCAATTCCCGATATGCTAATGAAAAGAACAGATGCGACCGGCGCGTCCACCCATCCGACTGTGTCATCAGTCACCTTGACCTACCGTGGAACATGGGCAAGTGAGTCTGTTAGGATTCTGCGGGATTTGGGTTTGGGACGTGAACATCAGCGAACTTGGGTTTGGGACGTGAAGTTCATCAACGGTCAACGGCGGTTATAAACTGACTTCGATCAGCACGTGTTGGGATTACATAACCCCTTTGCCGTAAGTGCAGCTTTTTGGCAACTGAAGCACAGTTGGTAATGGGTTGCTCTGCTCTAACAGAGTTAAATATAACAGTAATCTGAGGGCTGCCTCACTTTATGCGTAGGTGCCCAATGATGATGTTAATAAAAATAAGCTTCAAAGCGCAAACACTATGTGATCCAGCTACTAAGAGCGTCGTCGAAGGCTGGGGATACAGATCCCATTACTCTGGTGTCAGAATCTAAGTCCAATCAACGATTCCATCTTCGTCGCCACTGTACTATCATACATAGGTGCGAATAAAATACACTTCAAGGCAAGAACAAGAACCGAATGCTTGTGTATTCATACCCTGGCCAGGAACCGCAGCATGCACCGTGGCGAGCAGCGAAGACACGTGGTGTCAGCATGCTTCTTGCGTCTGCATCTGATCAACAGTCGCGTCTGCATCTGATCGACAGTATATCACAAACAGTCACAAATTTTCCGGACCTGTGCCGCAGGAAGCGTCCCGAGTCTCACGCCATCCTTGTCGCGAAAGCTTCATGTCCCGGATTCAATTCAGACCCTCTATAGTTAGAAATCTTCATGCGCTACAACGCAAGCCCAATGCGTCTCACGGTACGGAACACGAAAATCGCACAAATCGCCTGCAAAAAGCGATACAGTGGTGGCTGGCGTTGGCTACGAGACGCTTTAAGCCACTTCAGTTGAACCTCCGCAGGAAGTGCAACGACATTTACGAGTATATAATTGAGCAAGAGAAACTTTTTCGAACTGCATCTATACCAACTGAAGTACTTCAAGAGGCCGCAGCGTTAAAGAAACACCGGATTTGTCTGGAAGCAATAAGGAAAACCCGCTCCATCAGCTTAATAAGGTATTGTAGGCACACACAACCCGATGTCCCTTCTTCCTTCACTAAAGACTTGGTAAACGTATGCTTGGCAGGCAAGCCATCAAAGCCGTGTAATTAGTCACCCACAATGCTGACGTTTAAACGATGCACGCAGACGTGCTTGGTTCGCCGAATCACTTTTAAATATTCAATTGTAGCTCATACGCACTACGAAAATCAGCAGACATGGTTACTAAGCAAAGAAAAAAAAACACACCACTAAGTAGGCACAGAGAAATAAACGTTATTTGATGTTCTCCGCCAGAATAACGCTCAGTGGAAATCAGTCCGTGAGTTCAATATCGCGGGCCATTATGCACAAGTAACACACCACCGCGCTCAATCAAGAACGTCCACACATTTTTTATTCTTCATCGTTTTGTTCTTCTCCTGCTTCTATCGTTCTGTTTCCATTTTCCTTCATCATAACCTCCATGTTCATCATCATTAACAAACACTATCTTCTTCATCATCGTCGTTGTTCACTTCTAGTATCAGCAAGTATGTTAGGGCCAAAAAAACCTACAGCACCAACCACCGAGGTGGGCGAGTGGCTTGGGCATTGCGCTGCTCGATCCCATTTGGCCGGCTAAAACCTGGGCTCGGGGGCTGTATACAGGTGGAGGATGTATACAAAAATGCCCGTTGTTATGCCCTGTAGTCCTCCATGGCAGGGCATTGTTAAGTTTCTGTTTGAGGGGTTGGGGGATTTTTTTCGCGGTCTTTTTACCGTACATCCCACTACTCTTCAGCTGAGCTGCCATATGGCCCTGGTTGTTGCCCCATTCACTTGAAAAAGGAGGAATGCTTTCGTTTGGCAAACTGTTCTCGAACAATAAACCTAATATAAGGACATCTCGCGAATGTGCGAAGGTTCAAATTCTACCTTATCTTCAGCAAGGTAATTTGAATGTGCAGTAGATGGAATTTAAAGAAAGATGTGGACAAGGTTGATTGGGTGACAAGTCCTTGGTCAGTTGATGCCTACACCTCACCACACGCTTTCTCTACCTTTCCTTTCTGCGTCCCCTTTCCCCTCTCCCTCAAGGAGATAAACAAACCATGCTTCCGCAAGGGTTCATCGAACCAAATGGCAGGGTTTTTTTAAAAGAGCACTGACATCAAATTTCAAGATCGAGATGTGCTCATCATTCAATCGCTTGGTATGCGTACGTCTTCTTATCCAAATTCAAGTAGGTCTTCTTGGTCAACCGCAAAGGTTGCCGAAAAGAGTGCCTGACACTACCTCTTTTCTTTTCTTACGCGTCTGGGCTACGAGCGGACAAGGCCGAGCTGGGGCAGGCGAGTGGTTGGCAGGACTGTACTATGGTCCCTTGCCTGACGAAATGACTCGTAAGCAATCGGCTACAGGCCTCGAAATAACTCGTAAGCAAGCGACGACAGGCTTCGCACGCGGAGCGATGGCATGTGCCCTTCGCGCAACGGTGACTGCCGGGTCGTTTAATCTCTGCTTCAGATGTGTTTATCCCTAGCGCTAGGGAACTTTCACTCGCACATAAAAGAGACAATGCGTAACAGATATTATCGGTTTGGATTCTGTACAGTTCAGCGGCGACAGCGAAACTCCGCTGGCAGTGTTCCTATAATTGCTATCGATATACCTTCCCCCCTCCCCCCACGGTCGACATACTGTATACTCCCCCTCCCTCGGGCGAGACATATATGTAGCATTGCAAATGTAAGGGCCTCTCCATTCCAATCTGACTTTGAGTTTGTTGGCCAGTGGCTCATTCATGATAGAAAAGTCAACGCCAGTCAGAGTCAACCAAGCCCGTCACTTCTTGCCTGTCAATCGTCACAGTGAGGTCGGCAGTCAGAGTGTTCTCCATGCGATTTCCTTTGTCGGTGTCGTCTGCTTTCGGCAATAATGGGTGATTTTAGGCCATTTGAGGACCTGGAACCTTTCCCCCGGAGGCCGCTGCTTTTAGTTTCCCTGTAGTGGGCTGGGAGACCCACCTCTGGTGCATCAGCAAAACTTCGGCGGCTTGAGGAAGAAGAACGGGCTGGTGATGGTGAACGTGTTCGCAGGTTAGAGGAGCTTTGTTGCGAGCTGGTAGAGTCGTCATGAAAGGAGGCACCGCTTTTGTCAAACTTTTGTCGTGAAGTATCTGGCTGACTGATATGGTGTCCAGCTGGCTGATACGAGCTATAACGATAAATATGTACCGGCTCCCCACAATCATAGCCTAAAGGACGGCAATCTGAAGTCCGCCATATATTGGTCTTCCGCAGTGGGGGTCGCCTAACAGGATCTCGTTGGGTCCAGGATGCAATAGGAGGTGGTTGATGGTACTGTGGCACTGGCGCAAAACACGGACTACGAATAGTGTCCGCATAGCTGTATGCGTTCGGCTGATATTGCACTCAGTAGACAACTGGCGACAGACAGCATCTACGTAGCTGTATGCGTTCGGCTGGTATGGCACTTCCGAACGAGGCTCGGGTTAAGTGAACGCCTGTCGGAATTTGTGGCGCACAAGTTCAGCGACGAAGGCAACTGTGACCTTCGGCTTCAGTCGTGGTTGCTTTGCATTCTCTTTGGAAATCTCTTCACCCACAATCTGCCAATCATTTGGCGTAGTCAGCTCTCATCAGGCATTGTCAAAGAGCCGGCACCTACAAAAGCACTAGTCATGAGGCTATAGTATTGCTCGTACCGCTGTTGCAATGCCCGCTCGATTACTGTTGCGTCCCTAATAAACTAGTCCACTGTTGTCCGAGCATTGCGCCCAGTGCTAGCGTACAGTTCTTCTTTGACGCCGCGCATGAGATGACTGAGCCCCTCGGACATAATGGGATCCGCGCTGTGAAACAAACGTGCCATATCTTCAGCAGACATCACGACTCTCTCATTTGGCTGTTGAATGCGCGATTCATGTAGGTGTTGCGCGTTTTCACATCGATCTTGACTCCCGAAGGTATCAATTAGCCGACGGCGAAACTCGTCCTACGTTGTCGAAGTTCTCTTCTTAATGAACCACTTCTTAGTGTTGTCTTCAAGCGCGATGTATACCTTGAATAGCTTCTTATCATCAGAGATCAAATGGTTATACTTTGCTGCTAGATGAAACTGCTCTTGCCAGTCTTCCGCGTCTTCGTTTTCGTGACCATGAAAAGGCTCAGGATTTACGAAGGTTCTGAACTGTTGCTTGTGTTGGGTTGTTTGATGAGGCCATTTTTTTAACAGGGGTGTCCGTTGACAGAGGTGGTCCTTATAAGGGGCTGAATTCGGGGGCGATGGACGGGGGGGGGGGGGGGGGGGGGGCAGACCTTGAAGACGACGGCTTGAGCAGTGTACCGGATAATTCATGGGTGGGCGCCTTGTGGGGCTGGAAACGGGGCTGCTCACAGGACTGGCGATCATAAGGCGACGGTACCCAGCAGCTCCAACAGTGTCGCAGTTTGCAAAGTACGGGGTCGTTATTGTAACAAACAGAAAGACTCTGTTCTCTCAGAGACACCAAAGGTGGACTCGGCCAAAAGAACTTCTGCTTTTCGTGATGCACCTCTTGTGTGGATCGGTCGTCTTCACAAACGCCAGCGCTTAGATGGGTACAAATAGGGACGCGGAAGTATTTGATATTGCGCAATTGAAATAGGTGATTAGGTACCATGATCCGTAGACTTGGTGTATACTCATTCGTACTTACTGACCAACATTTTGGTAGGCCATGTGCTCACTCGTGTATTGTTATATTTATGCTTGTGTGTACTCGTACTCACTAATTCTCACTTTCACTATTGCTTCTATTCACAATTATTAGTGTTCATTTGTGTTCATAGGTGCATTTATTTCTAGTCACTAACAGCTACTTGTGTCCACTGTGACTTACCAATAATCGCTCACATTTGTAAGTATGACCAGCTTTTGGTCTTTCACTCACTCTCTTTTATATGTAGACTCGCACCCTCCATCATTGTGAACTCAGTGCAGAGAGAGGATGAGTCAATGTATTCTTTAGTAGGACTTGTAGGCAGGCGAGTTCAAACCTATTCAATACTGGGTTTTTAGACGAGCACTTGTCCCGTTTTCTTCTTTCGTGTCTTGTCTGCTTGTGCGCCGCCTAATGAATGTATTTTCACTGCCTATTTTTCTATTGTGTACCGCTCATTCAGTCTTAAATGGTGTTAATAAAATGAGCTGGTGATAAGAAGGTAGACTCTAAAAAGTGCCGTTTGTTGCCGTTTGTTGTTCAGGATAGAACAGCTCTTTTGTTCCTGCAGGTATGAGATCTGAAGAAGGCGCCGTTGCCGAAAGAAGCACGGCATGCTTCGGCCTTCTCCTACTGCCGGTAATGCCTAGTACAAGCTCCGCAGCCTCTAGCAAGGACAGAAAGCGAAGCCTCGAGGCAGAACGCCACACGATGTTATCACAATAACTTCTGACGATGAGGAGGAGCTTGTGCCCGCAGCAAAAATGACGAAACTTTAAAGAGGTAGTGTAGAAATGGGAGATTCTACTAAAAAAAAGCAGTTTTTTTTTTTTCAAAATTATACCAATTTCCCAAGTTTAGGTTCTCTACTTAAAAGAAAATCAAAGTTTTAAACTCTGTAGTTAAAATCACTTTTGAATAGATTAAGGCGGCTATAAGAGTGAATAGGGCAACTCACCATAAAACATATTGCTTATTTGAAGTTGGTGCACAAACCTATTTAAAAATTTCATTCCATTAAATATGGATTTAAATAACTTTTTTTTTGGAATCTCTCTTTTAAATACTGTTTGTTTTGTGTTATAGTCATGACTGCATGGAATACTGCAAAAGGCAATATTCTTTACAGGTATTAGCCGTTTGTGATATCACTGTGTGCAACAATAAACTTAACCAAACTGTTACAGAGATACAGTTGCGCTACTCCCAAACAATTCTGGGACTTAGTACTTTGCCTTTTATTTACTTGAAGTATTGTTGCAAGTTTCGTGTGAGTTTACAATAACTGCAGCTGGTTTCAATGCTGTTCCTTACCATCGGCTCTCAATGTGTCACACAATTTTCATGCAATGTGGCTGTGCTGAACTGCGTGGCTATGTTACTGACAGAATGAGTCATGCAGTCATTCTGATGATCATGTTCCTGATGCTACTCAGGATAACTCTCATTGCAATTAGCAAGATGGAGATCGTGAAGATCAGCTGCTACATTATGGGTTTCCCAGTTCTAATAGCTGGCTTACAAAAGTGAAAGCGTGTTGAGTGCTGTTTTGGTTTCTAACTTCCAAGAAATTTGTAAGCTGGTGTATTTCAGTTTAAAGGGTGTCACATTTCGCGATTTAGGCTTTGTGTCATATGCTCGCGTATTACTTTGTATAGGCTGTTGGGCTCAGCCACTTTCCGTACCCTCGAGCACTTGTAATTACCTGGGCCTTTTTTTTTTTCACATGAGTAAGTAAGCTTTTTAGTTTAATGTACTGATATTAGATTGTCCTTCGGCCATGGAAAGCCCTAGAAGTGGGTGTGAACTTGGAATAGTCCTGAAGTGTGGTTGAGAAACTCTTCTTCACTTTTTCTTTTTCTTTATGAATTAACACTTCATGCGTGATGAAGCACTACCACCGTGTTTTCCCCTGAGACTAGCGGAGTGCAAATGCAAGCCTCAGGAATGTAGACTATAGTAGCACTCGAAGATATCTTTTACCTCAATATATCTAAGAATATTTATCTGAAATTTCATTAAAACAAAGGTTTGCTGCTGCCTCAAAAGCAGGCCAGGGCAGTTGAAACTTCTTCTGGTGGCCAGTGGCCATATGCTTGATTTTCATGCGGTTTTTACAAACGCACTTTTCAAATCGCATGCTATGCTTGCTGTGACAGACAAAAGCTGCTGATGCTGAACTGGAGCAGCGCATTTTGCATCAGCTACTGCTGGGAAGGGATGCACGTCAATGCTCATCTTGCCTTCGTATCACTAGTCCGTTGTAGAGTGGCACACTTTTCTCCCTACTACACAGTTTTTCGCACTTTGTAGTTCTATACTCTGGGCCGTACATTGTATGCATCACCTAATGTTTTTGTTATCACCACATGGCAAGTACCAAGCATGAGCATCTGCACAGATTGTAGCATCTAATGTTAAAGGCTTTCAGTTATCCCACAAACAGTTTTTCAGAGAATGATGTCAGCAACGAGGCTGTTATTTTACAAGCAACCTTTATCACCAAGAATGATTATGCTGCCACTTTATGCAGACATTGCAGGGCTCACTGTCCACGAAACCAAATGCGAAAAAGAAGGTTCTTTCTCTCGTTTTCTGAACTGTTTTGAACAATTGCCTGCAAAAGTAATCCGAGCTAGGGTGCAGTCTTTTTTTTTTCTGTTTTCTAAGGAGCACAGCTGTTAAAAGCTTAAGGCATGTTGCCACCTTTTAATTTTTCAAATTCTAGTTTATGTGAAAATATCTGAAGAATCCATAGATATTAGAATTGTTCTTCTAATGGCTTATAATGCTGCCATAGATATTGAGCGATCCAAACCAAGATGGAAAAAGGAGGAAGGGTACCTTCTAGCAGTCTGTAGAGTCCAACTCCAAAAAGAGAGTGTTCAAAATATCAACCAGCGATTGGCGAGCAGAATTGTGACAAGAACTTCCGACGGCATCAAGTCCCACAGCCGGCAAGTGTGCTACCGGAATCTGGTAAAAAAACTGCAAAATAGGAGAGATGGTGACGATCAAAGCCAAGCCGTTTGTGCTTCTTCGTCAATGTATATACAGGCTCAAGAGGATACAAGTGCTCCGTACAACACTGTATCTTCACAGGTGGACCCCCCTCCCCCAACTACTATATGTGATGAGCTGCAAACCTTGGGGGGGAAACAGCCACCTCGTTCCTTTCAAGCTTTCAGACTATAAGAATTAACAAAAAGGTTCCTGGAGGGATAGAATGTTGCAATGACCCTCAAAGCTTACCTGCTAGATGTCTTCACTACAGATAGGAGGGAGGGTCCACAGCGATGCACGCTGGCTATTACTGATGAAAGCCATCGTAAAATAAAGAAAAGAGTGTGCGCAATGCCAAAACCTCTTCAGGAAAAATCGCTCGTTTTGTACTCGAAACAACCTGGATGAAGCCGGGCCATCGTCTGATGAAGCCAGGATATGTACGCCTGTGCTATGCTTCTTTTTAGGGTTCTTCTGAACCCCCTGATCCTCCAGAGACGACTGTCATTATTATTGTGTAATGCCCAGACCATTTTAATTCAAAAATGCCTGGCGCTTCTTCGGCTGCATCGAATCGCCTAATCAATGTCTCCCACCTTTTAACGAGGCTGTTGCATCAAATTTTTATGCATTGCCTAATGTCAGTGATTAAACTCGACTGTCGTCAGAGAGCCTTCATTAAGAGCCTGGGACTAATGTGCCTAAGAACTTCAATTCCTTACATGAAAACCAACCGTGTCAAGCGACTGCTCTACAGTGATCATTATCAATGCACGCTTGCGGCACCAAGGATTTCATTCGGAAGGCCTTAAGGCTGGCAGAGGACTTAACCCCATTTGAAGGCGACATCATTTGTTATGTGGCAGCTGCCCGCAAGTACTGGACGAGAAACCCGCATTCAAGTTTTGATGGCAGGTCGCTGTCCCAATGTCCCACTGCCCCGGGTCCAATGGCGTGGATTGGCGAGGGGACAACGTTTCTGAAAGGAAGAGAGTTCATTGACCTAGCCAAGTTTCACATCGCCACAATCTCCAATCTCATCCACTTTCAACGTGGCCAGAACATCTCAAAACGCAGTCGCGCTGGATGTGACACAGACGAGTGTTTGGGTCATACTTTGCAGCGTTTCCACCCTACACATCACCAAATAATCCAACGTCACCACATTATAGTTCGTTATTTGGCGAGAACGTTAAGGAAAAAAAAATGGCCTGTTCCCGAGGAGCAGCATTACCAAACATCGCAGGGTACAAAGATCCCCGACTTCGTGCTTTCTAGAGACGGCCAATGGGTCATTCTTAATGTCCAGGTCGTGAGTACGCTGGCGAACCTTTCGGAAGACACGAGGCTAAGCGAACGAAATATCCAATTCCCGATATGCTAATGAAAAGAACAGATGCGACCGGCGCGTCCACCCATCCGACTGTGTCATCAGTCACCTTGACCTACCGTGGAACATGGGCAAGTGAGTCTGTTAGGATTCTGCGGGACTTGGGTTTGGGACGTGAACATCAGCGGACTTGGGTTTGGGACGTGAAGTTCATCAACGGTCAACGGCGGTTATAAACTGACTTCGATCAGCACGTGTTGGGATTACATAACCCCTTTGCCGTAAGTGCAGCTTTTTGGCAACTGAAGCACAGTTGGTAATGGGTTGCTCTGCTCTATCAGAGTTAAATATAACAGTAATCTGAGGGCTGCCTCACTTTATGCGTAGGTGCCCAATGATGTTGTTAATAAAAAATAAGCTTCAAAGCGCACACACTATGTGATCCAGCTACTAAGAGCGTTGTCGAAGGCTGGGGATACAGATCCCATTACTCTGGTGTCAGAATCTAAGTGCAATCAACGATTCCATCTTCGTCGCCACTGTACTATCATACATAAGTGCGAATAAAATACACTTCAAGGCAAGAACAAGAACCGAATGCTTGTGTATTTATACCCTGGCCAGGAACCGCAGCATGCACCGTGGCGAGCAGCGAAGACACGTGGTGTCAGCATGCTTCTTGCGTCTGCATCTGATCAACAGTCGCGTCTGCATCTGATCGACAGTATATCACAAACAGTCACAAATTTTCCGGACCTTTGCCGCAGGAAGCGTCCCGAGTCTCACGCCATCCTTGTCGCGAAAGCTTCATGTCCCGGATTCAATTCAGACCCTCTATAGTTAGAAATCTTCATGCGCTACAACGCAAGCCTAACGCGTCTCACGGTACGGAACACGAAAATCGCACAAATCGCCTGCAAAAAGCGATACAGTGGCGGCTGGCGTTGGCTACGAGACGCTTTAAGCCACTTAAGTTGAACTTCCGCAGGAAGTGCAACGACATTTACGAGTATATAATTGAGCAAGAGAAACTTTTTCGAACTGCATGTATACCAACTGAAGTACTTCAAGAGGCCGCAGCGTTAAAAAAACACCGGATTTGTCTGGAAGCAATAAGGAAAACCCGCTCCATCAGCTTAATAAGGTATTGTAGGCACACACAACCCGATGTCCCTTCTTCCTTCACTGAAGACTTGGTAACCGTATGCTTGGCAGGCAAGCTATCAAAGCCGTGTAGTTAGTCACCCACAATGCTGACGTTTAAACGATGCACGCAGACGTGCTTGGTTCGCCGAATCACTTTTAAATATTCAATTGTAGCTCATACGCACTACGAAAATCAGCAGACATGGTTACTAAGCAAAGAAAAAAAAAGACACCAGTAAGTAGGCACAGAGAAATAAACGTTATTTGATGTTCTCCGCCAGAATATCGCTATGTGGAAATCAGTCCATGATTTCAACATCGCGGGCCAATATGCACAAGTAACACACCACCGCGCTCAATCAAGAACGTCCACACATTTTTTATTCTTCATCGTTTTGTTCTTCTCCTGCTTCTATCGTTCTGTTTCTATTTTCCTTCATCATAACCTTCATGTTCATCATCATTAACAAACACTATCTTCTTCATCATCGTCGTTGTTCACTTCTAGTATCAGCAAGTATGTTAGGGCCAAAAAAACCTACAGCACCAACCACCGAGGTGGGCGAGTGGCTTGGGCATTGCGCTGCTCGATCCCATTTGGCCGGCTAAAACCTGGGCTCGGGGGCTGTATACAGGTGGAGGATGTATACAAAAATGCCCGTTGTTATGCCCTGTAGTCCTCCATGGCAGGGCATTGTTAAGTTTGACTTGTTAAGTTTCTGTTTGAGGGGTTGGGGGATTTTTTTCGCGGTCTTTTTACCGTACATTCCCACTACTCTTCAGCTGAGCTGCCATATGGCCCTGGTTGTTGCCCCATTCACTTGAAAAAGGAGGAATGCTTTCGTTTGGCACACTGTTCTCGAACAATAAACCTAATATAAGGACATCTCGCGAATGTGCGAAGGTTCAAATTCTACCTTATTTTCAGCAAGGTAATTTGAATGTGCAGTTGATGGAATTTAAAGAAAGATGTGGACAAGGTTGATTGGGTGACAAGTCCTTGGTCAGTTGATGCCTACACCTCACCACACGCTTTCTCTACCTTTCCTTTATGCGTCCCCTTTCCCCTCTCCCTCAAGGAGATAAACAAACCATGCTTCCGCAAGGGTTCATCGAACCAAATGGCAGGGTTTTTTTAAAAGAGCACTGACATCAAATTTCAAGATCGAGATGTGCTCATCATTCAATCGCTTGGTATGCGTACGTCTTCTTATCCAAATTCAAGTAGGTCTTCTTGGTCAACCGCAAAGGTTGCCGAAAAGAGTGCCTGACACTACCTCTTTTCTTTTCTTACGCGTCTGGGCTACGAGCGGACAAGGCCGAGCTGGGGCAGGCGAGTGGTTGGCAGGACTGTACTATGGTCCCTTGCCTGACGAAATGACTCGTAAGCAAGCGGCTACAGGCCTCGAAATAACTCGTAAGCAAGCGACGACAGGCTTCGCACGCGGAGCGATGGCATGTGCCCTTCGCGCAACGGTGACTGCCGGGTCGTTTAATCTCTGCTTCAGATGTGTTTGTCCCTAGCGCTAGGGAACTTTCACTCGCACATAAAAGAGAGAATGCGTAACAGATATTATCGGTTTGGATTCTGTACAGTTCAGCGGCGACAGCGAAATTCCGCTGGCAGTGTTTGTATAATTGCTATCGATATACCTTCCCCCCTCCCCCCCACGGTCGACATACTGTATACTCCCCCTCCCTCGGGCGAGACATATATGTAGCATTGCAAATGTAAGGGCCTCTCCATTCCAATCTGACTTTGAGTTTGTTGGCCAGTGGCTCACTCATGATAGAAAAGTCAACGCCAGTCAGAGTCAACCAAGCCCAACACTTCTTGCCTGTCAATCGTCACAGTGAGGTCGGATGTCAGAGTGTTCTCCATGCGATTTCCTTTGTCGGTGTCGTCTGCTTTCGGCAATGATGGGTGATTTTAGGCCATTTGAGGACATGGAACCTTTCCCCCGGAGGTCGCTGCTTTTAGTTTCCCTGTAGTGGGCTGGGAGACCGACCTCTGGTGCATCAGCAAAACTTCGGCGGCTTGGGGAAGAAGAACGGGCTGGTGATGGTGAACGTGTTCGCAGGTTAGAGGAGCTTTGTTGCGAGCTGGTAGAGTCGTCATGAAAGGAGGCACCGCTTTTGTCAAACTTTTGTCGTGAAGTATCTGGCTGACTGATATGGTGTCCAGCTTGCTGATACGAGCTATAACGATAAATATGTCCCGGCTCCCCACAATCATAGCCTAAAGGACGGCAATCTGAAGTCCGCCATATATTGGTCTTCCGCAGTGGGAGTCGCCTAACAGGATCCCGTTGGGTCCAGGATGCAATAGGAGGTGGTTGCTGGTACTGTGGCACTGGCGCAAACAACGGACTACGAATAGTGTCCGCATAGCTGTATGCGTTCGGCTGGTATTGCACTCAGTAGACAACTGGCGACAGACAGCATCTACGTAGCTGTATGCGTTCGGCTGGTATGGCACTTCCGAACGAGGCTCGGGTTAAGTGAACGCCTGTCGGAATTTGTGGCGCACAAGTTCAGCGACGAAGGCAACTGTGACCTTCGGCTTCAGTCGTGGTTGCTTTGCATTCTCTTTGGAAATCTCTTCACCCACAATCTGCCAATCATTTGGCGTAGTCAGCTCTCATCAGGCATTGTCAAAGAGCCGGCACCTACAAAAGCACTAGTCATGAGGCTATAGTATTGCTCGTACCGCTGTTGCAATGCCCGTTCGATTGCTGTTGCGTCCCTAATAAACTAGTCCACTGTTGTCCGAGCATTGCGCCCAGTGCTAGCGTACAGTTCTTCTTTGA
The DNA here is from genome assembly GCF_043290135.1 of Rhipicephalus microplus. NCBI lineage: Eukaryota > Metazoa > Arthropoda > Arachnida > Ixodida > Ixodidae > Rhipicephalus > Rhipicephalus microplus. The sequence goes on along the minus strand of NC_134707.1, from coordinate 81,871,064 downwards.
CGCCGCGCATGAGATGACTGAGCCCCTCGGACATAATGGGATCCGCGCTGTGAAACAAACGTGCCATATCTTCAGCAGACATCACGACTCTCTCATTTGGCTGTTGAATGCGCGATTCATGTAGGTGTTGCGTGTTTTCACATCGATCTTGACTCCCGAAGGTATCAATTAGCCGACGGCGAAACTCGTCCTACGTTGTCGAAGTTCTCTTCTTAATGAACCACTTCTTAGTGTTGTCTTCAAGCGCGATGTATACCTTGAATAGCTTCTTATCATCAGAGATCAAATGGTTATACTTTGCTGCTAGATGAAACTGCTCTTGCCAGTCTTCCGCGTCTTCGTTTTCGTGACCATGAAAAGGCTCAGGATTTACGAAGGTTCTGAACTGTTGCTTATGTTGGGTTGTTTGATGAGGCCATTTTTTTAACAGGGGTGTCCGTTGACAGAGGTGGTCCTTATAAGGGGCTGAAGGCTGAATTCGGGGGCGATGGGCGGGGGGGGGGGGGGGGGCAGACCTTGAAGACGACGGCTTGAGCAGTGTACCGGATAATTCATGGGTGGGCGCCTTGTGGGGCTGGAAACGGGGCTGCTCACAGGACTGGTGATCATAAGGCGACGGTACCCAGCAGCTCCACCAGTGTCGCAGTTTGCAAAGTACGGGGTCGTTATTGTAACAAACAGAAAGACTCTGTTCTCTCAGAGACACCAAAGGTGGACTCGGCCAAAAGAACTTCTGCTTTTCGTGATGCACCTCTTGTGTGGATCGGTCGTCTTCACAAACGCCAGCGCTTAGATGGGTACAAATAGGGACGCGGAAGTATTTGATATTGCGCAATTGAAATAGGTGATTAGGTACCATGATCAGTAGACTTGGTGTATACTCATTCGCACTTACTGACCAACATTTTGGTAGGCCATGTGCTCACTCGTGTATTGTTACATTTATGCTTGTGTGTACTCGTACTCACTAATTCTCACTTTCACTATTGCTTCTATTCACAATTATTAGTGTTTATTTGTGTTCATAGGTGCATTTATTTCTAGTCACTAACAGCTACTTGTGTCCACTGTGACTTACCAATAATCGCTCACATTTGTAAGTATGACCAGCTTTTGTTAATAGTCTTTCACTCACTCTCTTTTATATGTAGACTCGCACCCTCCATCATTGTGAACTCAGTGCAGAGAGAGGATGAGTCAATGTATTCTTTAGTAGGACTTGTAGGCAGGCGAGTTCGAACCTATTCAATACTGGGTTTTTAGACCAGCACTTGTCCCGTTTTCTTCTTTCGTGTCTTGTCTGCTTGTTCGCCGCCTAATGAATGTATTTTCACTGCCTATTTTTCTATTGTGTACCGCTCATTCAGTCTTAAATGGTGTTAATAAAATGGGCTGGTGATAAGAAGGTAGACTCTAAAAAGTGCCGTTTGTTGCCGTTTGTTGTTCAGGTTAGAACAGCTCTTTTGTTTCTGCAGGTATGAGATCTGAAGAAGGCGCCGTTGCCGAAAGAAGCACGGCATGCTTCGGCCTTCTCCTACTGCCGGTAATGCCTAGTACAAGCTCCGCAGCCTCGAGCAAGGACAGAAAGCGAAGCCTCGAGGCAGAACGCCACACAATGTTATCACAATAACTTCTGACGATAAGGAGGAGCTTGTGCCCGCAGCAAAAATGCCAAAACTTTAAAGAGGTAGTGTAGAAATGGGAGATTCTACTAAAAAAAAGCAGTTTTTTTTTTTCAAAATTATACCAATTTCCCAAGTTTAGGTTCTCTACATAAAAGAAAATCAAAGTTTTAAACTCTGTAGTTAAAATCACTTTTGAATAGATTAAGGCGGCTATAAGAGTGAATAGGGCAACTCACCATAAAACATATTGCTTATTTGAAGTTGGTGCACAAACCTATTTAAAAATTTCATTCCATTAAAAATGGATTTAAATAACTTTTTTTTTGGAATCTCTCTTTTAAATACTGTTTGTTTTGTGTTATAGTCATGACTGCATGGAATACTGCAAAAGGCAATATTCTTCACAGGTATTAGCCGTTTGTAATATCACTGTGTGCAACAATAAACTTAACCAAACTGTTACAGAGATACAGTTGCGCTACTCCCAAACATTTCTGGGACTTAGTACTTTGCCTTTTATTTACTTGAAGTATTGTTGCAAGTTTCGTGTGAGTTTACAATAACTGCAGCTGGTTTCAATGCTGTTCCTTACCATCGGCTCTCAATGTGTCACACAATTTTCATGCAATGTGGCTGCGCTGAACTGCGTGGCTATGTTACTGACAGAATGAGTCATGCAGTCATTCTGATGATCATGTTCTTGATGCTACTCAGGATAACTCTCATTGCAATTAGCAAGATGGAGATCGTGAAGATCAGCTGCTACATTATGGGTTTCCCAGTTCTAATAGCTGGCTTACAAAAATGAAAGCGTGTTGAGCACTGTTTTGGTTTCTAACTTCCAAGAAATTTGTAAGCTGGTGTATTTAAGTTTAAAGGGTGTCACATTTCGCGATTTAGGCTTTGTGTCATATGCTCGCGTATTACTTTGTATAGGCTGTTGGGCTCAGCCACTTTCTGTACCCTCGAGCTCTTGTGTTTACCTGGGCCTTTTTTTTTTTTTCACATGAGTAAGTAAGCTCTTTAGTTTAATGTACTGATATTAGATTGTGCTTCAGCCATGGAAAGCCCTAGATATGGGTGTGGACTTGGAATAGTCCTGAAATGTGGTTGAGAAACTCCTCTTCACTTTTTGTTTTTCTTTATGAATTAACACTTCATACGTGATGAAGCACTGCCACCGTGTTTTCACCTGAGACTAGCGGAGTGCAAATGCAAGCCTCAGGAACGTAGACTCTAGTAGCACTCGAAGATATCTTTTACCTCAATATATCTAAGAATGTTTATCTGAAATTTCATTAAAACAAAGGTTTGCTGCTGCCTCAGAAGCAGGCCAGGGCAGTTGAAAGTTCTTCTGGTGGCCAGAGGCCATATGGTTGATTTTCATGCGGTTTTTACAAATGCACTTTTCAAATCGCATGCTATGCTTGCTGTGACAGACAATAGCTGCTGATGCTGAACTGGAGCAGCGCATTTTGCATCAGCTACTGCTGGGAAGGGATGCACGTCAATGCTCATCTTGCCTTCGTATCACTAGTCCGTTGTAGATTGGCACACTTTCCTCCCTACTACACAGTTTTTCGCACTTTGTAGTTCTATACTCTGGGCCGTACATTCTATGCATCACCTAGTGTTTTTGTTATCACCACGTGGCAAGTACCAAGCATGAGCATCTGCACAGATTGTAACATCTAATGTTAAAGGCTTTCAGTTATCCCACAAACAGTTATTCAGAGAATGATGTCAGCAACGAGGCTGTTATTTTACAAGCAACCTTTATCACCAAGAATGATTATGCTGCCACTTTATGCAGACATTGCAGGGCTCACTGTCCACGAAACCAAATGTGAAAAAGAAGGTTCTTTCTCTTGTTTCTGAACTGTTTTGAACAATTGCCAGCAAAAGTAATCCGAGCTAGGGTGCAGTCTTTTTTTTTCTGTTTTCTAAGGAGCACAGCTGTTAAAAGCTTAAGGAATGTTGCCACCCTTTAATTTTTCAAATTCTAGTTCATGTGAAAATACCTGAAGAATCCATAGACATTAGAATCGTTCTTCTAATGGCTTATAATGCTGCCATAGATATTGAGCGATCCAAACCAAGATGGACAAAAGAGGAAGGGTACCTTCTAGCAGTCTGTAGAGTCCAACTCCAAAAACAGAGTGTTCAAAATATCAACCAGCGATTGGCGAGCAGAATTCTGACAAGAACTTCCGACGACATCAAGTCCCACAGCCGGCAAGTGTGCTACCGAAATCTGGTAAAAGAACTGCAAAATAGGAGAGATGGTGACGATCAAAGCCAAGCCGTTTGTGCTTCTTCGTCAATGTATATACAGGCTCAAGAGGATACAAGTGCTCCGTACAACACTGTATCTTCACAGGTGGACCCCCCTCCCCCAACTGCTATATGTGATGAGCTGCAAACCTTGGGGGGGAAACAGCCACCTCGTTCCTTTCAAGCTTTCAGACTATAAGAATTAACAAAGAGGTTCCTGGAGGGATAGAATGTTGCAATGACCCTCAAAGCTTACCTGCTAGATGTCTTCACTACAGATAGGAGGGAGGGTCCAGAGCGGTGCACGCTGGCTATTACTGATGAAAGCCATCGTAAAATAAAGAAAAGAGTGTGCGCAATTCCAAAACCTCTTCAAGAAAAATCGCTCGTTTTGTACTCGAAACAACCTGGATGAAGCCGGGCCATCGTCTGATGAAGCCAGGATATGTACGCCTGTGCTATGCTTCTTTTAAGGGTTCTTCTGAACCCCCTGATCCTCCAGAGACGACTGTCATTATTATTGTGTAATGCCCAGACCATTTTAATTCAAAAATGCCTGGCGCTTCTTCGGCTGCATCGAATTGCCTAATAAATGTCTCCCACCTTTTAACGAGGCTGTTGCATAAAATTTTTATGCATTGCCTAATGTCAGTGATTAAACTCGACTGTCATCAGAGAGCCTTCATTAAGAGCCTGGGACTAATGTGCCTAAGAATTTCAATTCCTTACATGAAAACCAACCGTGTCAAGCGACTGCTCTACAGTGATCATTATCAATGCACGCTTGCGGCACCAAGGATTTCATTCGGAAGGCCTTAAGGCTGGCAGAGGACTTAACCCCATTTGAAGGCGACATCATTTGTTATGTGGCAGCTGCCCGCAAGTACTGGACGAGAAACCCGCATTCAAGTTTTGATGGCAGGCCGCTGTCCCAATGTCCCACTGCCCCGGGTCCAATGGCGTGGATTGGTGAGGGGTCAACGTTTCTGAAAGGAAGAGAGTTCACTGACCTAGCCAAGTTCCACATCGCCACAATCTCCAATCTCATCCACTTTCAACGTGGCCAGAACATCTCAAAACGCAGTCGCGCTGGATGTGACACAGACGAGTGTTTGGGTCATACTTTGCAGCGTTTCCACCGTACACATCACCAAATAATCCAACGTCACCACATTATAGTTCGTTATTTGGCGAGAACGTTAAGGAAAAAGAATGGCCTGTTCCCGAGGAGCAGCATTACCAAACATTGCAGGGTACAAAGATCCCCGACTTCGTGCTTTCTAGAGACGGCCAATGGGTCATTCTTAATGTCCAGGTCGTGAGTACGCTGGCGAACCTTTCGGAAGACACGAGGCTAAGCGAACGAAATATCCAATTCCCGATATGCTAATGAAAAGAACAGATGCGACCGGCGCGTCCACCCATCCGACTGTGTCATCAGTCACCTTGACCTACCGTGGAACATGGGCAAGTGAGTCTGTTAGGATTCTGCGGGACTTGGGTTTGGGACGTGAACATCAGCGAACTTGGGTTTGGGACGTGAAGTACATCAACGGTCAACGGCGGTTATAAACTGACTTCGATCAGCACGTGTTGGGATTACATAACCCCTTTGCCGTAAGTGCAGCTTTTTGGCAACTGAAGCACAGTTGGTAATGGGTTGCTCTGCTCTATCAGAGTTAAATATAACAGTAATCTGAGGGCTGCCTCACTTTATGCGTAGGTGCCCAATGATGATGTTAATAAAAATAAGCTTCAAAGCGCACACACTATGTGATCCAGCTACTAAGAGCGTCGTCGAAGGCTGGGGATACAGATCCCATTACTCTGGTGTCAGAATCTAAGTGCAATCAACGATTCCATCTTCGTCGCCACTGTACTATCATACATAAGTGCGAATAAAATACACTTCAAGGCAAGAACAAGAACCGAATGCTTGTGTATTTATACCCTGGCCAGGAACCGCAGCATGCACCGTGGCGAGCAGCGAAGACACGTGGTGTCAGCATGCTTCTTGCGTCTGCATCTGATCAACAGTCGCGTCTGCATCTGATCGACAGTATATCACAAACAGTCACAAATTTGCGGGACCTGTGCCGCAGGAAGCGTCCCGAGTCTCACGCCATCCTTGTCGCGAAAGCTTCATGTCCCGGATTCAATTCAGACCCTCTATAGTTAGAAATCTTCATGCGCTACAACGCAAGCCCAACGCGTCTCATGGTACGGAACACGAAAATCGCACAAATCGCCTGCAAAAAGCGATACAGTGGCGGATGGCGTTGGCTACGAGACGCTTTAAGCCACTTCAGTTGAACTTCCGCAGGAAGTGCAACGACATTTACGAGTATATATTTGAGCAAGAGAAACTTTTTCGAACTGCATCTATACCAACTGAAGTACTTCAAGAGGCCGCAGCGTTAAAGAAACACCGGATTTGTCTGGAAGCAATAAGGAAAACCCGCTCCATCAGCTTAATAAGGTATTGTAGGCACACGCAGCCCGATGTCCCTTCTTCCTTCACTGAAGACTTGGTAACCGTATGCTTGGCAGGCAAGCCATCAAAGCCGTGTAATTAGTCACCCACAATGCTGACGTTTAAACGATGCACGCAGACGTGCTTGGTTCGCCGAATCACTTTTAAATATTCAATTGTAGCTCATACGCACTACGAAAATCAGCAGACATGGTTACTAAGCAAAGAAAAAAAAAGACACCAGTAAGTAGGCACAGAGAAATAAACGTTATTTGATGTCCTCCGCCAGAATATCGCTCAGTGGAAATCAGTCCGTGATTTCAATATCGCGGGCCATTATGCACAAGTAACACACCACCGCGCTCAATCAAGAACGTCCACACATTTTTTATTCTTCATCGTTTTGTTCTTCTCCTGCTTCTATCGTTCTGTTTCTATTTTCCTTCATCATAACCTTCATGCTCATCATCATTAACAAACACTATCTTCTTCATCATCGTCGTTGTTCACTTCTAGTATCAGCAAGTATGTTAGGGCCAAAAAAACCTACAGCACCAACCACCGAGGTGGGCGAGTGGCTTGGGCATTGCGCTGCTCGATCCCATTTGGCCGGCTAAAACCTGGGCTCGGGGGCTGTATACAGGTGGAGGATGTATACAAAAATGCCCGTTGTTATGCCCTGTAGTCCTCCATGGCAGGGCATTGTTAAGTTTGACTTGTTAAGTTTCTGTTTGAGGGGTTGGGGGATTTTTTTCACGGTCTTTTTACCGTACATCCCACTACTCTTCAGCTGAGCTGCAATATGGCCCTGGTTGTTGCCCCATTCACTTGAAAAAGGAGGAATGCTTTCGTTTGGCAAACTGTTCTCGAACGATAAACCTAATATAAGGACATCTCGCAAACGTGCGAAGGTTGAAATTCTACCTTATTTTCAGCAAGGTAATTTGAATGTGCAGTTGATGGAATTTAAAGAAAGATGTGGACAAGGTTGATTGGGTGACAAGTCCTTGGTCAGTTGATGCCTACACCTCACCACACGCTTTCTCTACCTTTCCTTTATGCGTCCCCTTTCCCCTCTCCCTCAAGGAGATAAACAAACCATGCTTCCGCAAGGGTTCATCGAACCTAATGGCAGGGTTTTTTTAAAGGAGCACTGACATCAAATTTCAAGATCGAGATGTGCTCATCATTCAATCGCTTGGTATGCGTACGTCTTCTTGGCCAAATTCAAGTAGGTCTTCTTGGTCAACCGCAAAGGTTGCCGAAAAGAGTGCCTGACACTACCTCTTATCTTTTCTTACGCGTCTGGGCTACGAGCGGACAAGGCCGAGCTGGGGCAGGCGAGTGGTTGGCAGGACTGTACTATGGTCCCTTGCCTGATGAAATGACTCGTAAGCAAGCGACGACAGGCTTCGCACGCGGAGCGATGGCATGTGCCCTTCGCGCAACGGTGACTGCCGGGTCGTTTAATCTCTGCTTCAGATGTGTTTGTCCCTAGTGCTAGGGAACTTTCACTCGCACATAAAAGAGACAATGCGTAACAGATGTTATCGGTTTGGATTCTGTACAGTTCAGCGGCGACCGCGAAATTCAGCTGGCAGTGTTCGTATAATTGCTATCAATATCCCTTCCCCCTCCCCCCACGGTCGACATACTGTATACTCCCCCTCCCTCGGGCGAGACATATATGTAGCATTGCAAATGTGAGGGCCTCTCCATTCCAATCTGACTTTGACTTTGTTGGCCAGTGGCTCACTCATGATAGAAAAGTCAGCGCCAGTCAGAGTCAACCAAGCCCGTCACTTCTTGCCTGTCAATCGTCACAGTGAGGTCGGCAGTCAGAGTGTTCTCCATGCGATTTCCTTTGTCGGTGTCGTCTGCTTTCGGCAATGATGGGTAATTTTAGGCCATTTGAGGACCTGGAACCTTTCCCCCGGAGGTCACTGCTTTTAGTTTCCCTGTAGTGGGCTGGGAGACCGACCTCTGGTGCATCAGCAAAACTTCGGCTGCTTGGGGAAGAAGAACGGGCTGGTGATGGTGAACGTGTTCGCAGGTTAGAGGAGCTTTGTTGCGAGCTGGTAGAGTCGTCATGAAAGGAGGCACCGCTTTTGTCAAACATTTGTCGTGAAGTATCTGGCTGACTGATATGGTGTCCAGCTGGCTGATACGAGCTATAACGATAAATATGTCCCGGCTCCCCACAATCATAGCCTAAAGGACGGCAATCTGAAGTCCGCCATATATTGGTCTTCCGCAGTGGGGGTCACCTAACAGGATCCCGTTGGGTCCAGGATGCAATAGGAGGTGGTTGATGGTACTGTGGCACTGGCGCAAACAACGAACTACGAATAGTGTCCACATAGCTGTATGCGTTCGGCTGGTATTGCACTCAGTAGACAACTGGCGACAGACAGCATCTACGTAGCTGTATGCGTTCAGCTGGTATGGCACATCCGAACGAGGCTCGGGTTAAGTGAACGCCTGTCGGAATTTGTGGCGCACAAGTTCAGCGACGAAGGCAACTGTGACCTTCGGCTTCAGTCGTGGTTGCCTTGCATTCTCTTTGGAAATCTCTTCACCCACAATCTGCCAATCATTTGGCGTAGTCAGTTCTCATCAGGCATTGTCAAAGAGCCGGCACCTACAAAAGCGCTAGTCATGAGGCTATAGTATTGCTCGTACCGCTGTTGCAATGCCCGCTCGATTGCTGTTGCGTCCCTAATAAACTAGTCCACTGTTGTCCGAGGATTGCGCCCAAGGCTAGCGTACAGTTCTTCTTTGACGCCGCGCATGAGATGACTGAGCCCCTCGGACATATTGGGATCCGCGCTGTGAAACAAACGTGCCATATCTTCAGCAGACATCACGACTCTCTCATTTGGCTGTTGAATGCGCGATTCATGTAGGTGTTGCGCGTTTTCACATCGATCTTGACTCCCGAAGGTATCAATTAGCCGACGGCGAAACTCGTCCTACGTTGTCGAAGTTCTCTTCTTAATGAACCACTTCTTAGTGTTGTCTTCAAGCGCGATGTATACCTTGAATAGCTTCTTATCATCAGAGATCAAATGGTTATACTTTGCTGCTAGATGAAACTGCTCTTGCCAGTCTTCCGCATCTTCGTTTTCGTGACCATGAAAAGGCTCAGGATTTACGAAGGTTCTGAACTGTTGTTTGTGTTGGGTTGTTTGATGAGGCTATTTCTTGAACAGGGGTGTCCGTTGACAGAGGTGGTCCTTATAAGGGGCTGAATTCGGGGGCGAGGGGGGGGGGGGCAGACCTTGAAGGCGACGGCTTGAGCAGTGTACCGGATAATTCATGGGTGGGCGCCTTGTGGGGCTGGAAACGGGGCTGCTCACAGGACTGGCGATCATAAGGCGACGGTACCCAACAGCTCCACCAGTGTCGCAGTTTGCAAAGTACGGGGTCGTTATTGTAACAAACAGAAAGACTCTGTTCTCTCAGAGACACCAAAGGTGGACTCGGCCAAAAGAACTTCTGCTTTTCGTGATGAACAACTTGTGTGGATCGGTCGTCTTCACGGACGCCAGCGCTTAGATGGGTACAAATAAGGACGCGGAAGTATTTGATATTACGCAATTGAAATAGGTGATTAGGTACCATGATCGGTAGACTTGGTGTATACTCATTCGTACTTACTGAACAACATTTTGGTAGGCCATGTGCTCACTCGTGTGTTGTTACATTTATGCTTGTGTGTACTCGTACTCACTAATTCTCACTTTCACTATTGCTTCTATTCACAATTATTAGTGTTCATTTGTGTTCATAGGTGCATTTATTTCTAGTCACTAACAGCTACTTGTGTCCACTGTGACTTACCAATAATCACTCACATTTGAAAGTATGACCAGCTTTTGTTAATAGTCTTTCACTCACTCGCTTTTATATGTAGACTCGCACCCTTCATTATTGTGAACTCAGTGCAGAGAGAGGATGAGTCAATGTATTCTTTAATAGGACTTGTAGGCAGGCGAGTTCGAACCTATTCAATACTGGGTTTTTAGACCAGCACTTGTCCCGTTTTCTTCTTTCGTGTCTTGTCTGCTTGTGCGCTGCCTAATGAATGTATTTTCACTGCCTATTTTTCTATTGTGTACCGCTCATTCAGTCTTAAATGGCGTTAATAAAATGAGCTTGTGATAAGAAGGTAGACTCTAAAAAGTGCCGTTTGTAGCCGTTTGTTGTTCAGGTTAGAACCGCTCTTTTGCCCAACAACAATACAGTACGCGACTTTCGTATATTACTAGCCCACTTGGCAAGGGCGGCTTTGAAGCCGCAGCAAAGTTTGGTTGCCCTACGATGCTATTTGCTTTCCCACCCGATTCATAGGGTTGTGCTGGGCCCGATCTCCGCCAAACTGCTAAAAGCACTGGACAAAATGGTCAGAGCTTCAGTCAGGACCTGGCTGTCACTGCCACACGATGTTTCGATTGGGTTTCTCGACGCCACAATTCCAGTGAGTGGCCTGGGACTAATGTGCCTAAGAACTTCAATTCCTTACATGAAAACCAACCGTGTCAAGCGACAGCTCTACAGTGATCATTATCAACGTACGGTAGCGGTCACCAAGCATTTCATTCGGAAGGCCTTAAGGCAGGCACAGGACTTGACCCAATTTGCAGGAGATGTCATTGGTTCTGTGGCAACTGCCCGCAAGTACTGGACGAGGAAGCTGCATTCAAGTTTTGATGGCAGGCTGCAGTCCCAATGTCCCGCTGCCCCGTGTTCAACAACGGCGTGGATTGGCGAAGGGACAACGTTTCTGAAAGGAAGGGTGTTCATTGACCTAGCCAAGTTTCACATCGCCACAATCTCCAATCTCATCCACTTTCAACGTGGCCAGAACACCTCAAAACGCAGTCACGCTGGATGTGACACAGACGAGTGTTTGGGTCATACTTTGCAGCGTTGCCACCGTACACATCACCAAATAATCCAACGTCACCACATTATACTTCGTTATTTGGCGAGAACGTTAAGGAAAAAAGAATGGCTTGTTCGCGAGGAGCCACATTATCAAACATCGCAGGGTACAAAGATCCCCGACTTAGTGCTTTCTAGAGACGGCCAATGGGTCATTCTTGATGTCCAGGTCGTGAGTACGCTGGTGATCGGAAGACACGAGGCTAAGCGAACGAGGTATCTGATTCCCGATATGCTAATGAAAATAAGAGATGCGACCGGTACATCAACCTATCCGATTGTGTCACCAGTCACCTTGACCTACCGTGGAGCATGGGCAAGCGAGTCTATTGGGATTCTGCGGGACTTGGGTTTGGGACGTGAATATCAGTGGACTTGGGTTTGGGACGTGAAGTTCATCAACGGTCAACGGCGATTATAAACTGACTTCGATCAGCACGTGTTGGGATTACCTAACCCCTTTGCCTCAAGTGCGGCTTTTTGGCAACTGAAGCACAGTTGGTAATGGGTCGCTCTGCCCTATCAGAGTTAAATATAAGAGTAATCTGAGGGCTGCCTCACTCTATGCGTAGGTGCCCAATGATGATGTTAATAAAATATAAGCTTCAAAGCGCACACGATATGTGATCCAGCTACTAAGAGCGTCGTCGAAGGCTGGGGATCCACATCCCATTACTCTGGTGTCAGAATCTAAGTGCAATCAACGATTGCATCTTCGTCGCCCCTGTACTATCGTACATAAGTGCGAATAAAATACACTTCAAGGCAAGAACAAGAACTGAATGCTTCTGTAAACCACAGCATGCACCGTGGCGAGCAGCAAAGACACGTGATGTCAGCATGCTTCTCGGGTCTGCATCTGATCAACAGTATCTCACAAACAGTCACAAATTTTCCAGACCTCTGCCGCAGGAAGCGTCCCGAGTCTCACGCCATTCTTGTCGCGAAAGCTTCACATCCCGGATTCAATTCAGACCCTCTAAAGTTAGAAATCTTCATGCGCTACAACGCAAGCCCAACACGTCTCACGGTAAAGAACACGAAAATCGCACAAGTCGCCTGCAAAAAGCAATACAGTGGTGGCTGTCGTTGACTACAAGACGCTTTAAGCCACTTCAGTTGAACTTCCGCGGGAAGTGCAACGACATTTACGAGTATAGAATTGAGCAAGAGAAACTCCTTCGAACTGCATGTATACCAACTGAAGTACTTCAAGAGGCCACAGTGTTAAAGAAACACCGGATTTGTCTGGAACCAATAAGAAAAACCCGCTCCATCAGCTTAATAAGGTATTGTACGCACACACAACCCGATGTCCCTTCTTTCTTCACTGAAGACTTGGTAACCGTATGCTTGGCAGGCAAGCCATCAAAGCCGTGTATTTAGTCACCCGCAATGCTGACGTTTAAACCATGCACGCAGGCGTGCTTGGTTCGCCGAATCACTTTTAAACATTCAATTGTAACTCATACGCACTACGAAAATTACCAAATATGGTTACTAAGCAAAAAAAAAAAGACACCAGTAAGTAGGCACAGAGAAATAAAGGTTATTTGATGTTCTCCGCGAGAATATCGCTCAGTGGAAATCAGTCCGCGATTTCATTATCGCGGGCCAGTACGCACAAGTAACGCACCACCGCGCTTAATCAAGAACGTCAGCATATTTCTTATTCTTCATCGTCTTGTTCTTCTCCTGCTTCTATCGTTCTGTTTCTATTTTCCTTCATCATGACCTCCATGTTCATCATCATTAACAAACACTATCTTCTTCTTCATCGTCATTGTTCACTTCTAGTACCAGCAGGTATATTAGGGCCAAAAAAACCTACATCACCAACCACCGAGGTGGGCGAGTGGCTTGGGCATTGCGCTGCTCGACCCCATTTGGCAGGCTAAAACCCGGCCTCGGGGGCTGTATGCAGGTGGAGGATGTATACAAAAATGCATGTTGTTATGCCCTGTAGTCCTCCATGGCAGGGCATTGTTAAGTTCGACTTGTTAACTTTCTGTTTGAGGGGTTGGGGGATTTTTTTCGCGGTCTTTTTACCGTACATCCCACTACTCATCAGCTGAGCAGCCATATGGCCCTGGTTGTGGCCCCATTCACTTGAAAAAAGAGGAATGGTTTCGTTTGGCGAACTGTTCTCGAACAATAAACCTAATATAAAGACATGTCGCGAGTGTGCGAAGGTTCAAATTCTACCTTATTTTCAGCAAGGCAATGTGACTGTGGAGCCGATGGAATTTAGAGGGAGATGTGGACAAGGTGAGTTCCCAACATAAACAAGAACCAAATATGAGACCAGCGGGCGCCTTACGTGACAAAATCTCAAGAGAACCATCCGGGTGAATGAGGAAACCTTTTTGACGTTGTGAGGCATGGCCTTCAACACGGTGAGCTCTTCAAGTCCTGTGAAACGCGAAGCGAAGCGCCGGTTCTTCAAAACCGTCACAGAGCTAGGCTGCAAGGGGAACGACTCCGAGTGCTTCCCGATGGCTGTGAGGTACAAGGCAGACCATAGAACTCAGTAACTCAATACATCGAGACGTCAAGCGTTGTTTCGTACGTTATTGTTTCTCAATGTGCGCACTGTGTATCATTCATGTGCAAAGTGGAAGGAATATACCTCATACGCCCTACGAAAATTACCAGATATAGGTATTAAGCCAAAAAAAAAAGCCGATACCCGTAAGTAGGTACCGAGAATAAAAAGTTTATTAGATATTCCCCACGAGAATATCTGCCAGGGGAAACCTTATAGTGCAGTATCCCATCGAAACGCCCCGGATGCACAGGTAACAACCACGTGCTCAAGAGCGCCACCACATTTATTACTCTTCATCTTTTTCCTTCTTCATCATGACCTCCATCATCATCATTGACAAAATTTATCACGTTCATCGTTGTCGTCGTGTATATTTAGTACCAGCAAGTACACAGGACGAAAAGACCATACATCACCAACCACCAAGGTGGCCGAGTGGCTTGGGCTTCGCGCTGCTCGACCCCATTTGGCGGGCTAAAACACGGCCTCGAGGGCTGTATACAGGTGGAGGCTGTATACGAAAATCCCGTTGTTACGCCCTGTAGTCCTCCATGACAGGGCATTGTTGAGTTTGACTTGTTAAGTTTCCGTTTGAGGGGTTGGGATATATTATTTTTGTTTTTCTTTGTGGCCTTTTTACCATACATGCCCCTAGTATTATCTAGCTGAACTGGCCATATGATGAAGCAGGGAAGCAGTTTCTGAAGGGGTTGTTCGAAATTACTGATGAAGAGGCAGGAAGTGCACGCAATTGGCAATGAAACGTTCCATTGGGTCGACTCTGCCGCCATCCTAGTAGGTCCTTGCTGTCCTTGAGGTTTCCTCCGGTGCTTCCTGAGGCCTGAGCGTCCAGTTTCAATTCAGGATCGGCCCCCGCTGCTACTTCAAGGGCACCTTCGTGCTTCCTCCTGTGGGGGAGCGGTCGGATCAGGCGGTGCTGCTAGGCCTATTAACCTAATGTCTTTTTCTCTCCCGGCCAGGCATATTCTGCCTGGTCGGCTTCCCTTCCTAACAGTGATTTGCCAATCGATCTGTTTTTGCGCAGTGGTCTGAGAGCGTTCCTGTGGCCCAAGTTCCAACCAACGGCGAGTCTATTCGCATAAAAAATCCGAAACTAATTCAGGAAGAACTCCGGAAGATTAATTGTTTGATTAATATGTGGTGTTTAACGTCCCAAAACCACCATATGATTATGAGAGACGCCATAGTGGAGGGCTCCGGAAATTTCGACCACCTCGGGTTCTTTAACGTGCACCCAAATCTGAGCACACGGGCCTACAACATTTCCGCCTCCATCGAAAATGCAGCCGCCGCAGCCGGGATTCAATCCCGCGACCCGCGGGTCAGCAGCCGAGTACCTTAGCCACTAGACCACCGCGGCGGGGCTCCGGAAGATTTCTGATTATTACCAAATGATTACTGAGCTACGTCAATTTGAACGTGGAGGCATCCTGCGCTGCTCGCCGGACCATGCCTGCATCACAGATCTTTTAAAATGCACAACGTTTGCCTCAAATCCGGTGGGCTGTTTCGTACTTGTCCATTCGGCCTGTGTGAAGGGACTGGTTCGAGGAGTGGACTTGAGCCTTACACCACCCGAAATACTTGAAATGTTTGCGGCCGCAGGAGCAGTCTCTGTATTTCGATGCTCGCGAAACGTTGAGAACAAAAAGGTCCCCACAGAATCAGTGATTGTGACTTTTGCCGGCACAGCTCGACCGACCGAAATTAAGGCATGGCCACTAATGTATCGTGTAGATGCACTATCCCCTCCTCCACTGCAGTGAAAAAAATGCTGGAGGTATGGGCATACCATCAAGGGATGTAGATCGGATGTGAGGTGTCGCACAAGTACTGACCAACATAAACCGAGAAATGTTCAACCGAAGAGGTGATATGCTCTCTATGCAGAGGAAATCAGGCGGCTGACGATGAAAGTTGCCCCATGAGGACATGTGAGTTGCAACTTCTAGAGATCATCAAACAACTACGATGCTCCCAGCGTGAGGCCCGATCTATTCTTTCTGAGCGCTCACGTGGCTATGCCTCCATTGCCAACCAAGCAAACCAGATGCTTGAGTCGTCGTTGCCTGATTTATTAACATCAACGGTGGAAATGGCCATGACGAAAGTTATGGAATCTCTATTCGTGAGCTTAACGGAGTCATTGGCACAAATAGTGAGCACTCAGTTGAATCAAATATTTACAGGGAGGTAACCAACCTAGCGTGCCTCCTTCTCTACCTTCACCAGTTAAGGTTACTGATATTCCATCGGAACCAGGCCCTTCGAAGTCAAAGCCAGACACGCAGAACACTGGCCATAGAATAATTATGCCTCTTGTACAAGACCTAGATTGGAGCTCGGACTCCGATTCTCATGTCTCACAACAAGAACAAATGGACTTTGTCTCAAGAAATATGAAACGACGTACTTCTCCTGAGGCACAACGCTCCTCAAGTAGTCTTGAATCAAGAAATAAGAGATATCATAAGGAAAACCCATCAAAAAAGGATTTTTTAAAGGATAGCATCTTAGAGAAAGCAGTGAGTGCTGCTGGTATCTTTTCAAAATAGGGAATTTAAAAGTACTACAGTGGAATCGCCGCTCCATTTTTTCAGCAGCCACGGACTTACTTCAACTTTGCGATAATTATTCTTCTGATATTGTTGCTTTACAAGAAACTTGGCTTGTAGAAAATAAGTATTTTAGGATTAAAAATTACCGCACATTTCGTCTAGACCGCCCAACTTGGGGTGGTGGTTTGGCAATATTTATCTCATCTAAAATTGCCCATAGAGCTAAAATTATTTATCAGGCATTGACTTCAGAAAGCGAGCTTTTAGCATTAAGCTGTACTATTCCTGGGTCCCTCTCGTTCTCATTTATTAATGCTTATTTTCCTGCTGGTATTCTAAATTCTTCCGTCCTAGATACTGCACTTTACTATTGCCAAAAAGAAATTGTATTAGTAGGTGACTTCAATTCTCATCATATTTCGTGGGGTTTTAAAACAGATCTGAATGGCAAACGTTTATGGGATTGGGTGAACAAGAATAACTTTATATGCATAAACACAAGACTCCTACTTTTATGTGTAATCATTCTTCCTCGGTACTCGATCTAACTTTTTCTAACGCTAACCTCTTCATCTTATCATGGTCTACGATTAACTCGGGAACAAGTAGTGACCATATGCCAATATTGTTCGAGGTGGTATGTATAATAACCTCCTAGAATAGATCTGCCGTAACACATGTAAACTTTAATACATTCGAGAAATCGTTACGAGGGACTCAATCGAACCAAACGAATGATGCAGAACTAGTCGCCATCAGATTTAGCGACATTTCATAGTCATTAAATAAATCAAAATTCACCATTGAAAGCTCTAAACCGTCTACCAACCCTTGGTGGAATGCGGACTTTTCACGGGCTTATAGACTAAGAAAGGCTGCACGGAAAAAATTAATCTTCAACCAGTGTCCCAGGAACTGGAGTGATTATAAGTATGCGGCGGCTATTTTTAAGAGAACCATCGCTAATGCGAAGGACAAGTTTAACAACGACCGATGTGAGTTCCTGTAAAAGCCGGTCAATAAAAAAGCACTTTTTCGCTTTCTGAGAACTAAGAAAGTTCTTCCGGTACAAACAAAATATAGAATCTGTAGTATCATCACCAGTTGAACTGAAGGCCCTTTTAGAAGATATAGCTCAGGGCCTAGAAAGTCGCTTTACGACACTTTTCTCATACCAAGCCCAGTCCCCCCATAGGGCTGAGGATTTTGAAGACGCTACGCCTACAGAATTAGCAAACGTAGTCAGAACACTACCCCATTCCGCTCCTGTTCCTGATGACATGACGAGGTCGGTGATAAAATCAGTACATAAAATATATCCACTTGGCCTACTCGAAATTATTAATCACTCACTTAGAAGCTCTTGGATGCCAGCTGATTGGAGAATGACAAAAGTGATTCCATTATTAAAAAGCAAGGCGCTGGGTTTACCTTAGATAATATCAGGCCCATTTCACTAACATCGAACCTAGTAAAACTCATTGAAAGAATTTTATATGGACGTATAGATCGATGGATATCAGAAAAACTGACACTGAGCCCATGTCAAATTGGATTCAGGCGTGGTTGCTCCATTCGGTGTGCGCACGTGGATCTCGAAAGCAGAATTCAACTTGCTCGATATCAGAAACAATACTCCGCTTTGGTAACCTTAGATATCACAAAAGCCTATGATAGCGTGGAGCATGTTAAACTGCAAGATTCAGTTCAGAATTTGGGACTGTCTCAATACTTTGTTGCCTAAATTCATGCTTTCTTAGGTGATAGAGAATTTTACTGCTCGCAGTCTGGTGTTATATCTTCAATATACAGGCAAACGAGAGGTACACTGCAAGGGTCAGTACTATTGCCCTTATTATTTAATGCACTACTATGTACCATTCCCATACAGCAAGGTGTACAGGTCTATGTGTATGCCGATGATATTGCATTTTTTGCTGCGTCGGCAAACATTCACACAGTGTACCTGATTCTGCAGACATACATGAATAGTCTGGAAACGTGACTGGAGGATATCAACCTATGCCTCAATACAAACAAAAGTGCAATCATAGTTTTCGCACAAAATGCCCCAGTACGAATTTCACTCATGTACCGACAGGACGCCATACCTCAGGTCGAGTCAGTTAGGTACTCGGGGGTAACCTACACCGAAACACTTAACTGGAGTCCCCACATAGAAAACATGGCTGCTAAAGGAGCACGCACGTGCCGTTGGGATGCCGCGCAGGCTCAGTAATTATCGCGCCGGTCTGCGTAGAGATGTGCTCGTTATGATATATTGCATGTACATTCGACCGATATTAGAATTCGGCTGTGTTTTGTTTTCTGGCGCTCTGGCCTACAAAGTTCGACCACTGATTCTGCTAGAACGCGAATCTTTACGCTTATGCCAAGGGCTACCCAAATAAGTTGCCAACAATATCCTGTACGAAGCATCCCGCCTGCCTTCTCTAATCGAAAGATTCAATATTCTAACAGTACGTACATTCCTTAAAATCTATGCGTCACCTCAGCGGAGATAACATTATGTGTTCATTAACCAGCAGACCTCGTTCGTAACCAATGGCCTAAATTAAGGTGTCCTCAAGTAATCCTTACTCAGAAACTTTTGGAGCCCTTAAGAATTAACCTTTCGGAAACACTTGTGCTCAACACTGTAGATGCAATTAGGCATTACAAACATCCCCTCAAGGGATGTTTGTAATGTTAGGTGTGTGCATGCAATCCCTTGATTGACTATAATGGCAACACCACCGGATGGCACAATGGCATCATTCCGGTCTTTCCGAAAGATAATGTAGTGACGTAAAAAGTTGGTGTGTTTCGGTTTCAGGTGTGTCTCTTGTACGCACAGCACTTTAGGTGTATGTTTGTGTAAAAGTTCCTGGATATCGTCGAAGTTTCTCAACAATCCTCTGACGTTCCACTGTAGTATTTGTGTCATTTTAATTTAGTGTGGTGCTGTGCATACTAAGGTGTTGCGTTAGTTTACAGGGCCTTTTGAGGGCCCTGTGATTCGAGGTTTTTCTTTTTTGGCGCGCTCCAAGGAGTTGCGCCTATCCTTCGGCGTCTGAGGCGCCGAAGGAGTGGGATTTGTATCCATCACCTCGTGTGAGGTGGTGGATGGTGCCTGCTGGGCAGGCACATTCACTGAACTTTCGGACCTGACTGCGCCTGCAGTGGTCCGAGGTTCAGCAGACACTAGGGTCTGCCGGCCCTGTTTGTCAGGTGGCAGAGCAGTACAGGCTGCTCCAGCCGGGGGCACTGGTGGCACGACCGCGGCCACACACTGTGTGGCATTCGCGGGTGCCGAGGCATGTGGCGCGGCGCCACGGCGCGTCACATCTGCAAAGGAGGGATAAAATGGGTTGTGTATTGCGAAGCGTTGGCGCGCTTCTTGGAATGTGAGATTAAATTTAACTTTAAGTTCTACTATTTGTTTCTCTTTTTTCCATGCGGGGCATGATCGTGAGTTGGCAGCGTGATCTCCTTCACAGTTCGAACAATGAGTTGTTTCTGAGGTGCAGTTGTCTGATATGTGTTGAATGGATGCGCACTTTGCGCAAGTGGCACGCCCTCTGCAACTCTGCAATCCATGACCGAAACGTTGGCACTTGAAACATCGACGAGGGTTGGGAATGTATGGTCTTACACGAAGCTTACAATAGCCGGTTTCGATTGATTCTGGTAGGTCACTTGTTCCGAACGTAATTATTACGTGTTTTGTAGGGGTCAGTTTGTTGTTGCGTCTTATTGTTATTCGTTGGACTTTGACCACGTTCTGGTCCTGCCAACCTTCGAGCAGCTCACTTTCAGAAAGCTCAGTAAGATCATCATCAGAAATTACGCCACGGACAGTGTTCATGGACCTGTGTGGGCCCACCGAAACAGGGGTTTCCCCAAAGGCCACAAGCTTAGACAGCTTTTCATACTGGGCTTTGTCACGAACCTCCAGAAGAAGATCGCCACTTCCCATCTTTGTTACTTTGTAACCTGGGCCTATTGCTTCTGTGAGAGTTTTGGAGACGAGAAAAGGTGAAATAGCTCGGACTGTCTTCTTTTCGTTTTGACTGTGAATTACATGGTACTTTGGGAATGTGGGCTTTGGTGTGTTAGGCAAGAAAGTGTCTTCGGTGCGCCACCTTTTTAGGGAGCGATCAGGAAGGGGGGGAAAAGATTTTGCCATAAAATACAATGAAGTTCGGCGGCGATGGTGGCCACCCACCACCGAGCCCAACAAGGGGACGCTACAAGGTTGACTAGTGAACACTTGGAGACGCCAGCCATGCATCGCCGCTATAACCGAATATAACTACCCAAGGTTGGGTAACTACACAGGGTTAACCCTTGCCGCCATGAAAAATCGGAAGTAAATGGAAGAGAGAAGAAGACAGGACAGATTTAAAGACAAGAAAAGACTAAGATGTAGGAAGAGAGAGATAGGAAAAGGCGACTGCCGATTTCCACTGGGTGGGTCAGCCCAGGCGTGCCGTCTACGTGAAGCCGGGGCCAAAGGGGTGTGTTGCCTCTGCCGGGGGGCCTTAAAGGTCCAATCACCCAGGGTCGGCTCAACCCCCAGGATCCCCTTTTCCCCGGACACGGCAAAGCCACGCACGGCTAGGCGTGGGAGGGAGTAGAAACTCCCCCGTTAGCTCGGGTCCGTGGTGTCGCTACACACCAAACGCCTGCTTTCACAGGCGCCCCTGCGGGGAACGAAGCGGGATATAACGAACTAATGGATATAACGAAGGAATTGTAATTCCCCTTGAAATTCCCATAGACGCCCATGTATTTAAAACCTCGTTTTAACGAAGTGAAAATTTCCTCACAATGGATATAACGAACCATTCTTTGACAACAACGAGCATTTACTGATCATTTTGGTATACGTGAATTCAATATCTTATAGCGTGCGCCGGTTCACGTCCCATCACGGCAGCGGTAATTCAAAACTCACGCCTTGCACCGCCTGCCAACACGCGCGTGGGTGCACGTCGCCCTGCCTCCCCTTTCCTCAGGAACTAATGGACTCGCCCGCGCAGCAACTCGCGCGAGCGTGCGCGTCAGCCGACCTCCCCTCTCCTGTGGAACTCGTTGACCCGCCTGCGCATCTGACCTCCTCCTTCCCTCAGCTCCACGCTGGGTCGGCGGAGACTGCGGCTTTGTTGGCTTTGTGCTTAATTCCTTGTCGTTCGCTGTGGAAGAGCAACACCCCTCCGCCGCTAGACATGGACAACGGCAAACGTAAGCGCAAAATCATCACAATTGAGCAGAAGTCTGCAATGTTGAGAGCCGTTGAGTCCGGCGTCAAGAAAAAAAAAGTGGCCGAAGATTTCGGCGTATTGTCCTTTATTATTGCATTGTTCTTTATTATTTTGCTAGTTTTTTGCCTTCCGACGGCCGTTTTTCTCTGCGCGACGGGCTGCTGTGATATTCGGTGGTGAGTACATTCTCTCTTGCTGACTAATTGTCGGTAGAAATGGATATTGGCTATAACGAACTAATGGTTATAACAAAGTAATTACGACTCCCCCTTCAACTTCGTTATAACGAGGTTTGACTGTACGCCATTTTTATCGATAGGAAGCTACGTACGGCCCAGCAGAAGCCTTCGAAATATTTCACGTCACGTTGTTTGGTGAGCGAACCTCAAAGTAGCATCCCCACCCACATTTTCATTTCATGTGTTTTCTAGCTTACTCACTAACCATCGTGTCGCGGTGAGTGTGGCGTTTTCGGGATTGTGAAATAGTTCTTTACTAATACGCGAACGGATGTTTTGCTCTTTAGTGCCACTTTAAGACCTAGGCAAGGTCAACTCCGGTGAAGGATATTAGCGGCAGGCTATGGTGAAGCATATTCGTCGAAATGTATGACAGTTCAGGGTGAATCCTTGCAGCAGCCATTTAGGCTCTTGCTCTCTCGAAGTTTACGGGCGTTTGCGCACAGATTGCTGATGACGACAGGCGGTGTCTCTGCGTCGTGTTGTGGTACACCCTGGCTCCGTTGCCACGGAACGTATAGTCGAATTGCGCAGACTTATTCTCATTCTTGAACAAGCAAAGCCATGCAGGATATATATAGTAAAGTCTCTACGAAGCACTGGTATCATCCTAACCCAAATCAAATGAAACTGACCTATCACCCGACAAATTTACTCTTAGCGGCGTTCGATCACAGTGAATTTTTAAACACACCGAGTGTGTACCGAATAACTTTCAATAATTAAACGAACCATAAAAAACCAGCCCATTCCTTTATCACCAACTCAGCCAAAAGTCACAACAAAAAGCCAATGTTATAATTGATTATTGACACAACCCAAAACCGTTCGACGCCGGTCGGATCTGTGTTTGTCTCTTGGTTCGGTATTAGTCCATTCGAGATGTGTCTGCCTTATTGGCTCTGTATTCGCCTGTTTTTAATGTATGGATTTCGCATTTGGCTCTTGGTAACGTATCAGCTTTGTATTTACCTATTTTTTATGCAATAGGCTATTAGAAAGAGTTTTGCATAGGTGAGCCATGCATGGGTGTCCAACTTCCCACACAATAACCACGATATGCCGGCACTCCTCAACAGATGGAATGTATGAATGGATGAAGCGTACGATAAGGTATCTTGTAATATTCGAAAGCTCGGTCGCTTGCTCTCGACCCACGAAAGATCGGAAGTCGTGAGGGCAACAGAGGCTGCCATCACCGTTTGGTTACGCTGGATTTTGAACTCCAGCCCCTGAGATCCGAAGACGAGTGTTTTAACTACTGGTATGCAGACAGATCTTCGCAGATTGTTAATACATTGGAATTATGCGAGCACGTCGTACAAAGCGCAACGCGCAGTAGAGACGTAAAAGGGGAACGCTTCATCACATGAAGTCTGTGTTAAATTTCACGATAATGGAATATAAGTGTTTCTGAGGACAAAACGTTGTGTGACCCAGAAAATTGTCACGTCAGGGAACAACTTGAAAGAATGCCATGCCGAACTCCAGTTTCGATGATCGCAGGTGACCCCTTTTGTGGAGCGATCGAGAGGCTTGCGAATGCACTAAAAAAGGAGAAAGATGCCATGACGATGCCACCCGAAAAAAAAAAAGAAAAGCTCTGTCCAGCCATAAATTTCTACACACCACTTACACAACTCCCAAAGTAAGCTCTGCGCGTAACTTAAATACCCAATTCGTGCTGCTTCATCAAAATCATTTGACAGTGGTCCAAGCCTCAATGTACGATAAATAAAAACATTTGAACTGCTATGCTCTCGAGGTGCCAAGACTAAGCTGCCGCCTTTCCCTCCTCCTTTCCTTCTTCCCTTTCCTTTTTCACCCTATGGTAAATGATAGTATACCATAACATACTTTACTATACTATACAAACAAGTCTATGATATGCTTAATTTAAATACGGACGATCAACTGAACTACGTGCACTTGGACACTACTGCATCTCGATAAGTTATCAGATATGTCACGGCGAACTCTTATGGTTACACTCCCATGGTATCACAGCCGCTCGCCGTTCTGTATTCTCATCAGCGGCGAACTGTGAAAAGTTAGTGGTGCTAATCGACTGCTCGGAGTAACTTACCTGCCCCACCGCGGTGGTCTATAGTGGCTAAGGTACTCGACTGTTGACCCGTGAGTCGTGAGACTGAATACCAGCTGCATTTTTGGTGGAGGAGAAAGTGCTGTAGGCCTATGTGATCATATTTGTGTGTACGTTAAAGAACCGCAGGAGGTCTAATTTCCGGAACCCTTCACTACGGCGCGTCTTGTAATCACATGGTAGTTCAGGAACAATAAACCCCACATATCCATCAATCAAGAATACATAAACTCTAAATTAAAATTTCAACAATAAAAAAGGATTTTCCCTAGGTGAGGCTCGAACTCACAACCCTGGCATAGCTCACGAGAACTGTCGTATAAGTACCGTGCGCTAACCAATTGCGCCACTGGAGAATACAGTCGCACGTAGGAGCGGTGCCTTAAAGAATGGTCCCTGCACATAACTCCAGTAAACAAATGTTTTCGAGTCAGGAAGTTGACAGAATTGAGTAAACAATTAACCTCATGACTAAATATGAAAACTAATAAAAGGTTCATTCCCCAGGTGAGGCTCGAACTCACAACCCCGGCATAGCTCACGAGAACTATCATATAAGTACCGTGTGCTAACCAATCGCGCCACTGGGGAATACGGTCGCATGTAGGAGCGGTGCCTTAAAGAATGGTTCTTGCACATAACTCCAGTAAACAAATGTCTCCGAGCCAGGAAGTCGACAGGATTAAGTATACAACCTCATGACTAAATCTGAAAACTAATAAAAAGCTCATTCCCTAGGTGAGGCTCGAACTCACAACCCTGGCATAGCTTACGAGAACTGTCGTATAAGTACCGTGCGCTAACCAACTGCGCCACTGCAGAATACGGTGGCATGTAGGAGCGGTGCCTTAAAGAATGGTCCCTGCACATAACTCCAGTAAACAAAATGTTTTCGAGCCAGGAAGTTGACAGAATTGAGTATACAATTAACCTCATGACTAAATATGAAAACTAATAAAAGGTTCATTCCCCAGGTGAAGCTCGAACTTACAACCCCGGCATAGCTCCAAGAACTGTCATATAAGTACCGTGCGCTAACCAATTGCGCCACTGGGGAATATGGTCGCATGTAGGAGCGGTGCCTTAAAGAATGGTCCCTGCACATAACTCCAGTAAACAAATGTTTTCGAGCCAGGAAGTCGACAGGATTGAGTATACAACCTCATGACTAAATCTGAAAACTAATAAAAAGTTCAGTTTGTTCATGAAGCCCCAGGTGAGGCTTCAACTCACAACCCCAGCATAGCTCACGAGAACTGTTGTATAAGTACCGTGCGCGAACCAAGTGCGCCACTAGGGAAAACTGCTATGCTCTGCTGCATCTGGCTGTTGTAAAGCGTAGGAGGTGGATGATAGCATCCCACTGCATCTGGCTGTTGTAAAGGGTAGGAGGTGGATGATAGCATCCCACCGCTGCTACCAGTTGTTAAAGGCTCGAAGGTTGATGGCAGGTACGACGGGTTTTCTTTATGGTAGCTGGCACCCCGCCGTCGTCCACATAGCCAATGCTCGCCAGTGAGGGGGAAGCGTTGAGAGAGGTAGAACGAACATTTATTTACATTATAGAAGAAATATAGAAACTGTGCAGGGATCCATAAGATCCCGCATTATGTACAACAGAGATTCAGTTCATGGTACCGCTCATGATTCCACTCATAATTCTACGCATGATTCTACATAAGATTCCGCAATATGTGCAACAGAGATTCAGTTCATGATTCCGCACAGGATTCACAAAATGCTTCGACTTTTATAACCCACCGTCTCCTTTACACCGAGATCCGAAGAAGGCGGCGGTAAGTACTCTCGCCACAAATCAGGTGACGAAGCCTCAATGGTCCAATGTGAGCACGAGCGCACCACACATTGACGCACACGGCACCCACCTTGAAGGCGCCGCAGGGCGATTAGGTTGAATCTGGAGAGGGAAAGTTGAGCTCTTCCGGGGAGTTCGCCGCTAACCCGAACGTCAGCAGCGGTCCATGCTGCTTTCAGCTTCAGGTAGTTCGAACACTAGATCCCTGAGAACGGCTCCTTCGACGTCTTCCCACGCTTCCGGGCTGTCGGTGCTTCGCGATGTTCTCGCGTAGATGACAATAGACGAGTCAAGAGGTTGACTTAATGAGACCAGCCACATTGGCCCTGTCCCCCCGCTGTTCGAGCCCCCTCAACAAAAGGCTTGTCTCGTGAAGCTTTCGTTGAGACCCGACTGCTTCCTGCAACATCTATAGGACAACGTCTTGCAGACTGGGCGCCGATGGGGTTGAAAGCCTCCCTAGTAGACCGGCTTACGCACAATGGCGTCTGCCCAGACGAATTGCCGGGCCAAACGTAACACTGTACATTGATGCCGCTTATCTGTAAATTTACGGGGGGGGGGGAGTTCCCTTTTTCAATTGTTTTTTTGTTATTTTAGTCAGAGCTATGGGTGTTGATCAATAAGTGCCACGTTTGTACGCGTTCCACCAGAAACACTCGCAAAGTAGCAGCTGTCACTGCTTCCGCAGAAACAAACAGCGGCCTAGCCAGAAATGTTTTAGGGACGAAGCTCCTTATAGCGGCACCCGTTCGTCTCTCGTAACCGTTGTAGTAGTGTGTAACAATACAGTATTTTGACCTCCATCGTGGTGCCGGTGAAAGATTTCGGTGAGAGAACAATAAAAAATAGTGCTCAATGTACATGCCAATGGCTGCTAATGGGGAATGAGAGACAGGAGCTTTCGGCTTCTAGTTAACGCGCACGCTGCGATCCCCATTAGCAGCCATTGGCCTTTCCATTGAGCACTATCTGACAGGAAAAGGTTGCTACGTTATATTCCCTGGGCGTAACCTCCTTGGTTTTAAAAAGGTTTAACGAGCGTTGGGTCGCAGTGCCATGAATACAGTGAACTAGTATATACCATGAACACGAGGTGGATAAAGGTGGGCAGTAGGCCCGAAGTGCAAGCCGTAAGAAAGTGTGCATGTGCCACCTCTCGTTTAGTCCTTGGAATGTCCGCTGGATGGCGGTGCTTCTATATGGGGAATATATGATGAAAAGATGTGAGATAATGGTACTTGGAGTGTTGAATAGATGGACAAACGGACACACAGACAGATGCATGAATGGCCGCATGAACGGACGCGGGGGCGGATGCCTGGACGAACGCAGGGACAGATGCACGAACAGATGGACACACGGACGGGCGGATGTACGCATAAACGGTCACACAGGCGGACGCATGGACGGACGAAAGCAAGAACGAATGGACGGACGAAAGCTTCCCCCCACTCTCCATCATTCACTCCATGGATATGCTGCCAATTTTTTTCTTTCTTTTCAGGGGAGGGGGGGGCGAAGGTGGCGTTTAAACGTACTTTATGTGTTGATCTACCACTGGGAGTACGCCTTCGCTTGCCTGCAAGCAGACCAGCCGCATGGGCTAATCCTGCATTTTCTTGTATATAGAAAAGAATAAGCTAAATATTGCCGTAATGTGGTTATGGCTTACCTATTCAAGAAGTTGGTCGAGAAATGTTGCCGTAAGGTGTACGACTTTCTCAAGGCGCCATTTTGAGCCGGTGAGGTTTCGCCATCTATCATCGCAGATGCCTTATTTTGTGTGCGACAGCTGGAATATGACAACCAATTCTTCTTACAGATCCGTGTATGCACAGTGGTTGCTTACTGGCTGTGTGATCCATTTTCGGACGATTTGGCTGTCTACATCGGTAGAAGAAGCAGCCAGCATTTAGAATTTGAACACCTTGAAGGAACACCGCCGGAAGGCTCACGGCCCCATTGAGTCTGTCAGTGCCATGTCGCTGTGAAGGCGATCTTGTGGGATGCTTTGTCTATAACTGATCTGAGACATAATGGGTGTAAAGTTAAGGCTGGTGCACACCGGCGACTAGCAGCAGTCGCGCGACCATTTGCCACTGGTTGCAAACACTTGCGAACGGTCGCAAACGGTCGCAAAGCGACTGCTTTAGCTAGTCGCTTCCTGACCAATTTTTTAGGCTGGTCAGAAAGCGACTATCGGTCAGCAAGCGACTAGCCAAAGCAGTCGCTTTGCGACCGTTTGCGACCGTTCACGACTGTTTGCGACCAGTCGCAAATGGTCGCACGACAGCTGCTAAGTCGCCGGTGCGCACCAGCCTTTAGACACTATACCGGTATTAGCGGGACTGCCCGAACTTTTCTGGCAGCGTACCGAGTCTCTCCATCCTTGTCCAACAGCTACAAGTCGTGGATTTATTCCGAGCCATAAAGCTGGAAACACTTACGTGATACAACGCAAGTCAAACGCGCCTCAGGGTAAGCAGCATAAAGATCGCATAAATCGCAGGCTCAAAATAATGCAGTAATGGCTGGCGTTCACTACGAGAGGCTTTAGCCACTCCAGTAGAACTTCGGCGGGAAGTACGAACACGTTTACGTGTATGTTATTGAGCAAGAGAAAATGCTTCGAACCGTAAGTAGCCCGCAGCTTTGAGCCCGCAGCTATAAAGAAACAGTGTATTTGTCTGGAAGATATCACCACCACGAAGACTCATTTCACTAGCTAGCTAAAGCAATAATTGTACGCACACCCAACTCTCTGCCCCGCTTTCCTTCACAGAAGAGTCGGCCACCCTATACCTGGCGGGCCAGCCACCGAAACCGTGAATTTAGTCACACGTATTGGTGATCGTTAAACCACCCTAGCCAAGGTTGGTTCCATTATTCACTTTTAAACGTTTGTGGCACATACCCCCTATGAAAATTACCAGATATGGGTACTCAGCTAAGAAAAAATCGGGACGCCAGTAAGTATACGTACAGCAAATAAAACTTTTGTTAGGTATTCCTTGCGAAATTATCGGTCAGTGCAAACCTTAGTCAGGGATACCATTATGGCGGGCTGGTTGCACAAGTTAACATACCCCTGTGCTCAAGAAGGAAGGAAGGAAGGAAGTGCCTGGAAGCTGTGGCACACACCCACGCTGAGCGATTGGCTAAGAACCTGGTAGTTCTGGCGAAATACTGTTAATTTGTTAGCTCACGGTTTTTATACTCTTGAAAAAAGGGCAAAAGATAATGAGAAATGGACAATTAGAAATAACGGATGTAGAGAATGAAGCAGAAAGTTTCACCAAGAACAATAAGTAAACGATTGAATAAAGCATGGAAAAAAGGTAATTTAGGAGTGATATTAGAGTCTACAGTCTGAATATTTTCATTTATTTATTTATTTGTTTGTTTATTTTGTAGCGAAGCCCTCGAACTTTGAAATGGGTCAAACTCTAGATTGCCTACTAATGGGGCTACCCAACAAGGACGCCACTTGCGCTGAGGGTCCGTGCTTGACCGTCACATGCTTGACCATCACTGTCGCCATAGCGTATGATCGCTGGTTTCCGGCTAATAAAGGCCTTAACAATTTGGTGGAGAGTGCTGCGTTCCCTTTCGAAGCCCTTGGAGCTTCGAGCACGTACCCTGCCATCTACCATGCCCCACGACGCCTCTCAGCAAACGATTCCTCCCATGCCATCCCCTTGTCCGGTGTCCCCAGGAT
This sequence comes from Rhipicephalus microplus, assembly GCF_043290135.1. Lineage (NCBI taxonomy): Eukaryota > Metazoa > Arthropoda > Arachnida > Ixodida > Ixodidae > Rhipicephalus > Rhipicephalus microplus. The sequence goes on along the minus strand of NC_134707.1, from coordinate 81,841,471 downwards.
CCGTCACCCATCTTCACAGGCGCCGATGGTACTGACATGGAGGACTGGCTCGCCATTTACGAGCGCGTGAGCGTCCCCAACAAATGGGACGAGGACGGCAAGTTGACGAACTTAGTGTTCTACCTCGCGGGCGTAGCCAGTTTGTGGTACAACAACCACGCATCTGATTTCGCAATCTGGTCGGATTTTAAGACCGCTGTAATCAACGTTTTCGGCCGCCCTGCCGTTTGTAAGCTGCAAGCCGAGCAGCGCTTGCGTGAACACGCTCAGCAGGCTGGTGAGTCATTCACCAGCTATATTGAAGATGTACTGGACTTGTGCAACAAATCCAATCAAACCATGCCAGAGTCTGACAAGATCCGAAACATCATGAAAGGCATTGACGATGATGCCTTCACGATGCTGCTTGCCAAAAATCCCGGCACAGTGGCTGAGGTCATCACATTGTGTCAGAGCTACGAGGAGCTCCGCCGGCAGCGTTTGATGACACGTCGCTCCCCACCACGAGCTGCAACGCTTGCTGGCTTGGAGGCCGGTTGTGACGAAGTGGCTTTGATGACAGACCTCAAGTCCTTCATCCGGGAGGAAATTGCGTGCCAGTTCTCTCTCTTTCCCTTTGCCCACCCACCGGCTATTCAACAATCAGCCACTACCATTCTCCCTTCCATTCGTCGGGCGATTGAGCAGGAAATAGCGGAGGTCATGCCTGCGTACCACCCTCAACAATTTCGGCTCCTGCGCCCCTCAGCTACGCCCAAGTTGTCGCCAGGCCGCCTCAAATCGTTCCAGCACCAGCCCTTCTGACTTACGCCGAAGCTGCTTCTCGACCTCCGTCTTTGGCAGCGGGTATGCCCGCTAGGTATGTTGGCGTAACCCCTCAGCCTCATTTACAGCCCACCATGCAGCCTTTTCAGCCACCATTTCGAGCAAGACCCACCCCAGCAAACCGATGGCGCACACCCGACAACCGGCATCTGCTTTGCTTGTGGCTACGCCGGTCACGTAGCCCGTTACTGCTCTCGAGTACAGCCGGCTCCCTATTTTTCGCCTGTTGCTGGCCAGCTTAGTCGTCGATATAATGACGAACTGCCATCTATGCCACGGTCGTCTCGCCCAGGTCCGTCTCCTCGAAGGTCGCCGTCTCCACGACGTCGTTCCCTGTACCCCTTGCGGCCGAGTTCGGCTGCTCATGAGCGGGAAAACTAGTCGTCGCAGTCCCAGAGGCAAGGACTGCGACGCTATTGCAATGTGAAAGCACTCAGAACAGCCCATCGAATGTCATTGACGTGCTTGTGGACAGTGTTCATGCATCGGCTCTTATTGACACTTGAGCTGCCGTAACAGTTATGGACAAAAAACTTTGCCGCTTGTTTCGAAAAGTGACGACGCCACTTTTTGGGTTGTCTCTCCGTACTGCTAGTTTGCATCGTATTCCTCCTACAGCAGGAGGCACAGCTCGCGTTGTCATTCAAGACGTTCTTTATGTCGCCCAGTTCATCATCATTTCGGCATGCTCTCATGACGTCATCCTGGGGTGGGACTTTCTCTCCCGCCACGACGCCGTCATCCATTGTTCCTCCGCCGATATTGAACTGTCACCCTTCTCGCATTTGACGCCAGAAGACAGTCCTGCGACACTGAGCAAAATTCTCATGAAAGACGATACAACAGTGCCTCCAAATTCGACGACAGCTGTGTTGGTCTACTGCGCTGGTCTCTCCGACACAATTGCACTCGTTTCGCCATCCGACCGCGCTTGTAGCAGGAAAGGGTTGTTAGTACCTTTCGCGACCGTGCAAGTCACCCAGGGCAACGCCACTATTTTTGTAACCAACCTATCTCCGTACACTGTTACCTTGCTTCGAGGGGAATGTCTCGGCCGAGTAGAACCAGTCGACGACGCATAAGTCTAGGATGTACCCGATGAATCGCGTTGTCCCAGTCCGCGTACCATCAATGCTATTTCCACTTCTGATCTGTCATCTGCTGAAGTATTTGGCCCCTCCATTGCTGACAACCTTACGGCGGTACAGCGTTCCCAGCTTCTCGACCTGTTGCAAGAATATCGTTCTCCTTTCGACGTCACCGAAGTTCTCTCGATCGCACGTCCGCTGTTACATACCACATCGACACTGGTGCCCATCTACCTTTACGGCAACGTCCATATCGCGTGTTGCCTGCTAAACATCGGGTAATTAACGAGCAGGTTGACGATATGCTCCGACGCGACGTCATTCGCCCCTCGAACAGTCCATGGGCGTCTTCTGTTGTCCTTGTTGCGAAGAAAGGCGGTTCTGTATGAACTACAGACGGCTCAATAAGATCACTCGCAAGGACGTTTATCCACTGCCGCGCATCAATGACGCGATTGACAGCCTTCACGGAGCCGATTTTTTTTCTTCTCTTGATCTGCGCTCGGGATACTGGCAAGTACCAATGGCTGACGACGCTCGACCGAATACCGCCTTCGTCACACCCGACGGCTTGTACGAGCTCAACGTCATGCCAATTGGTCTATGTAATGCACCTGCGACCTTTCAGCGCATGATGGACACCATTCTGCGCAACTCGAAATGGTACACGTGCTTGTGTAACCTCGACGATGTCGTTGTCTTCGCTCCGGATTTCTCCACGCATCTCCAACGTTTGAAAGAAGTTTTCGCACTTGTGAGCAATGCCGGCTTGCAACTAAATCTGAGGAAGTGCCGCTTTGCAGCACGGCAACTCACCATCCTTGGGTACGTCGTGTCCAAGGACGGTATTCTTCCTGATCCAGCCAAGCTTCAAGCCGTGGCCGAATTCCCCAAACCTGCGTCCATCAAAGATCTGCGTAGTTTTGTGGGCCTGTGCTCATACTTCCGACGTTTCATACGAAACTTTGCGACGATCATATCACCCTTGACGAAGCTCCTTGGAGGTAACGGGCCCCTTAATTCGTGGTCATCCGAGTGTGACGACGCGTTCGCAAAGCTCCGCCATTTGTTGACGTCTCCTCCCATTCTACGCCCCTACGACCCTACGGCCCCAACGGAGGTGCACACGGACGCCAGCGGTGTAGGCCTCGGCGCTGTCCTGGCGCAGCGCAAACCCGGATTTCCTGAATATGTCGTAGCATATGCAAGCCGTACGCTCACGAGAGCTCAGACAAACTGCACCTTCACGAAAAAAGAGTGCCTGGCAATCGGCTGGGCCCTTACAAAGTTTCGATCTTATTTGTATGGTCGCCTATTCGATGTTGTCACCGACCATCATGCACTATGCTGGCTGTCATCATTGAAAAATCCCTCAGGCCGTCTCGCCCGTTGGGCTCTTCGCTTACAAGACTACGACATCCGCGTACTGTACCGCAACGGACGCCAGCATGCTGACACCGACGCCCTCTCGCGCTCCCCTCTACCTGAAGACGACGTGCCCCGCTCAGTAACCTCAATTGCTGTTGCCATCGATGTCGACATCCTCGCTACCGAACAGCGAAAGGATAATTGGATCGCCCCGCTGATCGACTAGCTCTCTGATCCATCCGCAACACCATCCAAGCGTGCCTTGCGTCGTCGAGCTCACCATTTCGCCATCCTTCGACGCCGTGGCGAGAAGGCCCCGTCGGGGACTACCTCGTAGTTCAGATCGGTCACGCGTCACAACATTTTGTAGGGTGCAAATTAGCGACTGAGCCGTTTTTCTGACAATCCCTGGCGTCGAACTGGAGTCCACACCCAAACTTGGACACCTAGATGATAGTCAACTTGTCGATGGAAAGCGTCGTAGTGGCATGTGTCTGTACTCTGCTGGTGCGTGATGTGTAGGCGTGCTATCTGGTATGCTTCTTCGGCGTACTGGATAAGCTGCAAAGCGTCAGGCATGATCAAAGCGCCGCGATTGTGTGGAAGCATCGCACCCAGCATGGTCTCAACATCACATCCATAGACAAGACGGCAAGGCGTGAATCCCGTAGTTTCCTGGATGGCAGTATTGTACGTGAATGTGATTGATATGTGGGGTTTAACGTCCCAAAACCACCATTTGATTATGAGAAACGCCGTAGTGGAGGGCTTACGTGAATGTGACGTATGGTAGCACCTGGTCCAAGGTCTTATGCTGGACATCAATGTATACGTGGTTAACATGTCAGCGATGGTTTTGTTGAATCGCTCTGTCAAGCCGTTTGTCCGTGGATAATATGACGTGGTCTTGCGATGGCTCGTGCAGCTGAGCTTGAATACGTCATGAATGAGCTGGGCTGTAAATCTGTCTGTGATTACGCACAGACAGATTTACACACACTCAGACAGATCACGCACAGACAGAAGTGTCTGTGATTACGCACGATCGGGAGCGATGTCGAAAAATGATCTGGTTCATAAAAAAATTGGGCAACATCGGAAGCCGTAGCATGTTGTAGTGCCTTTGTTTCAGCGTACTTCGTCAAATAGTCTGTGGCTAGTACAATCCACTTGTTGCCGGCAGATGACAGCAAAAAGGGCCCCAGTAAATTCTGTCCTATTTGATCGAATGGCACCCTAAGCAGTTCGATTGGTTGAAGAAGGCCCGCGGGCTTCAGTGGCGGGGATTTGCGGCGTTGAATTCCCGGCAGCTTTTCACGTATCGCTCAATGGATGCGGAAAGCTTAGGCCAGTAGTACGCTTGTCGAACTCGAGGGAGAGTTCGAGAGGAACCAACTGACCAGATGTGGGCTCATCGTGGCAGGTGAGAAGAATGTCCTCACACATGTCAGTTGGCACGACTAAAGAATAGGTTCTCTCTTTGCCGTTGGAGTTTTTCTTATACAGAACCCCATCTTGCAGGCAGAATGACGAGAGACCTCGAGAAATACATCGAGGCATGGAAGAGTTACGTCCTTCAAGGTTTTCGATAACTGCGCAGATTTCATCGTCCGCGCGCTGTCTTGTAATCAGATCTATTGTAGTAAGGGCCCCAAGGAAACCACCGTCATCCTCGGTGTCGTGGCCACAAACTTCGACAAGGGCGCGAGACATTGAATGGGCATCTTAGTGCTTGCGGCCCGATTTGTAAGTGATAAAGAAATCGAATGCCTACAGACGAAAACTCCATCGTGCCAGTCACTTGCACGGGTCCCGTAAGTTAGCTAACCAGGACAACAAATGATGGTCTGTCACTACCTTCAAGTGGCGTCCATAAAAATAAGGCCAGAGTTTCATCTTGGCCCATACAACAGCGAGGCACTCTTTCTCTGACGTGGAGTAGTTGACCTCGGCGCAGGAAAGAGTGTGGCTAGCATACACTATCACTCGCTCCATCCGCTTTTGTAGTTGGATGAGGACAGCACCAAGACCCACGTTGCTGGCGTCAGTATGAATCTCAGTATCAGCATCTTGGTCAAAGTCAGCGAGGACTGACCGTGTCTGCAAATGCTCCTGTAGTTCAAAGAAAGCTGCGTCCTGTTTTTCCTCCCAGACGAATGGCACCTCTTCATGAGTGAGTCGAGTGAGCGGTTCAGCAATGCTAGGAAGATTGGCTATAAATTGGCAATAGTACATGCAGAGCCCTAGAAAGCGACGTACTGCCTTCTTATCATGTGGAACAGGAAACGACGCCACGGCGGTGCTTTTGTCAGGGTCTGGTCGAACAATTCGCACTGAAAATATGACCGAGAAACTTCTGTTCTTTATAACCAAAGTGACATTTTTCTGGCTTCAGCATCATGTTACCAGAGCGGAGTGCTTCCAGCAGAGTCTGCAGACGCTTGAGGTGCTCCTCAAAGGTCACAGAAAACACGAGAACACCATCCATATAAACTAGGCACGTGTGCTACTTTATACTGGTAAGGACAGTGTCCATCATTCTCTGGAATGTTGCAGGTGCGAAACAGAGGCCGAAGGGAAGCACCTTGAATTCATATAGGCCATCTAGTGTAACAAAGATGGTTTCTGCACAATCTTGTTCATCAACTTTAATCTGCCAGTAGCCACTTTTCAAGTCCTTTGATGAAAAATACTTGGCTCGCCGCAGTCTGTCGACGGCATCATAAAAGCGGGTCAGTGGATAGACGTCTTTTTTTAGTCACGGTGTTAAGTTTTCTGTAGTCTACGCAGAAGCGCAGTGATCCATTTTTTTCTTTACGAGAACGACCGGCCATGACCAGGGACTCTTGGAAGGTTAGATAACGTCATCTTGCAGCATCTTCTCGACTTGTGCATTTATTACATCATGTTCCTTTGCAAAACGCGGTAAGGGTGTTGTTTTATGGGCAAGGCATCGGTATACATAATTATTTAGAGTTTGGTGATCAGTGTCTGACGAACCTCCAAGTTGGATGCGAAGCACTCTTCAAATTTATATAGCAGTTCACGTAGCTCAGTCTGTTGTTGTTCAGAGAGGGTCAAATTGACATCAGCTTTGGCAAGTAACGAAGTCACATGCCTTGCTGTTGGCCGAAGCCCATTGTCGGTTGATGTAGATGCGAAACATTCAGCAATGTCTGCGACAGGGTAAGCGAAAGCGATGGCCGTGTGACAAAACAAGTGCCGGTGCTCATTACTGAGATTAGTCACAAGTAGGGCAGAGTGTCTGTCATGAAGGGTGACGAGGCTGCGTGCAGCACAGACACATGGCGCAAACAAAAGTGACAAGTTGCTTTCGGCGACAACCTCACCATCCCGTAACTTGTCGGACACCACATTAACTAGGATGCTAGAACGTAGAGGCAACGTGATACTGTCGACAGAAACGCGAAACGTACTGTCGCGGCTGCCGTCAGATTTTTCGGCAGATCCATCTGTCGAAAACGTCACGGTATGCTCCCGAAGATCGATAACAGTGCCGTGCTCCTGTAAAAAGTCAACTTCCAGGATTAGGTCTCGGGAACAGTCACGAAGTATGAGGCAGCTGGCGAAAAACGTACATCCCCGAATGCTCAACCTGGTAGTGCACATGCCGATTGGGAAGACTACATGCTCGCCGGCAGTACGAATTTGTTTGGTACCAAGGCGTAACAACTTTTTTTTTGTGCACCGCTACTTTTCGGCACATGATTGAATAGTCCGCACCTGCATCCAATAATGCACTAACATCGTGGTGACCATCCACTACCACATGTATCTCGAAAAAAAATCTGCTTCCGGCTTTCGTTGCTGTCATCGGTGAATCGATGTGGGTTCGTGCTTGCGTCGATGGGAGGCCTTGCTTGCGTCGAGTGTCAGCGGACTCGCTCCCTAAGGTCCCTGTTGCTAGTTTTCCCGCCTAGTACTTGGCGAGCGCACCTGCGCCACCCATGGGAGGCTCCGAAAATTGGGAGAAGATCGTCTTGGGGATGGGGCTGCCACTGCCGCGGCCGTGGCATGCGCTGTTGTGAGAGGTAATCATGGTACGCATGTTTTGCAATCCTCATAAAGGTGCTCCTAATTCGTAGCAGAGCTTCTAACACAGGTGCCGGAAAATTATAAAAAAGCCTCAAAGTTTGTTCCCCATTTTTGGCAGGTTATGTATGTTAACACCACCAAGAATCTGGGCAGTTAGAATGACATTACAAAAAAAAATGCCACTTCATGGTGTGCAAATATTTGCAGAGAGATAGATAAATACTTGCAGAAACCAAATATCTCAATTTTAAAAATGAATTTTTTTGTCACTTTTTGGTCCCAAAGACCAGTCTGCCCCCTCAGGCTGGAACATAATGGGGCAATTTCAATATTCCTATTATAACAAACATTCAAGATAGAACATCACGGCGAAATTTCGATTTCAACGTTCATTTAAACAGTTTAAGCGGAGATCTCAAACAGTCTCTAAATAACCCTTTAGTTTACCGGCCTAATTTGTTTGTACCAAGTCGCCAAAAAAACCGTTTCAGGGTCCCCTTTAAAGGATCGTACTGCAAGAACGAAAAAACAATCAGTGCATATACCTCCTACTGAAAATCTCCGACGAAATCATACAATGACATACTTGATTTCAGCCTTTCCTGGCCTCCAGGCAGAAAATAACTGTGAATGCAGCACTCCCGGTATTCGAAAATCGCAATTAGCCAGTAAGCACCACTAACCCCTGTTGCAAAGAACACGTCCGAGAGCAGCGGCATAGGCAGTGCTTACAGCGCCTACTGCGATTCGTGTATAAAAGAACATGAGCGGACCGGGCCTCAAGTACTGTCGCTGACAATTACCCAATGTAAAAATAACCTATTTTCCAAACTAAGTTGCTAAGCGATTCAATATTTGATCTAACAATAGCAGCTGCCCACTGCCTTCGCTGGCGCTTCATCTACGCTCGTAGCCAGGAATATTTTACAAGAGGCACTTGCTGAAGGCCTTGACTATTCCCGAGAAAATATAACGAACACGGATAATAACGAAATATCGAACAACGAAATGAAAAACAGTCTTGCAATAGATATAGCATTACAAAAAACCGTTATAACGAATTTTCTGATATAACAAACATACTTTCTTGCAACATGCACTTTGTTATACAGTCGAACCCTTTTATAAGAGACATTGATATAAAAGACCAATGGGTTTAAAGGGACACTAAATCCAACTATCATGTCGACATTTATTCTTGAAACAGCGGTCCAGAAACCTCATAGTGTTACTTTTGCCCCAAAGAAGGGCTTATTTTAAAATAAAATCAAATTTTAGAAGTCCGCATCAGGTTAGCGCACTTAAAATTACCCGCCGGACCATCTCGCATCACTGTTGCCGTGCACAACGTTGCCCTGCTTTACTGTATGGCCATTGACACTAGTAGCAGCAAAACAAAAGCAGCGCGAACCACAGCAGAAGCAATGGCTGCTATTGGCTCCGAGATGGCAGACATGTTTTGGCTCAACTGGGCCCCACTAGATGGCACGAACTGTCCAGTTTAACCAGGCGAAAATTGAATTTTTTAACCACTCACGACATTCCTCGTAGTAACGGCCGGCGTTCCTTTTTTTTTTCACAAATCAAACAAAAACGAACGAGAAGCATTTCATTACATCTCTTGATGCACGAAAGGTCATTTATTTAGAGCAGCTAGTTCGATTACTGATGATTAATTGTAAGCGATTTGTCTGACGTCATCGGGATCATTTTGAGAATTTCCTACAGTAATGCATACGTTCACGTGCATTCACCTAAACCTCTTGCTAAGTAGGGCACTGCTGTTGATAAAATTGTCATTTTGGAAGTCGTCATACATTGAGTTTTTACTCTCACGTAAATTGTTATGTAACTTTAGTGTCCGTTTAAAAGACACCAGTGTGCCTGCAGTAAAATATTGTTTTATAAAACTAGGAAAATGCACACATGGTATCCTGCTTATAGGAGACACCTCATATAAAACACAAAAACTGCTGTCTGGCACACGCCTCTTATAACGGGGTTTAACAGTTCAGAAGTTCGCGTGTATCTATTTTCGATGAAGCACCCCTCTGATGAAGCATCCCGATGAAGCACCTAACAAAAAAATAAGTTCGTTATGTGGAAATTCCTTGCAGCGGTTACTCATAACACTGTCTATTGCAAGATCGTTTTTCATTTCCTTCGTTATAACCGATATTTCATATATTCGTGTTCGTTATATTGAAGTTCAAACGTATACAACACTGAACAAGTGTCGTCATCACTGGTCACAAGGCAAAAGAAAGCTTTAAAATACAACGTCCCCACTTGAGTGCACGTGCGACAATCTGCATGAAAAGCAAGCACCGTTTCCGTACGCTAGATCAACACATCTGATGCTTTTCGTTGTAAAGCGACGACAAAACTGACAAAGAAAACGGTACCCCTGATGAGTCATTTGGTCCCCCGGTTTTTTTTCCCTTCCTCGAGCATTTCCTCAGACATGTTCTTTTTCCTGGCCTCTTGCGTTTCTTCTTGGAAGAGTTGTTCGTTGCACTGTTCCCTTCTTCAGGCAGCACGTGCTCAAGTTCTACGGCGAGCCCTAATGATGTGGATGGCATGCCTCAAGGGAGAAAAAAAGAAATACTGCCTCAGTCGTATGAAACATGTCGGTCATTCAAGAGGACCACAAAAAAAAGAACTGTGCTGAGGCAGAGAGAAACGTTTGCTGCAAAACAATCGAGCCTCAAAATTTAATTCTGCACAATACTTGGTGCACATGGCGGGCAAAAATAGGCAAAGCAAGTGTTCACTAACGACTCAGATGTTTGTTGAATGAAAACAGAAAGGAAACACCAGCTCAAACGAAATGCATGTTTACCACAGCACAACAATTCAAAGGCCTTGCAAAGATGCAAAAGCAAAGAAATAATATTGAAGAGCATGCAAAGAAAAGTATGCAGGCTAAAGCTACCCTGCCGCAAAAATGTAATCTTGCTTCACGATATCGCAACTGAAGGAGAGCTGATGCAGCTACACCAGCAATCTTTATGACGGGACATTCCGTTGTATCGGTTGCTGTGTCATCTTTATGCGTATACCAAGCTGTTGTCTTAGCCTATATAAGCTGGCAATGGAGCACTTTCATGCTGCGCGAAGGCACCACAAAATTACTTTACTGACACCTGAAAATAAAGGCCTTTGAAGCCGTTTATTTCTCCGTCTTCTTGGTGTCATTTTCATGCCAATAAAATTTCAATCAAAGCAAATTTAATTTGTTTACCTCATTATCTTAATTTTTATTACGGCTCTCAACTGTACTGCGTCCTTGTTTTCCTCCACCCCTGCCAGCAAAGGACTTAGATCAAAATACCGATGCTTCTATTCTATCTCATGAAATAACCAGTGTTGTACCTGCTACCGGAAAAGAATGCAACAAAGTGCATTTCTCGTTACATTAAAAAAATGGAACACGTTACGGCCCAGTCTTACCAATAAGAAACGTTAATCCGCTATTAATTAACCACCGATATCCTGGAAATGTAGAAATAAGATCCATACGTCTATGTCTATTGATAACATCTAATCAACATCCCCATGATGTACCATTTTTACAGTCTAGAGAGCCGACGTATTATTAACGTCGCATGCACTTCTCCCTTACACAAAAACTAGATGTTGCAAATGATGTCGCCTGTACGTGCTCAAAACATCAAATGCATCACAGAAGTTTCTGTCATCTAAAACCCCTTAAGATGAATCTTATAACACTAAATTTATTCTGACACGTAAAATATAGAAAGTACTTGGAAATAAATTGACATGTAATGTTCAAGCGTACGTAATATGCATAAACTTACATGTGTGACCATAAAATTAGCATGCGTGGCGTTAGTGCTGCTGTACATGATAGCACGAAATCATGCACACTGAAGGTGCTTTTAGGTGTGAAGCACTTTAGGTGCCTGTGTGGTCGTCGCTTGGCATACAATTAGAAAAGAGGTAGCAAGCAAGAATTAGAAAGAGATGGAAAAAGAAGAAAAGTAGAAAGGGCAAGAGAAATAGATAATTAGAGGAGCAATAAAGACAGAAAAAAACTGAAAAGAAAGAGAAGAGACAAGAGATAGCTCAAAAAAAAAAAAACAAGGCAGACTTCCCCTCTTTCTTCAGGCTTCTTGGCACCACTAGTGCAAAGCTGCCTTAATTTATGTTTTTAACCCCCGTACTGCCCCGTTTGAGCAAACATACAAGGTTGACCACATCCAGAATTCAAGTTAGTAAATCCAGAATGTTTATTCAACCTCACGATGGAAACATATATGTCCTCTGATCAAAGTAACAATAAACACACTAACGATTTTCTTAAAATTATGTATGCAACACCAGCTTCTTCATTCAAGGGCTTCAATACAAGCTAGAATGAGGTGTTCATCTTGGATATAGATAAGCATGCAGGGCATGGCTGCCCTTTGATGCAAAAAAATGTTGGAGAGAGTCCAAAGGTATGTTCTTTCTGGAAATGCTATGCATAAATTCAATATAACCTTACTCTACAGTTTACACATCACACTCTAAATGAAAACACGGGTGTCGAGAACACTAAAAAGAATGCCGGGGTGCCTGAGAATACATTGAATATATTTTTAATACCACCGCATTAAAACTTATTTTGGTTTCGGTATCAAAGGTAGGCTTTGCTGTGACGTGTAAAGTCTTCCCGTGATGTCACGGGCAAACTGCAACTCTTGAAAGATGCGCCTGCTATCCTTTGCTGTCAGTCACACGTGGTTCATGATGAGTGACAGTTGTCCAGCACCCCCAAAAAGTGATTTCTGCAATTTAGACTGCATGCTAGACGCAGATTTCGCAAACCTACTGAGCTATTTCGAAACGGCATAACACTATGATGGTGGTGGAGCTGCTTTGCACATGCTGGGAGGCATGGGCATAGCCAGGGGGTGGAACAACGAGCCCATGCTCCCCCCCCCCCTCCAAATTTTTTTTCACCATAGCACAGAGAGGGAAAAGTGACCATTTCAAAGGGGTGCTCTTCCAGAAATAAAGGTAGCAATAAAAAATAAAAATAAAAAAGCTAGCAATGCGCGCAGGTGACAGCATAGAAGTACTTACACACACTTCGCTAGAAAGCTAGCAATGCAGGAGCAATGGCCGCCGGAGATCACGGGCTCAGTAACAAAACTTCGCAGCACCACTATTCCATGAGCGCCCAAATTCTCACCAGACGTTTATGTGCACGGAGAGTGCAACATTTATTTATCGTCGACTTCGCAAATCACGACAACCGAAATGAGGTACTCGAAAGCAAAGACACTTTCACCTTTGACAAAACACCACACGCAGACGAGAACAACATAAAATAAACTCAAGGCACAGCGCTGATGCACCGCATTTTAACATCGCAATCTAAAATAGGAGTAGTTTCAACAGAAACCCGTACATACGCACATGCACTTTTAGCCCGCTACCATCTTTGCCAGTGTGATAATGATGACAATAGTGAGACCATTTTTTTTTTGTTACAGTGTACTAAACTGTACCTTTGTAGCGGGCGGGCACTATGTAATAATAAATAAATATTACAGTAAAACAAAAAAAAGCTGAAAAACGGCAAACGGGCACTTTTATTTTTTTTACTGCTTGCGGCGTGGTACGCGTGATTAGTTAGGATACTCACGTCTAGTTCGTACCTTCTGCCGCTAGGCCCGTAACCTACGAGCGGCGTGGCTCTAGTCAGCACCTGTTCACTCAACTTCAGTGATTGTGGTGATGTTTTGGCCAACACAGCCCTCATATTGCATAATTTTTATGCGAAATACTTCAAAAATACCTATACTAAAAGTCATTCAGAAACATAGGTTGCCCTACTTAATTCTACCGGTTTCCACGTTTGTCAACCAGTCTGCATTAAATACTTAACCTGCTCACACGACCAGCCATCTAAGCAAAACTATAGTTACATACGCATATATTTCATTAGTTAATCACAGAATCAACATAATGCAGGCCTTCTTATTCCAATGCCATCGGCAAAGTAGCAAAAAAAACAGGTTATGTAGGTAGCACCACCAACAGCGAGCGGTTGAATGAGAGCGGAGACACGCGCTCCTGTAGAAACCCCGCCATCTGGGCAAATCAGGAGTACAGTTGGTCGTGCCTGCTAGGCCTACTTCTAGCACATTTCGAGCAGGCTCTTGTCACCCGGCATTTGTTTCCGATTTGCCCACTCTGAGCAGATTTTCCCCCATCTTTTTCGCTGCAAGGAAAGATCAACAGGAAAGTATGTTTCTGAATATGCGCCGTGGTATTGCTTGTGTAGCATTCGTAGTTGAAAGTTAACGTGTTGTCGTACGCAGGCAGTGATGCCAACTATGCCTTCAGTGTTTCGTGGTGAACAATGAAGGCATAGTCCAAATATACCCGTGTTTCCAAATATACCTGTGTGTCGCGGTATTGCATGAGTAGCGTTAGTAGCTGCTGTAGTTGGCGTACTTCGCGGGCAGAGATGTGAATGCATTGATACTTTGAGTGTTTCACGTGTTAGTCACAAAGAAGTGTGTGTAGTGCACATGTCAAGCTTTTAATCACGAAAGGCTTTTTTGCTTGTTACTTTGTAGTGTCGTACTGGTGTTATAATGTCACAATTTATTTCTCACAGTCATGTTCGGAAAAACGCCCGTTGTGAGGTTGACAGTCTGTTTGAAGCTTTAGCAGGGTGCGACTCTCTAGCGTCACATGCATGGGTTCATGGCAGCCCAGATACGATTGCATATCTATACCAACCAATACAAATGTTCATATATATATATATATATTATTTTGAACATGAAAATAGAGCTAAGGTCAACGAAGGAATAACATGGGGAATATAATCACAGTGTACAAAATATCACTAAATAGGTCACTTGCACTTACAAATTTATTACAAATGTAAAGCTTTAAGTATCAGACTTCTATATAGCTGCCCCCTCCCCCTGGACACAATCTTGTAACTGCCTTTGACAATTGTCATCTGAGAGGAAATCAGGCTGTTGGCCAAATCAGGCTATTAGCTTGATTGAATATTTAAGTTGGTGTCACTTCTTGCCTCTCAATCAATTATTTCTTTGACTTTCTCAAAGGTGCTGTGCAAAAGGTTCACCCTGCAAATGAATTCATCATAGAGGCAGCCGTTTGAGAAAGGTTGTGTCATGCCCCAGCAAGGCACAGGAATGCAGCAAGAGGTACCGTAAAAACCGGAATATAGGTCGAATTTTTTTTCAAAGAGACGCGATGAAAAGTCGACCCCCGTCTTATATACCGGTCATTGGCAGAAAACTTATGGAAGTCTTGCAACAATGGGTTGACAAAAGTCGGTAGGCTCCATTGCCATCGTGAGCATCAGCAACAGCATCGTTGGGCGGCCGCGACGCCCATTTTGCGTTTTGTTTGTCCCGATTGCGAAGCAAGGGTGGCTGCGGTGGTTTTGCGCTGTTTCATTATCCCCATCTGAGGCTATCTCCTTCAATATGAGTGGCAGCCGACGTCAGTTCACGATGTGCTTCAAGAAAAAAGTCATCGAATATGCGGAAGCCCACGGCAACCTGGCGGCACAACGAGAATTCGGCCCGACGGAGAAGAGCATCCGATACTGGAGGAGCCAGAAACAGCGCATCATAAGTTGCAGCAACCAGAAGAAAACGTCGTTTCGTGGACGGACTGCAGTTCACCCCGAACTGGAAACGGCACTCGTCGAGTTCGTACGGGAGCTGCGCGCAAGGTCGCTACCCGTGACAACGGAGTGCATCCGCGTGAAAGCGCTCGAGATTGCGCGCGACTCGGGGCTCACGAGGGCGCAATTCAAGGGCTCGCCATCGTGGGTGCGCCGATTCATGAAGCGGAAGGGCCTTGTTCTGCGGCGGCGTACTTCAGTGTGCCAAAAACTACCCGCAGAGTTCGAGCACAAGCTTGTGGAGTATCAGCGCTTCGTCATCGAGCTTCGTCGACAGCGTTGCTACATGATGGGCCACATGGGCAACGCTGACGAAACTCCGGTCTGGTTCGATATGCCATCGAACACGACTGTGACCGAGAAAGCAGCGAAGCAAGTGAAGCTATTGACAACGGGCAACGAGCATTCGCGGTTTACCGTGATGCTCGCGTGTACAGCAGACGGAAAGAAGCTGCCTCCTTATATTATTTTTAAAAGGAAAACGCTACCGAAGGAGGACTTCCCTCGGGATGTGATCGTGAGGGCAAGCGAGAAGGGGTTCATGAACGAATCCCTCATGCTTGAATGGATCCGGCTCGTGTGGAACCGGCGACCCGGTGCCCTTTTTCAACGACCGAGCATGCTGGTGCTCGACTCTTATCGCGGTCACCTCACGGCCGATGTGAAGCGATCGCTGTCCGATGGCAAGACGGATCTTGTTGTCATCCCCGGGGGACTGACATCTATACTCCAGCCACTGGACGTTGTGCTGAACAAGCCGTTTAAAGGTCGCGTGCGCGAGCTCTACAGTGAGTGGATGCTGGGAGACAATCCCAAGACCCCCGCTGGCCGCCTACGGCGTCCACCGCTCGCAACCGTTTGTGGCTGGGTGTCGTCAGCCTGGAAATCCCTCCCGGAAGAGATGGTTCGCAAATCCTTCCGCAAATGCTGCATCAGCAACGCGTTAGACGGCACAGAGGACGATGCACTCTGGGACATCGCTAGTGAAAAACAAACATCATCCGACTCGAGTTCGGATGAGTCCGAGTAACTTCGTGACCTCCTAGCATTGAACAGTGTCTAAATAAAAATGAATGTTACCACAGTGCAGCTAGTTGCGTTGCGTTTTTATCAAGGTAAGGGTGTGCCGCGATACTTTGCGATTTTTTTAAATTTCTTTTTTTACGATTCGAAGTTTTGGGGGGTCGTCCTATATTGCGGTCCGACCTATAGTCCGGTTTTTACGGTAATAAATCTGCTATGCATTTTGCAGTAAGCTTAAAGGGCCGCTCACTAGGCCCCATACCGAATTTTAGTTAGACAGTGGAAGTTGTTGGGTATCCGATGAGGAACATTTTGCCAAAAAAGTTTTTCAAATCGGTTCATCACGAACGGAGAAAACAGGTTTTTTGAAGCGGCGGGGAACGAGGATGAGAGGAGGCGAGCTCGAAACCCTTGCCGCTCCTCGGCGTAGCCTTTGTAAGCCAAATCTCTTTCCCACGCTCTCCAGCATCTGACCAAGAGGTGACGTGCGCATGACGTGCCCAAACAAGTCCAACCCCCGAGCACGCGAGCAGCGTTGCTTTGTTGACCAGCGTTATTTTGTGGTCTTTTGCCTGTTTCTGCGGGATGGTTTGGAAACGCTGGCTTAGAAGCGGTAGAGTAGATGAGCACATTGAGTGCGCGAACGCATAGGAGCATTCCACGGCGGTCGGCTGCTCAATGTGCTGACCGCGGGGACACGAACGCATGCGAAACGCTGACACATTAGCCCCGCATATCGTAGCATTTCACGGGGAAAAAATGAAAAAATATCGCACACAATTTTTATTGCGTCTCATTATTTATTTCAAGTATTATTAGTCCGTTAAAGCAACAATTACATAAACTACACATGTTGTGTGAAATAATTTTTGCCATGTCACGTGGTATACTGTTGACAGCGTCAGAGCAATGTCGTGACGTAGAGGACTAAAGTCATTGCTTTGCTGTCTACGTAGAGCCATTCCTATGCCCGCGTCATGCCCTCACTCTCTACGCGTGCACCGGCAGAGGGGAGGGGGAGCAGCGTTCATATTGAAAGTTGCCCCATTTCCGCGGCGCGTAGCGTTGCAAGTTTTGGCAGACGTGATCATGAACGCCTCGTCTACACATTGCTCTTGTCAGCTCAAAATTGTCAAACCTGGTGAGTGGCCCTTCCATGGAACTGACAGCTAATTTCTACAGTGCGCAGTTTTTTTCTGTTGTAATCAAAGCTCATTGGTTTCAGTATCCTGTCAGTGTGATGTAATTGAAAAACACTGTAAAAAATTTTGTGTCTGCTGTGTGGATTAGTTCGTGCTTGGAAAACGAGCTACAAAAGTGATGTGCGAGCATGATAACGGTCATATGCCAGCATTTGTGTAAGTTAATAGGCTATATCAGTAGTGCTGCTCATCCAGTGGAGGCACCTATTTATGGTAAAACTAGTATACAGCTTTTCGAATCTCATATAAAGACTACAGTATATGTAATCCCTCTTAAGGTTGCCTACAAAAGCACTCGAGTGCATCTCCATGCAATCTCGGACACCACAGTTCACAACAAGTGTGCTGCTTTACTGTTGCCATGAGGGCAGCTTTTCTTTCTAGATTATTTTATCTCATTATGCTATGGAATAAATAAACTGTACATGGCTGTGTGGCATAAAGACCACAGTTTTAAAGAACAAGTATAATGCATTAAATGACAAGAAAATGCATACATATATCAATTTTGTGTCGCATAGTACCAAGCCATCCCCGCATAGGCGGTACATGCATTTTTTTTAATTTTATGTTGCACTTTATGCTTCCTACTTAAATCACAAGGGGCATGATCGAAACAGTTACGAAAGTTAGTTTTCATTTGCACTAGAATCTTGTGACATGTTCTGATGTATTGTTGATCCCTTTATTGGTTATGTTTCTCATCATACTTGGACGTTAAGTCGCCTCTGAGAAATTCCGAGCAAGATGAATGTTATCGGGATAGCTTTATAACACAATGTGGCAGACAATTACGCATACACTGAATACTCAAGTTTGTGTCCAGTATAGCTTTTATCTGCTGCACTGTTGTACGAGAACATCACTTTCTTTTGTAGTAGGATGTTTCGAAACTGACACTTACAATGAAGCACAAATTAGTGAAACGTCTTTGTATGTATTGATACTCGTAAGACCCGAGGGCATTCCAAATTGCTTTTTAGGTTCTAGAACTAGCTATACTTACATATGCTGAAATGAGTAACATCGTTATTGCTAATGTATGCATTAGTCATCTGCATTTGCTGTGTTTCTGAAGTAGGCATCATCTTTTTCAATTCTTCTGTAAGTTCAGGAGTGCAGCATCACAATTTAGGCCGAGCATTTTTTCTCATGATAATATAGAGTATCAGTACTGTTGGTGTGCTTTTGCTTGAATGTCTTATAGTATTTCTTTTCACTGTTTCTGGATAGCTTGTACTGATTCTCTTTTTTCTTGTATTCTTAGGATCAACTGCTTGTGATGAGTAGCCATGGTGCATTATGAAGCTTCCAAGAGGAACTTCTTTTCAAGAGGAACTTCGTTGAATATTTTCGTGCAGCAATTTTTCATTCACATCACTTGAAGCATTCAAAGAGACTTTCATTGAACTTTTGTACATTCTCATAACTTTGAACTTTCAAGGGAAACTTCGTCGAGGATTTTTCGTCAGCAATTTTTTATTCACATCACTTTGAAGCTTTCAAGGCGAACTTCATTGTAGACTGTTGTACAGTAATTTTTTATTCACATAACTTTAGGCTTTTAAGGGGAGCTTCGTTGAGCAATTTTTCGTTCACATCACTTCAAAGCGTTCAAAGTGAACTTCATTGAAATTTTGTACATTCTCATAACTTTGAAACTTTCAAGGGGGACTTCGTGGAAGATTTTTGGTCAGCTATTTTTTATTCACATCACTTTGAAGCATTCAAGGTGAACTTTATTGTAGACATTTTTGTACAGTAATTTTTCATTCACATAACTTCAGGCTTTTAAGGGGAACTTCGTTGACCAACTTTTCATTCACATCACTTCAAAGCGAACTTCACTGAACTTCTGTACATTCTCATAACTTTGAAACTTTCAAGGGGAACTTTGTTGAAGATTTTTGGTCAGCAATTTTTTTTTCACATCACTTCGAAGCGTTCAAGGTGAACTTTATTGAAGACTTTTGTATAGTAATTTTTCATTCACATAACTTTAAGCTTTCAAGGGGAACTTCATTAAGCAATTTTTCATTCACATCACTTCAAAGCATTCAAAGTCAATTTCATTGAATTTTTGTACATTCTCATAATTTTGAAACTTTCAAGGGGAATTTCGTCAAAGATTTTAGGTCGGCAATTTTTCATTCACATCACTTCGATGCGTTCAAGGCAAACTTCATTGAATAATTTTGTACTATAATTTTTCATTCACATACCTTGACTTACATTCAATGATCGATTTAATTTTATGTTCAATAAATGTGTTTGAAAATAATGTGCTGTCTGCCGCAATAAATCTCTAAGGTTTTAAGGACCCAGCATAAACATGCAGGTTAGACGGCAGCTTGTGCTTGATGATAATGTCAGGCTGTTTGGGCTTTCTTTACCAAATATTGCTAAAACTTTGTGAATGAGAACTTTTTTTCTATGCACATCCTCAGGCTTCCTGCGTGTATAGTGCTGCGTGCCAGACGCCTGCTCTCTCACTGCAGTCTGGCTCTTAGCTGGTGTGGTATACTTACAGAAAGCATCAACGGCGTGAAACTGGCCTTATTAAGTTTGATGACTGACAGAAATCCGGCCAGCTTCACGTCTTTGATGCTTTACCGCATGTAGTTGGTGTGTTAGAGCTGCAGTCCCATGGCAGTCTTGCTCATCGCTGCTCGGGTGTACTTTATAGAGTTCGGTACCCACTATAATGTAAAGCCGAGCACCTATGAGCAAGAATGCCGTGGGACTGCAGGTCTAACACATCTACTACATGCGGTAAGTGCGAACAGTGCATGAAAAAGCTTTTATTTAATAAATGGCAATGTCTGTGTATATCTATTGAATGTCCACTGAGTGTCCATGTGCAACGTACCTACAACCTTACTCGGACGAGCATTTTATAGTTGAGCGTACATCTAATCTTCGTAATTGGGATTTCTATGAATATATAAAAGACGTTTACAATGTCCATGAGAAACATACCATAGATGTCGATACAATATTTGTGGTCCACTGATCGAGTTGTTACCAGAAAAAAAATAACGAACATTACTTCTGCAGTTACACCACAGTCATAAATTCTGATCAGTGAACCTACAACAGCTACTCAATGAAACTAATATTCAAATAACACATCCAAGTTGTCTCTCAAACCAAAATTTGACCCCTAATACCAACTGAACAAGAATAATTGGCACGAAATGCCGCATCTTCAAAGTAGTGCAGTTGCTTGAAGTTGCTTCGTTACATGTGGTGACTTGTAACTCACATGGCACATGGTGAAGCTATTTTTCAGAATGGATCAGTAACAGAAAGTGATCAATTTTGCAGAGGCTCTCCAAAATCCTCCAAACACCTTTTGAGAGCATCTGTTGTTATAGATAATATTTGGCATTTAACCTGCCAAAACCATGACACCATTATGAGACATGCAGTAGTGGAAGGGCACCAGAAATTTTGACCACCTGGGGTTCTTTATAGTGCGCTGACATCGCACCGTACAGGGGGCCTCTACCATTTCGCTCCCCATCTAAATGAGACCACTGCGGCCAGGAGCTAACCCGCAGTCCTTGGGTCAGCAGCCAATCCCATCATAGAGGCACCTTTAAATAGTTTAGATGATTGACAAATGCACTCGAGGGGGTAGTGTAGGGGCCTTAGGTCAATTATAAGGGCTCTACACTTGCTCTAATTTATTGTGACTTTCTGAAACTCGCGCATAACTGAAGTTGACAATGCGCCACCACACCGAGGGTGACGCAGTACTGTTGGGCACTGGAGGATGTTGGCACAAATGCACGTGAGCTGAAAGCAATGATGAAACGCAAACTTCAAAACAAAGCAGTCCAACTACAGCACAAAGTCTCTTAATATTCACCCCAGCCAAACCCCATGTACTACTACACTTCCAGGTTAAGAGCTGACCAGCAGCAAAACACTCACTGGAAACTGTTTCGTGCTTGTCCTGACACACTGCAAACTCCTCGACTCCGTTCATAGGGTTGTTAACATTTTCAAGAACGCGTCCAGCATTTCCCAAAGAGGAAGAGTCCAGAGAGGGAGCCTCCTGCAAGAGCAAGCATTACAAGCAACAATGCAATGCTACCTCTTCCTATGAATAGTACTACTACAGGGGGAATGTTTGAGAAGTGGGCAGCAGACTTCATACAAAGTATACAATTTTAATTAACGTTTGTGGCAAAACACTTTGGAAGTGTAATGATGAATGAAGTGAGTCATGCAAAGCTCGGCAAACACATTGTCAGTGCTAAGCACGAGGCGCTCGGCCCGGACGTTGTCGCTGATTGCGCTGGCTAGTCCTACGCTCCTACCTGTTCTCGAATAACAGTTCTGACTGTCTCAGTTCTTTATTATTATTGGTGGAGTTTGCTGGGTCTCCTTGCAATCCTGGAGTTGCGAAGCCGGACTCGACCTGCCGTCATGACCACTGCATCTGCCACAAGCCCTCCACCTAAGGCTCCCCAGGCCATCATGTGCTCTGGCGCGGTCCGCCAGCGGGATCCTCCCATATTCAGCGGCGCTGACGATCACGACGTCGACGACTGCCTGGCTGCTTACGAACTCGTGAGTGTCTTGAACAAATGGGACGAAGTCACGAGACTGGCCACTGTCGGCATTTACCTCAGTGGCATTGCCCACTTGTGGCTTCGGAACCATGAGACCGGCGTTCGAACCTGGACAGCATTCAAGGCAAAGTTCAGCGAAGTCTTCGGTCGTCCTGCTGTCCGCAAACTTCATGCGGAGCAGCGCCTTCGCCTGGTGATAATTTCACAACTTACATACAAGATGTCATCGACTTGTGCAAACGCGTCAATGCAAACATAACAGAGGTGGACCGCATCAAACATATTTTTAAGGGTATCGACGAGGATGCTTCCAGATGCTCATTTCAAAAAGCCCTGCTACTGTCGCCCAAGTTACCGAGCTCTGCCAAAGCTATGATGAGCTCCGCCGGCATTGTCTCGTCACCTGCCTTGCTGTCCCACATCAGGAATCGATGTCCGGCTTAACTCCCTCACAAGACCCCGTCCTCCTCTCACAGATCAAAGATTTCATGCGCGAAGAAGTTGCCCGCCAACTCACTCGTCTCCGGCCTACCGGAGCGCAGTGAGCCGCTTAGCCCTACACTACGGACTATTATACAAGGTCAAGTATCTGAGGTCCTTCCTCTGCAGCTGGTGCCACCAGTCAATGCACCATTGATGTATGCCGAAGCAGCAGCACGACCACAGACGTTCTAAGCGCCGCCTCCACTGCTCTGCTCCTGTTTATGCCGCCCAGCCGCAACGACCTCCAGTTTGCCGAGTCCCTAATCCATGGCACACTGCCGACAACCGACCGATCAGCTTTCCGTGTGGTCTACCTGGACATGTCACCCGCCTGTGCCGCCGCCGCCCACTCCACTCACAGGAAAACCCACGTCCATATGAGAACGATTACACATACACTCGCTACACTCCAGACCCCAAACTGTACGCTCCTCGACCAAGCCATTGACCAACTCCTGATCGCCGATCTCCTTCTCCACGTCGACGCTCGCCCTCCCCAATGCACCGACGTCCCCTACAATCGACACAGAAAACTAAATGACGCAGTTCTCGAGGCAAGAACTGCGTTCTCATCGCAAAGCACAAGCCCTCTTCGTTCGCCGTCGAATGTAATTAATGCCGTTCTTGAAGGTGTACCCATACTTGCCCTAATTGATACTGGTGCCGCAATTTTGTCAACGCCGAAAAAGTTTGTCGCTCAATTCGAAAAGTGACAACGCCTTACTTGGGTTCATGTCTTCATACAGCCACTTCACAGCCTGAGCAGCCTGTGGCCGCATGTACTGCCAGACTCGTAATTCATCGAGTGCCCTACACAGTGCAGTTCGTAGCACTTCCGCACTGTTCTCATGAAATTATTTTAGATTGGGATTTTCTCTCCCACCACTAAGCCGTCATTGATTGCACCCATGCCGAAGTCGTCTTTTGTCCCCTTGGTGATGCGCTACCAGAGCACGATCGCTCTTCCTACGCGAAGTTAGTCATTAGTGACAACACCCACATCCCTCCACGCGCTACTGTCTTCGCACCTGTGTCGTGTTCCGCCGTCGACGACGCAACCGCATTCTTCACGCCTTCTGCTGCTTTCATTCATCGCCACTTATCACCGCTCCCAACCGCTCTCCTTACTCTTCAAGGTGGTGCGACCGACGTGCCTGTGGAGAATCCGTTCCCATTCACGATTAAGCTGCTTTGAGGCGAATGTATCGGTTCGATAGAATCATTCGAAACCATCCCTACACTTGACGTTCCCAATGGATCATCGAAGTCAGCACCTTTTCCTGTAGTTCCGTGAATGACCCTTCCACTATCGACATTTTCAACCGTGTCGTCGACGAAGGCCTAAACCCACAACAGAGGTGTGAGCTTTTGAGCCTCCTTCACAAGTTTCGGCCATCTTTTGAGAGTCACAGCGCTACTTTAGGTCGAACATCTACCGTATGCCACCAGATCAACACAGGTAATCACCCACCACTACGGCAGGGACTATACCGTGTTTCGCCAACTGAACGCCGTGTCATCGATGAACAAGTAGGTGACATGCTAAAGCGAGGGGTCGTTCAACTATCAAACAGTCCTTGGGCGTAGCCGGTTGCTTTAGTTAAAAAGAAGAATGGCAAGATACGATTTTGCGTAGATTATCGTCATCTAAACAAAATAACACGAAAGGATGTTTATCCTTTGCCTCGAATTGATGACACCCTCGACTCTTTACAAGGCGCAGAGTTCTTTTCCTCCCTTGATCTACGCTCTGGGTACTGGCAAGTGCCCACGAATCCGGATGATAGGCCAAAAACTGCCTTTGTTACACCAGACGACTTATATGAATTTAACGTAATGCCATTCGGCCTATGCAATGGGCCGGCAACATTTGAGCGCATGATGGACACTATCCTACGAGGCCTCAAATGGAACACGTGCTTGTGCTACTTGACGATGTAGTGGTATTCTCGCCCGATTTTCCCGCGCACCTTCATCGCTTGGAACAGGTTCTACGCTGCCTCTCTGCAGCAGGCCTCCAACTAAACTTGGAGAAGTGGGACTTTGGAGCATGCAAGCTGACCATTCTCGGACACGTCGTGTCGAAGGATGGCGTTCTTCCTGACCCCGTTAAGCTAAGTGCTGTTGGCGAGTTCCCGAGGCCCCCATCTCTCAAGGAGCTGCGTAGTTTCATTGGGCTTTGCTCATACTTCCGCCGCTTCATCCGGGGTTTCGCCTCGATCATGGCACCTCTGACAGACCTACTTCAAGGAGACCACAATCTATCTGCGTGGTCTCAAGCCTGCGACAGTGCCTTTGCGAAGCTCCGTGAACTGCTTATAACACCAGTCATACTGCGTCATTTCGATTCAAGCGCTCCCACAGAAATCCACACGAATGCTAGCGGTGTCGGTCTTGGCACTGCACTCGCCCAACAAAAGCCTCGTTACAAAGAATATGTTGTTGCGTACAAGAACA